>NC_138996.1:31610321-32139547 GCF_964341445.2 Mesoplodon mirus
GCAGAATGTCTAACTGGGTCTGTCAACTTAGATTTAACTCATAATCTCTTTGCTTTTATAGTTTTGTATCAAACTACAGATTATCACTCTTTTAAAGTGTGTATTTTGCTATTTCTGAGAGAGAGGGGCAAGGGAAACACAAGTGTCTTTATTCCCACCGTGAGAGCTCCAGACAGGCTCCAGGAAACTAAAGCGAAAGGCACAGGCTTTATCACACTCCGTACCTTCCGTCTGTGCTGTCCTCGCTGCATGACTAAGCAGGGTTTGGTGGAGAACCTGAGCGGTTAGCTGCCATCAAATCTGACTCAGGTATTACTCTTATTTGTAAATACACAAGTTTGTGAGTTCATTAATGCATCATTTCCGTGTTATTGCTTTTGTAATTTTAAAAAGCAGAACCAGTGTCAAGAACACATAAACTTATATCTTACCGCCAAATAGCTTGTAGTCTCAAAAGTAAGACTTAATTTTATACATTCACCAATATTTGGTGATACTTGCCCATTTTCATTAAAGAATACATTTTCCAGAAATATACTGTATATTATTTTCCTTTTAACTCAAAATGTGTTTCTCTTTGGCCTAAAGTGTGATTTGCAAATAATGAAATCTGCGTATCTCCTTAGTCTGTGCCACTACTGTAGCCAACACTGACTACACGCATGTTCACACACACACAGCTCACACACATTAAGCAGGATTTGGTGGGGGCGACGGACATTGCTTCCAAGATGCTACTTCTTGTGGGTCTTAAACCTGGACACTAGCCTGACGGGCAACTGACACTCATCCTTGCTCTGCAGGGACCCACTTTCACTTCTCACCAGTGACTTACTTTTACAGACAGGTGACTTCCCTGTCCATTTCATGTCCGCTTTACACGTCCTGTGCTCAGATCCACCCGCGAGGAAGAAGCCCGGATGGCAGGTGTACACTAAGGTGTAACCAAAAGTGGGGAGGTCGATGGCCCTCACGTCCGCGTGGGCTGGCGTTTCAGGCTGGCGGCAGGCGTGAGCTGAAATGGGATTTAATCCATTAGTAGTCCACTGTAGCCTTAGCATATGTGTCTAAGGAAATACAGCAAAAAAATTGGAAATGGCTATGAAATCAGTCTACCATTTAAAACTGAGAATACAGGAGCTGTACATATCACCAACATTCTGGTCTCTGCAGGTTTCAGCACAACAAAGCCTTGGTGTTTGCCAGCTCTCTCTCTATCTATCCACCTATCTATCTATTGACATCTATCATCTATCTATCTATCTATCTCCTTCTCTACATATATGTGTGTAATTATGTGTAGAAATTTAGAATAGAAATCATAGCTTTAAAATAAACACTTCTAAAAAAATAAACACTTCTGACATACTATTAATAGAAATAGTATGTTAAATTTTATTAAAAGAGCAGTACTTTAAACTAAACACATACACATTAAAGTGTATTTTTAAATATGCTTTGATTTTTGTCCAATGGCAACTAGAAAATTTACTGCTCAGTTAAATGAATAATTAATTTTGGTCAAAATTTGATGTGTGTTTAGAAAATTAATTGAAATATAGATTCTTATTATCTTTAAAAATATCATTTATGAGTAAATAAGGTTGTAATGTTTAGATCTCAACTTATTCTTTATAAAGTGCACAGTTATGTGTCAAATAAAGGACTTGGCCGATTATTATAAGTTTACATTATTAAAATCATGAATGCAATCATTTTAAGTATCCTAATATTTTGCACTTCAGCAAACTTTCAAGGTAATGAAGACCTATTCCACACACAAACACACACACGTATGTGTATATACATACATAGATGTGCATGTGTGTATCAATATAATATCTCTATATATAATATCCCCATATATAATTTGAGTAGAGATTCAGAATAGAGATGATACCTTTGAAATAAATATACATCTTATAATACTGATACATAAATACACAAAAATCACACCTTATATACTATTAGAAGATTTTTGTATAACATCGTACTTGTCTTTATGTCTAACCTAGTAAGAGATACTACGTTGCACTAAATTGGCAAAGGATGAAAAGTTGATTACTAATCATTCATACAACATTTCTCCTAATTCTCATGATTAAGTCACAGAATAAAATTTGGTCCTAAGTAACTATTTGAATGATCGATTCATATATAGACTCCGAAAAGAACACTTCAAACATTTCTATTAATATGCTGACGTATCACACGATCTTTAATAACCTGAGATGAACATACTAGGAGAATAACAGCACAAATAGGTTTTCTCTCCGTGAATGTTAACTATGCTATCCACTGATCTTTGGTTTGGGGCAGTTTCTCAGACTTAAGTGCCTCGGTATCACCTGGAGGGCCTGGGTGCTATAGACTGGACCCTTCCCTCTTCTGCACTCCACCCTCCCCTGGCCCTCAGAGCCTCAGGTCCCGTGGGTCTGGATGGGATCCGGCTCAAGATTTGCATTTCAGCCGAACCCCAGGTGAAGCTGCTGCTGGTTCCAGGGGATCAAACTTTGAGAAACAGGAGTTTAGGGAACTGAAAACAATCAAATAAACAAAAATAAGTTCCTCATTATTTCCCGGGAAGGTAAAACACTCCCCAGCTGCTGGAGAGCAGACAGGTCCCTGCCGACCTCGAGCAGGGGTGGCACTTACGGATGCACTCTGTCTGGATGCCGCTCCACGTCAGGTTCGCCAGGCAAGTTCGCGTTGTAGAACCTTGAACGTGGTAACCTTTTCTGCACCGGAAAAACACCATGCTTCCAACCTGGAGGGGAAACCCAGTGAGGAACTGCTGAAACCAGGGGTGACCAAAACTTGGGTTTCTTATGGTGAGTCAGTGAGAACGACACACACATGTAGTATATTCCAGTGTTCCGATATATTTGGCCCTACATGTCTACATGCCAGAAGATGTTACGTGAGCCTTCAAGGCCACATGTGAGCCCCAGTATAAAATGTGCTGGCTTTAACCTATGTCCTTGGCAGGGTGTATGAAGGCCATCAGGAAGGGGCCAGTGTGCATCAGGGCCAATCAAACGAGAACATTTTAAGTTTCAGGAAAAACAGGGAGAAGTGGCTGAAGATAAAGGACTTTTATTCTAAATTATTAAAAGGACTTTTATTCTTAATTAACAGGACTTTTATTCTAAATTAACAGGGTGTGCATATTTAGCTCTGGCTTTCAAAGCCATCTGATCAGAGACCCCTGAAGTCACTCAATTACTTAAGATGGTTGAAACATTGTATTTCAAGCTTCATTACTTTGCATCTTTAGGTATTTCTTCAATATTCGTGTTAATGTACTTTTTATTTAAAAAGTCAAATGAACATTCAAAATATTCAATATTGAGCATGCTAACCACTCTTAGAGTTATGAGAGATCATACAGAGAAGAGATACCATACAGGAACCCTAGACTATGGGGCTTGAATGCATTTTCTTCTTCTGTTTTTGTCTCTAGAATTTAATACTGTTCACCTATTCTGTCAGGTCACCAAATGGGGTCTTTTTATTTGTAGCTCTTCAGTGGCAAGTCACCCTGCTTTGAGATTTGCTATGTCAGTTCAGCAGACAAAAAATACAAAAATATGCCTGCTTTCAAATAGAGATTAATATAGCAGTTAATACTGTGTAAATAAGATACATATAGTTATCTCAGTGTTGACAGTTAAAATAACAAGCAGAAATCCTCTCTGAATGGATTTTGTTTGGGCAAATATAACTTGAATCAAATACGGTACATAAAAACACACATGTTTAAGTATCAGTTTCATTTCAACGTAGAGAAAAACATGGTGAAATAAAAATGGAGAACCTCGTATCCTCTTGAGCTATTCTGTATTCCAAACTGTGGAGTACCAGGGTCTGGGCAGGTGTTGTGAGCAGGATCTGAAATTCACAATTAAAACAAAAATTAGAGAACCAGGTATGGTTATTACCCGGATTCTAACATTATTACTAACAGGTCTCATGAAATTCAGAAAATTGTGTTTTGTCAAATGTGCAAGATGTTTCGCACAATAGTTTAAAATTAAATTGCTCTTTTTGCCTTTTTTCCAGATATTTTCTTTAGATATTAATTTTTAGTGCTTAATCAGACTCTGAATTGCTCTGTGTATTATTTTCTATATCAGAATAGGCACACTCTTTTCCATTCTCTGGTTTAGTTTTTCTCCACTGATGTATTGGTTGGTTAATAGTACATTATCTTCAGTAATTATCTATTATGATCATTTTTTAAGGATTTAATTAATTACCATCTCCTTTGCCATATATTACATTACTCCAAATGTCCTGAATTAATTTTCTTCAAGATTTCAAAATGAGGAGTATACTTAATGCTTAGAAACAGAAGCATATAGTAGACCAACAGTGATAATTTTCCAAAAAATGTAGTATTTCACCATCAGCGAGCACTTCAGCTTTACTATGGCTGCTTTCCACTGCTAGTGGGAAAACAAAATATAACTTTTTTAAAAAAGTATGTTTTCAAGAGAAACTAACCTATAGGGGGAAGAAAAACATTTTTTTAAGGTTTTTCAGAAATAGCTAGAGTAAAGCAATAGATTAAACCAAATGGCAGTAAACATTAACTAGAAAAGGCAGTGCTTCAATGAAATTATTTCTAACAGTGTATTTTTTTTGGTTCCTGAATATGTATTTTTTACTGAAAAAATCATTCATAAATTAATATACAAAAATGTACATACACATGAGTAAATAATGTAGTGACAAAGGACTATTTTTTGTAAAAAGTGGTTTTTAAAACATCTTTAGATTTCAGTGCAAAAATGTACTCCTGGCACATCTTAAGTGCCACAAGAGTAAGCTCAAAAAACTGTATTAAGTAGATATGATTTAATTTCTTAGAAAACAACCAAGGATATAAATCATTAATTGCTTGCTACGTGTCTTGTGCTCAGGAGAGCTGGGTGAGCAGAATGACCCAGGCCATCACCTTGAGTCTGCAGGAGGAAAAGAGGCTCTGAGTGGAGAATGGAGGATTCAGGTCTTTGTACCCTTGATGGAGTGACTTTCGACCACTGTCATTTCTACCTGAACCCTTTCTATGAGACAGAGATTAGGTCTAAAAATGAGGGGTTAGGCCACATACAGAGTGTCTTCTGACTTGGAGTTTCATTTTCACATTGGAAAGTCAACAGAGCACGAGTGTCCCTGCAGCCCTCTCTGCCGTGGCCAGCGGTGCAGACAGTTTAGTGGGGGACAGGGGGACAGGAAAGCAAAGGCTCAGGTGTCCCTCTGGTGCCACAGCAATAGTGGCAGCTTCCATAAAGCGCTCTTTCCCCTAAAGAACGCAGCTGTTGGTTGAGAGGGGCAGGAGATAGAGGGACTGGGGTAAGAGAATAGACTCTGGGAGCGATTTTTAAGTGACTCGTAACATGAACTGCCAACTCAGTTGGCACGATTTAAGAGAGGCTGCCCATCAGTGTAGCTGATTAGTGCCTACGCAGAGCATCACCTATAAGAACGTTATCTATGTGCCCACAAATGGTCCGTTTTAAAATGAAATGTCCTCATCCCCAAGCCCCTCAGGGCTGTCATGTCATCAGTACCGATGCAGGTGGGCTGTGTGCCACTCCACGTGCCGTCCGCTTGGCAGACTCTCCGTGACGACCCCACCAGGATGAAGGGAGATCTGCACTGGAAGAAGACTTCAGATCTATAGGTGAAGCTTTTCCCACTGAGTCGTCCCTCAGCGGGTGTGCCCGGGTCTCCACAGAACACAGCTGTAGAAAACAATCGAGACATCGGTTCACATTCTGTGTCCCTGGATTAGCTTAACCTACTAAACTTGTTTAACTAGTTTCTGTTAAATCTCTAGGTATCCCTATTAAACCAACAAATGATGAAAAGAACAGAATCTGCCCTTGGGCAGTGTAGTCTCAAATTGGAATTTTTACCTATTGTAAGGTGGCTATAAATCACGCAAGCTCTTTTCCTCAGACTGTAACCGCGGGTGTGCGTGTTGGTGATTTGCAAATGAGACCGGGAGCCGGTTCTCCCAGAGGACTTACGCAGGCATTGGGGGACGTCTCCTTTCCACACGCCACGGCCTTCGCAGGAGAGGATGGCGGGGTGGGAGAGCTGGAAGCCCCGGGCGCAGCTGTAGCTCACGCTGGCACCCCAGCGTAAATCTGATCCTTCCACCTTCCCATCTTGAACTGGAGGAGGTTGACCACACATGACAGCTGTTGCCAGAGAACACATGGGAGTCAACATTCTAGAGTTTCCACCACAACCATAATGCACCAAGGACTAACTTTTTAATTTTACCTGCGTTGCAAATGACATCTACAAAGGGCTGCATTTTTTAATAGAAGATTATTGAGAAAGACAGTAAATCAAAATAATAAAACTTTTCTCCAATACTTCTTCATTAATTTAGATCAAGTCCATAAAAGCCAAGCAAAGTCAAAAGATATCACACTGTAAAAGAAAGTGTGGGATCAAACACAACAGTCTTAATATGTATAAGACCAAGAAAGAAAGAAAGACTGCTGTTCAATTTATGTCTTTTTATGTTGTTTACCAGAGACAAATCCAGTCAGAACGTGGTCCCATGACATGAGTACAGACTTTTGAATTTATATATACAGATGGTAAGAATTTCTCCCTCTATCTGTATTTTTTTCTTTATATAAAGATAACAATTTCCAAAAGACATAGTCTGTTGATCCATTTGCTGAAGAATTAAAAAACAGTGATTGTTGCATGATTGAAGGAGATTCTGTAAGAAACCACTTGCCAGTGTTTTATCACAGTCTAGGAGCTTCGGGCCAGAACACGGATCTCACGAGTGACTCCCCAGCTGGTGCTGGCGTCCACCCTTCCCACTCCAGCCATTATTCTAAGATGCCTTGTCTAAAAGCTTCCCTGAAGATCCAAGAGCTCCTAGACTTTTCACACTGGAGGAGGTTTGCCAATGACAGTCCAGGCAGCAGAAGGCAGCAGGAAGGAAGACTCACCTATATTTTCTCACCTGCAGTTTCTCATGGGTATTCGCATGCAAGAAAGACACACAGACCCAGAACCACTCATGCACAGCCGGAAGCTGGAAATGGGCCCTTCTCTTGCCATTCAACCTTCTCTCTGTCTATTCAGCAAATATTTCTGGAGAATCCCTATGTGAAGATTGGGGGAACGTGGCTCTAGACAGATGACGTCAAGCGGCAAGGCCCCCGGGTGGGAACGGTGACGAGTGACATGGTTCCACGGAGGGGAGGACAAGGGCGGCCAGCGGGAGAAGAGTTCAGGTGGAGAGAGAGGTCTCTTCTGCAAGGGCCTGGTTGGCCGTGGAAGTATTATTAATGTAACAGGTTCTAAACAGAGGGACAGAGACCCACACAACATATGAAGTCCCAGGGACCTGACAATCTATGGACACGTGCCATCAACAAGCTCATGTGGCTGCAACAGCCCAACACAACTGTGTGAGCTTCATTACACATCCATTTAGTACCTGCTCCACGGCAGCATCATATTAATAACGGCAGATGGAAAGAAGGATGGGAGACAGGGGTCCTCACCCTCCAGTGAGAGGAAACCAGGGCACGCCCAGAGCCGCCCAGGCCAGGAGGGCTGGAAACACCGCCGTCAGGTGCGGAGGTCTCACCTGAGCCTCACAACAAGCTCTACACAAACTACCTGTCCTTCAGAGCCCTCTGAGCGTGGCGCCTTCCTCACTAGGGCTTCCTGCTGCGCCAGCTCTCAACTCACGGTTTTTATCTGTCTGCCGCCTAATGAAGAGTGGGGCACCCCTTTGTCATGTCTGATCGCTGCCGGCTTCCACGCCCTCTCCCTCCCTTCCCCTCTGGCCCAGCTGACAAGAGCCCGCAGGCTCCCTCTGGCGCTGCTGCAGAGCCCTGACCGTGCAAATCCAGCCCCGGTACAGCTGGCACCGCCCCCCTCCCCTGCTTCCCTCAAGCCATGCAGACACCTTCCGCCCGCTCTGCTCTCCCTGGAAGGCCTGCTGTCCAAGTCGTAAACCTTCCCATACCACCTCCACACCACGCGGCATCGCTAGTCTCCACATCCAAAGCCCACAGAACATCTCGCACTGACCATCTCTGCCCCTCTTCTGCCTTCTTTGATGACTGGCTTCTCTCTCTGACCTGACTCTACGTCCCCGTGGTAACAGTCTCCATCGTATCTGCCACAGACTTAACACGGCCGCGTTCGCCAAGAGAGAGCAAAGCTGGGGTTCACAGCACAGACTCCAGGGGAAGTGTGGCTGCCAACGAACCCTGATGTCTCCAAGCCCCGATCTGTGATCCTGAGCATTTACTAAAACTCTCTGTGAGTCAGTCTCCCGTCTGTAAAGCGGAGATTAAAGTATTAAGAAAATGAAGTGATTTAATATTTGCGAATGAGTTTACAAGAATGCCTGGCACACAGAAGGTTTACGCAGATGCTTGCAAACTGAAGTACAACATAACTCAGTAAAGACTTCTATATGCGTGAGTAGAACACACAAACCTCTGCAGGTGGGTTTGCTTTGATCCCATGCGCTGTCCTTGGTGCAGCGGATCGTGGAGGACGAGGCAGGTTCCATGGTGTAGCCGGGGTTACACTGGTAGCTGACCGTACTGTTGAAGGTGAAATCTGTCCCAAACTGGATGCCATTTGCCAGTGTACCTGGATCTCCACAGCTTATAACTAGTAAGCGAAGAACAAAAAAGAGTCGGAAAAACATATTATCATGAAATAACTTATTCCTGGTTTCTATTTAAGTGACTCTCCTTAAGCTGCTATTCCGAGTGGTTAAGGCGTGTATTGTTACAGCAATATCCCCCTCTTTCTGTCTGACAGTTTTACTGGCCGGCGGTCAGGAGGCTGCATGTTTGGAACCGCTTGTTTCTATCCCACTGGTGGTTGGCTATGCGGGTGACAGCTGGCACCCATGTCCAGTCCTGGGTTAGGCGTGATGAGGGGTCACACCATAGAGTCAAGCACAGAGGCACAGGCTGAGATCAGAGAACCAAGCACCTGACCCATTTCCCTCAGACTAACTGGTCTACAGAGAGAACAAACCTTGACTTTCTTGGACCTCAGTTTTACAATATCCAACCCAACCAACCATGCAAAGCATTTTCAACCATATAAATAAGAAAGTGAAGAAAAATCTAAAAGTGCTTAGTAATTGGCCATAATATCAAACATATGTATGGTATGATATAATCCCGTTTTCTCTATGGATTAAAAAAATCAGTACAACACTATAAAATCAATTTATTTGCTCTGTCAGGTAGATGTCAGTGTGATGCCCTGGCCCCACCAGGACAGCAGGCCACTCACGTGTGCAGTCGGGGGCTGTACCCGTCCAGGTCCCGTTGGCGGTGCAGTGCCGCGTGGTCAGCCCCGAGGTCCTGTAGCCGTCCCAGCAGGCGTAGACCACGGAGCTGGAGAACAGGACGCCGTCGCTGCTGACGATCATGCCGTGGGTGGGCGTCCCCGGGTTCCCACAGGACACGGCTGTGAGGGAACAAAACCGGGCCGTACAGAGAGACCCGTCACCACGTGAGGAACCTGAGAGGCCAAAGGCCATCGGGGTAACAGACTGCTCATGTATTCCAAAAGTCACAGGACACGTAACCATGGGAAGGTTTTCACACATATTTTACTTTAAGACTCATGCCATTCTCTTATGAATGAGTTACAAATGTGCAAGCTACATGTTTGTATTATCTTTTCTAAAACACATTACTTCCAAACAGATTAAAAGATGAGTTAAAGCACTGACAATTCAAAACCATGGTGGTCTGAGATTTAACACGTTTATAACAAACAGTAAAATTCTCACGATCTTTTAAAGGGTCTGTATGATACTGGTGACTCAGAATTGTCTCCCTCTGCAATAGCTGAGTTAAAGAAAACCTGGGCAGGGCTTCCCTGGTGGCGCAGTGGTTGAGAGTCTGCCTGCCGATGCAGGGGACACGGGTTCGTGCCCCGGTCTGGGAGGATCCCACGTGCCGCGGAGCGGCTGGGCCCGTGAGCCAAAATTACTGGGCCTGCGCGTCTGGAGCCTGTGCTCCGCAACGGGAGAGGCCGCGATAGTGAGAGGCCCGCGCACCGCGATGAAGAGTGGCCCCCGCTCTCCACAACTAGAGAAAGCCCTCGCACAGAAACGAAGACCCAACACAGCCAAAAGTAAAAAAAAAAAAAAAAAAAAAAAAAAAAATTTGGGCCTCCCTGGTGGCGCAGGGGTTGAGAGTCCGCCTGCCGATGCAGGGGATACGGGTTCGTGCCCCGGTCTGGGAGGATCCCATGTGCCGCGGAGCGGCTGGGCCCGTGGGCCATGGCCGCTGGGCCTGCGCATCCGGAGCCTGTGCTCCGCAACGGGAGAGGCCACAGCAGTGAGAGGCCCGCATACCGCGAAAAAAAAAAAAAAAAAAAGAAAACCTGGGCAAATCACGTCATATATTACATCTCCAGGACAATTCATTTTAAAAAAGAAGGGATGCCTGAGGGATATGAATGACTACACTTAAACTGTTCTGTGAAACGGTCTCCTCAATGTTCCCCAGTCTACGGGAGGCTGTGTTAACTGGCTTTGGAATGGCTGCACCTTAAATCTCTCTCCAGACGACTGCAGTGCCACGTACAGGCATGAAGACTTCAGCTAATGCTGGGCAGTGTAACAGATCTACACTCTGAGTATCTATCATGTGTATTCCTTCGTCAGTGAACAAGGAAACTCAGCAGCTGCTGGGTGTGTATCAAGGTGAAGATTTTAATCCATAACAGGTTTTTTGCCTTTTTCAGTTAAACCCATTTACCATAAAGACGGTTATTTTTCCTCCTTAGCCTCCCACAATAATGCACAACAGGCAGACATACAAAGAATGTGAATTTTAATAACCACAATGTATCATGAGTTCTTTTTCTGAGAATGACCAAAGTATTTGCAAATACTCTTGCCTATTTAATTGCTCCACTTTCAAAGCTAGCCTTGAGAATAAAGACACACTCTTCTTAAAAATGTGAAAGAAAACAGATTGCAAAGTAAAAGCCACTATAATGGAAGTTTAGGGAATTCCCTATCATATTATGTTAAAATGCACATACTCTCAGGTTGGACTAGATCTTGTTTGACAAATAAAAAGCACACATGCTGTTGCTTCTACGCCTGTGCCCATGTCAGACATAACTAATCAATTATAACCCTCTTCCCTGTTGAGTCTGGGTTTGGACTTACAATCCCTTCTAACACAGATCGTTCAGTAGTTTCTTGGTTGGCATTGGAGATGAGATATGTTTATCAATCTTGAAGCAGAGGATACCTAACATTCTCTAAAGCTCTAAAGTTCTTTGATGGCTGTGACATAAATAAACAGTTCACATTGCAAAAATCCAAGCTGTTGGCGTATTCAAGACAATTCCTCATCCATTCAACAAATACTGATTCATCATTTCCTGTGCACAGTTACTGCACACATGTATGAGTGCAAGCCTGACAAGGCAAAGAATTATATTGATCCAATTCATAACAAAAGACACCTGGGTATATCATTATATTTTATTCTAATCATATCTGCTATTAAAATCTATGTAGCAATTTTCAAAAGGGATCTGTGAAGGGCTAATGCTAAACTAAGGCAGGTCACTGTTGAAAACATATTCAACTTAACATTGTCAGTGAAAGAATGTCCGTCATAACAATGACTTCCTAATGTTTATAAAGTTCCCTCAAATATTGTATCCTATAAAATCAAATTCATGGTTAACTTTTTTTTTCCTGACAGGGACACTTTCACTGATGGCTTTGCCTATGAACATGAGGGTTAGAAAACAGAGTCAACATAGCTGTTTTTACATCAAGGTCTTAATGTTGTAAGACATACGGGGACTATCACTAAAGCAAAACAAGAGATTAAATGTAGGGTCACTAGAAGGAAAACAAGATTTTTTTTAAAATTACAAGTTAAAATTTCTTTTAAAATACATCTTTTGTAAAGTACATTTGGTTAATGTGATTCCTTTTGGTAAAAGATTATTTTTTTTTAATCAATTTATCATAAAATAGCATTATACTTATTCCCAATGCACTTTATTGTCCATAGATATCAATACCATTCACTCAGCATGCTGTATTAGGAGGACTGGTGTTAAACTGGGTCAAATAGTTACAGGTTTGGCTCTCTGATCATACAAGTTAAATAAATGTTAGTGATCAAGTTCTCAACATGTGGTGTCTTCACTGTAAAATGGGCGTAAGAAAGACACCCGCTCCCCGTTGTTGTCAGATTACACATACCAAGTGCAAACTGCCCGGTAAACAGTCGGGCAGATTAGCAGTACTACGAGTATTGTCATGTTCATTATCATCATGTCAATCCCATTGTAGTCCAGTTACCTGAATAAAAGGGCAACTTTATCGTAATCTCGTGGGAAAGAGGATTACGAGTTGCCTAATGCAACTAACGCCAAAGATGTAGTTATGTTTAAGCAACTTGGTAAGATATATCCATTTGAAAGTAAGTCAATGAGCCTGTGATTAAAAGACGAGATTGCTAACAAAAGAAAACATGGCTTAAAGTGATGAAAATATATTATAAATTTAAGTTCTTTGATGTTGAAGAATTTTTAAAATATTTTTCTTTTGTGATGCGTGACTCCTCCTCTTTATAATTTATTGAAATATCCATCAGGAGCTAATGTTTATAACAGATTCAGAGAAGGTAAATTATCAGGAGGGAGGTGACCTTGGTTAGGGGATTGAATATAGGTCATGGCTAACCTTTGTGGCAATGAAAAAGTCACTGATAACCCCATTTTCTACAAAAAAGAATATGTGCCCCAAAGATACGGACCTACAATAACAAGGGAGAAAAAATATAAAGCAACAGATTCTCCAAAAAAGTTTTAAGACCTCTACATGTGGAGAGGGGGAGTGGCAAGGGGAGTTAGTCATATATCCTACCCATCATTTGTTATTTTAGCGAGTGTAACACATACTGTTAATTATGCAGCTTCCCATGATTTCTGTACCATGCAATTTGGAAGTAGCCAGTTTTGCGGGGCATATCTGAGGAATATTTTTAGTATTGAAACATTTTAGTAACTCAACTTCTTTCTGTATACAGATTTTAAGGTCCAAGTTTATGAGGATTTTATAGGAACCTTTTGAATTTCTGACTTTTGATAAACTAAATGCTATTTAAAGACTGGACTTGGTATAGTCTGAGTTAAGTACAACATGAAATGAAGTCCAATTAAGCTCTCCTAATCAAATAAATGAATTCCTTTATGTTTTGCTGCAATAAAGCTCATAGTGTCATATCCCAGCAACAAAGTGAGATTTGTATGGAAAACATTACTCACTCTCAACCGCTTTAATTTTTTCACTTTTTAAATTTGCAATAAACTAAAGTGCTTGAGATAAACCCAATATAGAATGTACACTCTCAAGTAAATGACCATCCCTAATAGCACAGAATGTATCTAAGGGAGGTTTGTTGAGCCTTGGAAGCTATATTTCCCCACCAAATTTGGTTAACTTTTAACCAGTATTTTTTCAAATAATTTTCTGCACCATTCTCTCCTTCTCTTCTAGAACCCCAGTTACAAGTACATTAAACTACTTGATATTATCCAGTAGGAAATTATTGTGCTGGGATTGTTTTTCTCCATTTTCTTTCCCTCTGTTTTTCAGATTGGATAATTTTCACTGACCTGTATGCAAGTTAACTGATCCTTCTGACATTTTTCATCTGCTAAGTTGATCCAGAAAACTTTTTATCAGATAATGTACTTTTCATTTCCAGAGTTTCCATTTGATTCTCTTTCATTATTTTCATTTCTCTGTTGAGATTCCCTGTTTCAATTCAATTTACTGTAAAGTCTTGAACATGTTTTTAATAGCTTATTTAAATCCTTATTGTGTTTTTCAACATTTGGGTCATCTCAGGATCAGATTCTATCTCTATTGTTTGTTTAGTTGGTTGGTCGGTTGGTTGGTTGGTTGGACTATGGGTCATATTGTTCTGGGTTGTGCCGATGCAGTAACTGTTTATTGTATGCTGGACATTGTGAATGAACTACTGCATGGAGCATGTCATTCCTTTAAAATGATGTTGGGCTTTACTCTGGTAGGCTTTTAAAGTAATTATAGATCTTCTGGGTCTTGTGGTCAGTTTTATTCTGTTAGCAGAGAGCTAGTTAGTCTGAGTCCTAACATGATTTGCTCTTAGTTCTAGCCTGTCCCCCTGATTTTAGGGAGTGGTACCTATTCACAATGTACGGGCTCTCTAGGCCTCCAAGAAGCATCCTGAGTGTACAGTGTCTCTCAGTACGGTGTGACTTCTATTATCACAGGTCTGCTCTCCGCTAAGAAGGTCTGTGCATCACTGAGTCTCACGGGTGCTTGTCGGCCCAGCCCTCAGCTGAGTCACCTGTGAAAACGCCTACAGAATTCTGGGGCCCTCCCACTGTCAGTTCCCTCCTCCTGGATTCCCGTTTCTGCAAATTCCATTTCAGTAACCTAAAACAATTTCTACCTCATCACCTCACCAAGTCACTGTACCACCTGGGTTCTGCTTCCCAGCTTCCCAGCAAGAAAAATGCACAGAGTGACAGAGGGGTTGTGGAGCTCACCTTATTTATTTTCTCCTAAGGAACATAGTCACGCCCTGTCAGTTGTTTAATAACTCACGTAATTGTCTCACGTATTTTGTTGTTTTATAGTTGTTCTCAATAAGAAGGTGGGCCTACTATCGTTTAATATGTCATGGATTGATGTAAAATCTTATTTAATTTTCATAATGTTCAACTACTTCTGGACCAAAAATTCACAGGTGTGGTATAGAGAAAAGGTTAGATGGGGTGTAATTGTAGATTACGGAGGTCATGTGTAACTTTGAGGTACTATATTATGGAACAGAAAATGAAATGTTCTGGTTTTGGTGAGAAAGACATGCTCTCATGCAAATTTTAACATTCAAATTTCTACAAGAGGGGAGGAAACTGAGAGTGAGAAAAGTTCTACTAACTTACAATTGCATACTTCAGTCAACAGAAATGGCATCATCCTGCAAATCACAGCTGCAGATGACATTTCCCCACAACTATTTAGTCATATTTGATTTAACTTCTTTAGGGCCTAATCTTAAGATTTACATTAACTTGATTGTCAAGAGGCAATTTGGAGTCAAACATTATCTTGGATTATCATGTATACTTATCTCTATAGAGAGATAGATAGGTCTTTGACTATAATAACCAGGATACTCTTTGACTCTCAATGAGAGGATACACACACACACGCATACATAGGATTGGCTTATTCATATATATCATTTTATATTATGTAGACTCCATATGATACAGTTAACTATGTAAAATACAGTCAGATTAGATACATGCATATTATATCCTACTTACCTATATAATACCTGTAATAAAATGAGTGACAGTACAAGGAGAGTTGACATAGTAGGGAAAATAGAGATTAAGGCAACTTGATCTATATTTCTGGTGTTGATATTGTATGAGTTTATTCAAGCTGATCAAATTCTATGGAAAGTGTTCCATACATGTAAAAATAGGTAATTAATTTGTGTAACTGTTTTAGACTCGAAAATTCAGTCACTGAGAAGTTTGTGTGCAAATGTTAAAGTCTTATCTGTCCGAATTCTAACTCAGTTATTTTCTAGACTCTGAACACACTCATGACATGTCAGCTCACCTTTGCTTAAGATAGGCATTGCCAAGACATGACATCGTGTTATAAAGAGCCATGGCATTTTACTGTTATTACTGGGGTTTCCCCCCATTTCCTATCATGCCTCTTAAATAGTACAATAAAATATACTCACTCCAAAATATTATACGGAAAGTAACGTGAGAATCTTTTGCAACACAGGGCTCTGAACAAGGACCACCAACAGCCTGGAAGTAACATGTGAACAGAAGCCTCTTCCAGCCTGCAGGGAGCTCCCAGCAGCGACTCACTCTGCTCTACTCACAACTCCTTCGCCTCAGCTCTCACCACCAGCAGCCACAACACACGGCAAAGTCACACAGATAACATCACCAGAAGACAGACACCTCCTTTAGACCATGGACTTTCAAAGGGTGAGGACAGCGTCATATGATCTTTTGAACAGTCAGGTATCTCCGTATGCCCAGCTGTGCTTTTTGATGATTCTCTTATACGTTTGGGGGGTAAGTAGGTTAATTGTAGAAATAGTGTAAACCTGTAGGATTTTTGTGGAATGTTACTCATCATTTTACATTGAGTTACCTGGTTTCAACCTGAAACGCTGACTTTCAGGCTTGAACTCACCCTCGCACACGGGCTGCAGTCCTGACCATGACCCGTTGAGCAGACACGTTCGCTCTGCCGAGCCCCGCAGCTGGTAGCCCATTTCACAGGAGAAGCGGAGAAGGCTCTTGGCCTTAAACTCATCTCCAAGCCGAGACCCATGTGCTGGGGTCCCTGGATCACCGCAAAATCCAGGATTATTTCCTATGGAACACAAACACGTATGGCAATACTCAATGCTGTTAGACTCGTTTGACATAACAACGCTGTTATGTTTAAAGGGAATGAAACTTTATGTAAATGTGTATCGAACATGGTTACGGTCATACAGCATTCTGGAAATCTCCTGAGAAAGATTTTCTTTCTTACAGCACAAAAACGAAAGACGCTAAGAAATTGTTTCTGTGCAACTACAATCAAAATAGCTTATTAAAATATGGTTGTAACAATAATTGATATTCTTTAGCAGAAATAAAATACTGGGGATGGTAAATGCAGGAATTGCTCGTTGGAAATGCTGGTGAGGATGCTGACGAGGAGATGGGGGTGAAGGTGTGTTGGGAACGAAAAAAATCAAATGAGAGGTTTGATGCTTCTACACTGTGTCGATCTGCTGATTATGTTTATTTTGTTTATTATGTTTATATGTTTTGTTTATTATGAAACATTCATGGAAGAATTAAGTTGATATTTTTTCCAAACAGGATTGACTTAACAATTGACGATAGAGACAGGAAAGATGTGGAAGAACTGAGAGGAAGCACAGAAAAGGAGGGAAAAACAGGGGCAAACTGAGTCAAGGTGAGCAAGCTTCCTACTCAGGTGCTAGGGAGACTCCTGCAGAGGAACATGTGTCGTGATAGGTGTTTAAAGGGAAGGAAGATGAAGACGACGCTGACGCTATATCAGAAAGGCGTACTTGGCTGGAACGGGATAATACCAACTTCAAAGAATGGCACCGCTACCCAACATTTGGAATGAAGCGCTGAGTGTGTCATGCCCACCTGTGCAGTGGGGCAGGGCTCCGCTCCAGTGACTGTCTTCCTGGCAAGTCCTGCTGCTGTTGCCTACGAGACTACGTCTCCCTTGGCATGAGTAGTGAACCACGGCTCCAGATGTAAACAGGTCTCCAGTTAGGATGGCGTTGGCAGGGACCCCTGGGTGTCCACACGAAATAACTTAAGAAAAAAATCAAATCAAATCAGTGAGTACATTGTTCCTGTTAAGCTGCTTTGTGTTGGTCAGTGTCCCTCAGAGACTCATACAATCATCACCTATTAAGAAAAACACCCAAATACCCTGCACATCGCTGCAGTGCCCTGTGGATAAGAAACACCAATTTCCAGACGACCCTCCTCCTACCCTGAATAGTCACGTTACTGAAGTCCACGAAAGGGTCCATCAATGAAGTTTTTGTTTGTTTTTTTTATTAGGTTAAGATACCTTTGCTTAAGGTAGAAATTGATATTTATGTTTTCAAAAAAGAAAGTCACTCTACCTAAATTTTTTCCACCTGCCCTTAACTGTATCCTAAATAAGCAGTGTTATACAAAATGTTGGAAACTAACATAGATTCACCAAAACTATTTCCATTATTTCTCCAGTTAGTATGACAATCATGCTTTGCTTGGGGACAAAACTCAGTCAAATCTGCTTCCTCTTCCAGTTCCCATGTCTAGAGAGACCATCTAACAATTTTTCTTTGAATAGGTGGCAATCTAAAATGTCTAAGTAAAAAAAAAAATAATAAATTACTGATTAATATTTTCCTCAAGTAGTCCACTCATTTCTTTATAATTATACCAAATCAGGCCCATCATCTAATCATAATTATCCCTCAAGAAGGAAAATTCTAGAATCCAGATTACCATAGGATGGTAAAGACATACCTCTCCCTTTCTATAAAGTCCAAAATTAGGGTTAGCCATGGGCAAATTTTATCCCGCGTACAAACAGCTAACTGGGCTGATGATGCCACAGAGTATTCAAAGGCTCTGCTGGTTTAACATCCTCGAGGGGCTACATTCGGTCACCGACAACCCCAACATGATGCCAGCCCGAGGGGCAGGTTAGAAAGGTTGGAAGGCATCACCCATCCCGAGTCACATAAGCCCTCCCCTGAGACCGTCTTACACTGACATCCACTCACTGGACAAGAGGAGTGTATCTACGGAGTCCTAAAAAGAAGCTAACTAGAGCTGAATCAGTGAAATTGTTGGTAAATGATCAGTTCCAGGTGAAATAAAAGAGAAAAAACTCAGTGGAACAGTATAACAGCAAAAATAGAGATGGAGGTTAGCTGCTGAAGAGCACGTGAAAACAAAACGCTCCTCTGCGAGCATGTATTCCCAGATTCACGGTAATTCCAGCGGTTCATGACCGCAAGTGGTGGGAAGTCGCCCCTTGGAAAATGAGGTCAGTTAAAACCTGGTTCCTGGAGGTTGGAGCACACTGGCCTCATTGCAACAACCAATACAAGTCTCATAGACACCAGGCAAGATGCAAGAGAAGGCTTTGGGGAGAAAAACAAACAAAACAAAACTAATTTCTCTGAAAAATTCCCGTGTGTGAAGGCACAGAAAACCAGAAAACAAAGCTTGATGAGGATAGTAATACATTTACAGATGTGTTTTGCCATGTAAGCCTGTATGTTTGTTTTTGAAAGTCATCGCTCTCTTTCTCTGTAGAAATTCATTGTTTTGTTACAGTTAGAATTTGAGGCAGGTTTCCGGGTAGGTTGAAAGGGCTTTGTGGGACCCTGACTTGCAGGAAAAATGTCTCCAGCACCAATCCACTCTGAAAATGTACTGAAAACGCCGTAATTGTCACAGGTAAAATGGATTATCACTTTTTTCAGTAAGTTCAATTTATAATGTGATTGTCATTTCCTATTTTCTCTACCCACACAAAATGAATACTAAAAAGATAAGGATTGTTTTGTTTTGTTTCTGACTGATTTTTAAAAGGCCAAGGAGAGTGACTCCTTTTCCTTCATTCTCACACTATGTTTTAACAAGACAATTCTCTCTGAGCTAAAGGACAATATGATTTTTCAAGTGAAAGAAACTAATACTATAGCTATTTGGGTAAAAAAGAAAGTGTCCTTGTGAACCTATATGGTCTAAAATGTACTGTTAATGGTGTTTTGAGGGGCGCCATAGTGGCGACCTATCATTCTGTCTGCCCTGAGCACCCCGCTCTTCACGGCAATCCGCCCTCCTCTTGCTTAAACCCATGGGTCAGGAGGAAGTTACGACCAGGACACTATCTTTTTTATCATGTTCACATCAGACTGTACCAGAAGCGCTGATGAGACCCAAATTAGGCCCCTCAGAGAGCGCCACCCTTCCGGCCACAGATACTAGGTCAATAGATGGAGACTCCGTTTATAGCCTCTTGCCAGTGTTTCTGAACCTGGGTCCAGAAAGATGCATGGTGTTGAGAGATTCGGGGCGTTGATAGAGGCGCCATCTGGAGGCCGCTGGCGCCCGTTTGAACCGGTGGATTAGCCTCCCTGCTGGCCCGAAGCAGGAGACAAGAAGGAACAGCAGACACAGAGACAGCCCGGTCCAGGCGGAGCCCGCGAGCCAAGTCCATCTCCCTCTGGGGCCAGCTTTGCGAGCAGGCCAGCACCCCCGCCCCTTTCTTCCCGCGAAACTAGTGTGAGCTGCATTTGGTGATTTCTGGCCAACCTATAAAGTTGTCATAATAACAAATATAATTTGTGATGGGGGTGGGTAGAGAGAATTAAAAGTCAATACCGTTTTGAATACTTGAAAAAAACCGTGTTCTGTTGGTGGTGTTCTTACAGGGCTCTGTGGCCAAAAGGACCCTCACTTACCCAAACACTTGGGCAAAGAGCGATCCCATAAGCCATTTGCCATGCAGGTTAAGGCAGAAGATCCCAGCAAGTAAAATCCCTTCTTGCAGTGATAAACGACACTCATTCCATATTCAAAACTCTCGGGGAAATTCTGTTGCTCGTGACGAACGGCATTTTCCACAAAGCCTGGATCCGAGCAGTTCACCACTGTAAAGGAAAGCGCGGTGTGCATTATGCAAATGCAGCTACACGTTTATAAGCAAAACAGACAGACGGGCAGAGAAGGCAAACTCCTCCTCGTGGTTTTAGAAAGTTGGAGGGACCACAGCATGACAGCCAAAGCTTGTGAAATTCTGCACCCTTGACGAATTCCACTTCCTGCTTTGGGCCATTATGCTTCAAAAAATGTCAAGCAATGTATCGGCTACTATAGCACCTTTAACAACATGAGGCTGACAGTCTTTAACTGTTTCCCAATAATAGGCTTCTTCAATGTAAGGTCTAAAATTTGTTTCCCTGGTTAGGTTTTTATGTTATGAAAATGTTAAAACAGAAACGGCTGAAGTTAGTCTACATATTTGTATGCGACTGTGATACCTCAGGACAGCCTGGGACACAGTAATTAATTACCAGCCCACCCTGACATGCACTAATGCTTCTATATGTGCCTGAGTAATTTCTGTTGTGTGTCTAAAGCAGACAAAAATGACAACTCCTCCATCAACACTTAATAGAAGTGTAAATTAAGGCAGCCTCTGATTTAAGCTTCTTCCCCTGTAGAAACAGCTCCGGCAGTGACAGTGGTTCATCTGAATGACACTCTCTGAGCCTGAGTGCCGGCTGGCATCTGGGAGGGAACCAGCCACGTGCTTTCGCAGGTGCAGAGGAAAGAAAGAGCCCCAATTCGCTCTCTCTGACCCGCCCACCGCTGAATGGGGCAGCTGCTGGGGAGCCGCGCTCTCTCCAGATATTTCTGGCTCAGAAGCCGGTAGCATGACAAGTTCCCAGGCAGCCACTGCACTCAGTGTCCCAGCGGCCAAAGGCAAACCCTGCCCGTCTGCACCCTGATTTCTCTCCGTCCCCAGGACGGCGGGGTGGGCGGATCCGAGGCGGACAAGGGTCCCTTTCAGCGCTGCAGAATAATGTCCTGTCCTTCTTAAACCAATCCTGAGTTAATAGAAGAAAGACAAGTTCTTTCGAGTCAAGCAAACATGCTTATGGAGCCCCGGCAGGTATTTTTAAGGCTCCATAGTGCATTGCACCTGCAATAAAATTGTCACCAAACCCGCCATAATAGCAGGCATTAGCTATTTGGAAAAAGTCTCACTGACTTGCACGATTATTTTTATGACCTGAAAAACACCTGCATCGGCCCATTGGGCACTTGGGAGTTGCATGTCAAGCCCAGGAGACAGAAACAGCTCCCTTGTGTCTGACCTTCAAAAGCAGGAAGGTGTTGCCTTGGCCCGAAGGCCAAAGACGCTTATGGTGTCGAGTTTGCGCTTACATCACACTTAGAGCACGGTCCCCAAACCACAGCAGACTCTCTGCAGTGAGAGGAAAGGACACCACTTAGGCGACCCACGTGGAGGTGCCGAGCCTTCCTGCGCCAGGGCGCCCGGCCCATGCCTCATGCGCCCCGGGGCTCCGCACGCCCCACTGGGCTCCTCCTTTCTTTAATTCATAGTTTTATATTCGGGCCCAGCTTTCCTGAATGCAGCCTGATTGTGGGGTGGGTGAGAAAGACGAAGTGCACAAAGCAAGTGCCATTATGTGTTTGAGGTCAAGAGAAGGGTGGGGCTGGAGGCAAGAAGAGAAAGAAAAGAGAAGCAGTTACCGCTCAGGTAACGGTGAGGTCCGCCTGCATTCCCCCTTTGCCGGCCGAGGAGAGCAGGGCTCTCTGAGCCCCACCATGTCGGGAGGAGAGCTGCTCAGAATTCACGAGTTTCATGCCCAAGCGCTCTGAAACCTCGAAGCAGAATTCTCCTTGGGGGCCACTCTTGCCCGCGGCACCATGTGTGGGAGACACGGACATCCTCGTTACGGACGATATTGACGACCACTCTGGGATTTTTTTTGTTTTTGTTTTTTTTTCCGGTACGCGGGCCTCTCACTGCTGTGGCCTCTCCCGTGGCGGAGCACAGGCTCCGGACGCGCAGGCTCAGCGGCCATGGCTCACGGGCCCAGCCGCTCCACGGCATGTGGGATCTTCCCGGACCCGGGGCACGAACCCGTGTCCCCTGCATCGGCAGGCGGACTCTCAACCACTGCGCCACCAGGGAAGCCCGACTCTGGGATTTTACGCTGCATTAGAATTGCCTGGAAGAAGTGCTGAGTCCCAGGCTCCTCCCCACCTTTTCACCTACTTCAGCATCCTTAAAAAACCAGGCAATAAAAATGCTTGACAAAGTCAGATTCCATGAGCTCCAAGACGGAAACCAAATTGCTCTTGATGCTGGAAGAGATGTCTACAAACACTCTAAACCTGCTCACGCTGTTCTCAGTCCCATCCTGTGGAATTAGTGCTACAGAATATAGTCCTGCATAATTGCAGTCAGAAACATCTATTATATCCCTTCCTCTTTATTTTATTGGTTCCACTAGGAGATTCAGCTGTATCTGCCAGCTTGGGGAAAAAAAAAATAAGGCAGGAAGGTTTTAACTTATTTGTCCACGACAGAACTCTGAAACATTCCAAGTCTTTGCTGCACACGAGTGTGCTTTACCATTCGGAGGGCAGGCTGCCGGCCTGGATAGCTCATCAGTACCCAGTCCATCCACGCACTGCTCTCCCGTCTCTGTTCTTTCTCCTATTTTGTGCACTATTCCTATCTGGAATCTGGTGGACTGAGACTTCATATGATGGACAGAGGTGAGCTGTCAGCAAAGCAGAAGGAGGGGTCAAATTACTTAAATCATCTTGTGGCGCCTGAAATGACCAGTAAAGTTGACGGTGTGAAGATAAGTCAGACCAGGTCACACCTGCTGGAACTATTTTACTTTTTTAGTTGGAGACACGATGTCTAGCAGGGCAGAGCATCAGAGAGAAACTGGTGAGAGACCCATTGTGGAAGTCTCCCCTCATCTTAGTATCACCCCTCAACACGCCAAGCGCTGAGACTTGGCCTTGATGTTCAGGTGTTAAAACCTGACAGAGAACGGAATTTCCTCAGTTGGAGAGAATGAGAAATATTGATATCATATGTACATAGCCTGTGTGGAGTCATGAAGGCACAAAATGTGTTCCAGGGGACATTTGTGTATGTTGGAGGGTAAAGAAGACATTCATATACTGATCAGTAACATACCCAAGGTCACGAAAGTGGTCACACCAGAACTAGGTAAGGGTCAGAGCTCCTGACTACCTGATGACTTCTGCAACTCCTTCTGTGGCCTTAGGGCTTTATGAGAAAAGGAAGGGAGGGAGGGAGGGAGGGAGGAAGGAAGGAACTATCCCCATATCTTCCTAATGTGTTTTTTTTGTTTTTGTTTTTTTGCTTAAGCCTGTGTTTACATTTATTTTGCTGTGTCTACTCCTGTTTCTTGCTTCTTTCTTGTTTTCTTTTATGGCTCATTAAAAACCTGATCATAAGCAGGAAAGTAAGAAAATGATGCTTTGTAAAGGAAATATAGCCAGTTTAAATTATTTGGCAGTGGGAAAAATGGGTAAGAATTAGTTCAATAAATTTTTTTACAGGCATTCATAATTGATTAGGGTTCTGTGTAATATGTGTTTTTTAAATTTTTCAATAGAAGGGATTATGCAAAGTTGAGAGGACAATCAAAGGTGAGGTGACTATTCAGTGTATCACACAGAATATACATTTCCAATGTGTTTACTTGGATGAATCAAAATTTAAATGTAGGATTACCAGTCACCAAAAGCAACTTATGATGACTATTTTTCAAACATATGAAAGTTACCTTTCATCTTTTATCACTAACTGATAAGAATAAAGAAATGGTTTTAGGTGTAATGAGACATTCGGGTTTGATAAAGAAGGTTCTGATTGATTATAGTCGATTCTAGTTAAATTTCAGAGGTGGGTGGGAGTGGGGGCAGGGAGACTGAGCACCTACTATGCACCAGGCACTTTGCTAAGCATTTCACATGCACTGGCTTACTTAGAACTCATGGGAACCTAAGAAGAAGGTAGTATTTCTTTGACTGTTCATAGAAGAAAACTGATATTCTCCAGTGAACTTGAGGATTCACTACAAGACCCTGGATTTAGTGATGCAGGTTGAGTGAGTTTTTTTTGTTTCCTTTTTTATTCCTCTCTAACCAGAACAGAACCCTCACTCACCCTATATTTTCTTAATTTTCTTTATACTCGTGTCTGTAATAGCAAAGGACATATATTTTAATTCTCTGAGTTTAAATGGACGATCCCACAAAACTGTAGATAAGAAAGAAAAAATAAAACCTCCAAACATTTGCATGTAACACAAAAATTATTACACAAGGAAAGAAAATATTAAGTGACGACTCATCCTAAAACTGCCAGACTTGGTATATCTCATTTATTTCTCCTTGAACTGACTGAACTTTTAAGCTCATGTTGACACATATTTGAATTTAGGAGACAAAGACTCAGAAAGCTCTTCTATAGAAACGGGGGCCTCTGGAACAGTAGGCATAATCTGATTCTTAAAATAAATGTGAAGACATTTGTTTTCATTCCTTTTTATGAAATCTATATCCATATAATTTATTTATTCCAGAAAGATATGACTACTAGCAAAAAGGATCCCTTCTTTTATTTATTTATTTTCCTGGTCCTGTTTGTAAGATAGAACCAGGGGGTGAGTCGCTTCCTGGATTGGAGGGTTCTGATTTATCACAAACACAGCTGGCATGGCCAGAGCTTTTCCCTGGGAAGGGCTGAGTCTGGGGATAAAAGGTGAGTCCAGGGTGGAGAGACTTTGTGGAAATCTGTGTCTCAGTCAGCCTCACTTTAGCACAGATTTACTGGGAATTCATTCCAAAGTCCTGGTGGAGTTTCTCTTTTGCATCATTAACCAGATGCTGTAGGACTACTCAGGATTCCACAACTCATTGACCTCTGCAGATTAGACATCTGAGAATCACATCAAGTATTTGGGAGAAGAAATCAAGCACAACAGGATGCTGATGTGAGACACAACACCCTGAACCATCTGGGGGTTTATTCAAGGAACCACATAAGGTAAGAATCAGGCCATACTGCAGTACACACGTTGAAGAATCCCTGGAAGTTTTATGAATAGAGTAGCTATTTTTGTTAACTTTAACTTTTTGAGTTTCACGCCATTTTTTTCTGACGCTTCACTGTCCTTATAAGTCTGATCTCTTTGAATTCATGCTTTTCCTGGTCGAATAATATGCATGTAAATTCTGTGCACTAGATTGTATCTCTTAGTTCATAAATGAAGCAAAACTGAGCAATAGAAAATAACAGAAACATGAGCAGGAGGTACCCGGGAGATGAGGGGGTGATTTCCAATCCCCTCAGCACTTGGACGACTGTTTGTCAGTCATCTCCTCCTTCATCAGACGTTTTTGAAGTGTCAGCTTTTAAAATTAAGTACTAATTTTAAAGTTCTGCTCTTCCAAAGGCAGTGTCAAGAGAAGGAGAAGACAAGCCACAGGTTAAAAGATTATAAAAGACATAACTGATAAAGGACAGTAATCTGAAACATTAAAAAAAAACTCTTTTTTTTTTTTTTTTTTTGCAGTACACGGGCCTCTCACTGTTGCAGCCTCTCTTGTTGCGGAGCACAGGCTCCGGACACGCAGGCTCAGCGGCCATGGCTCACGGGCCCAGCCACTCCGCAGCATGTGGGATCCTCCCAGACCAGGGCTCGAACCCGTGTCCCCTGCACCGGCAGGCGGACTCTCAACCACTGCGCCACCAGGGAAGCCCTAAAAAAAAAAACTCTTAAAACTCAACAATAAGAAGACAAACAACCCAACTAAAAATGGGCCAAAGACCTTAACTGACACCTCAGCAAATAAGACCTACTGATGGCAAATAATCCTATGAAAAGATGCTCCACATCATATGTCATCAGGGAAATGCAAATTAAAACAATAATGAGATCCCACTATACACCTATTAGAAGCGCCAAAATCCAGGGCACTGACAACACCAAACACTGGCGAGGGTGTGGAGCAGCAGGAACTCTCATCGTTGCTGGGGGGAATGCAAAATGGTGCAGCCACTTTGGGAGACAGTTTGGGTTTCTTACAAAAATAAACATACTCTCACCATACAATCTAGCAATCATGCTCCTTAATATTTACCCAAAGGAGTTAACAACTTATATCCACACAAAAACCTGCACTGGAATGAATACAGCAGCTTTATTCATAGTTGCCAAAACTTGGAAGCAACCCGGATGTCCCCCAGTATGTGAATGGATAAACTGTGGTCCATCGAGACGATGGAATATTATTCATCACTGAAAAGAAATGAGCTATCAAACCATTAAAAAACACAGAGGAAACCTAAATGCATTTACTAAATGAAAAAAGCCAATCTGAAATGGTTATATACTGTGTGATTCCAACTGTATGACACTGTGGAAGAGGCAGAACTATGGAGACAGGAGAATGATCAGGGGTTGCCAGGGGCTGGGGGCAGGAGGAGGGATGAGGAAGTGGAGCACAGAGAAACTTTAGGGCCGTGAAAACACTCTGCAAGACATGGCGGTGGTGGATACGTGTCACTCATTGTGCAGCCGTCCAAACATACAGACCGTCTAACACCAAGAGTGAACCCTCATGTCACCTGCGGACTCTGGGTGAGATGATGTGTCCATTCAGGTTCATCAATGATAACAAATGCACCATCTGGTGGGGGTGGTGACATTGGGGGGTGAGGTGGGGCTGTGCATGGGTGGGGGCAGGGGGTTTATGGGAAATCTCTGTACCTTCAGCCCAACTTTGTCATGAACCTAAACTGCTCTAAAAAATAACGTCTACTGGGGCTTCCCTGGTAGCGCAGTGGTTGAGAGTCTGCCTGCCGATGCAGGGGACACGGGTTCGTGCCCTGGTCTGGGAAGATCCTACATGCCACGGAGTGGCTGGGCCCGTGAGCCATGGCCGCTGAGCCTGCGCGTCCGGAGCCTGTGCTCCGCAACGGGAGAGGCCACAACAGTGAGAGGCCCGCGTACCGCAAAAAAAAAAAAATAATAACGTCTACTAAAAAAATAAGACCATTCCTATTTTTCAAGAGAAGGGAGGAAGGTAAGAAAAGTCAAAATCAATACTGAAGACTTTAAAACACATTCTAGCATTCTTTAAACTGTGCCATAGATATCTAAAGAACCTAGTATCTATTGTAAAACACCAAAAACCATTAATAAATGATAGGCATTTAATTTCTTCTCTCTCTCTTTTTGGCATAAGTTAGAGGAAAATGAAGTACAGAAACAAAAAAAGTTTTGATAATTAAAAGCCTGCTGTTTTGAACTTACTCAATCTTTAATTTAGCCAGAAGGTACTGTGTCCAGTGGACAAAGTCTCAGCAGCTGTGGGGACCTTCTCCCCCCTAATTAGCCCCCGGATTGGTATCTACTTAAAGTATTAAGTATTACACCCATCTCTGTACTGACGGTGTGCAGCCAGCATTCGGAACACAGTAGGTGCTTAATAAATGTTAAATTAAGTTGAGGAGAAGGGTTTGGGGGGAATGGGTATAGATGGTTCTCATACACCTAAGGCATCAAAGGCACAGTTAGGCCGTAACCCTGTGTGAAGATAAACTGAACCCAAATTTAAGGGCCTTCATTTGTAACCATTCTTTCAGTTGTGCTGTTTTTTCCTTGTTGTAGACAACAGAGAAAACAGTTTGATTAAAGGTGTTTAATCTTTTCCTAAATCTTTGCAGCTGCCTTACCAAGTGGCAGACACCTACAGCTAAGCCTTTCCACTGCTGTCAACATGCTCAGGGCTCCAGGCAGAAACATGGGCCCCACGTTTCCCTGTGAGAGGTGAGGGTGAGGCTGAGTCACCCTGCTCATCACAGCCACGTGCATCACGATGCTCAGTAAGCATTTAGGGTTTGCCAAGGTGTCCCCATGTGGAAGGCAGAGGGGCTAGAGGTCATTTAGGAGCCAGCTTCCTGCCCTGGCTCACACATTCCAAGATGTCCCCTAACCCCGGTCACCCCATTCCATGGCCCTGACTAATACAATTATAATAATAATATATAAACTACAAGATGAACTTGTCAATGTCCAAGCTGACCAGAGCCCCACGTTGTCAGGAGACCAGCTGGAGCTTTGGAACAAGAAACCAGGGGCGTCTCTGTGAGATACTCCATCCCCCCCAAACAGGACACACCTGAAGCCTGCTTTCTGGGGACAGTGAGAACACGGAACCTGGGGCCTCTGCTCTTCACAGCAAGACTTTCCAACATTGAAAAGGGAGTTTTAGAGGGAAGTGGAATTAGGAGGCTTTACTTTGTCTTTGAGCTTAAGCCAAGCACTCTGATATAGACGCGTGCCAGACTCCACAGTTTGTAGCCAATTTCACATAACTGCTATTTAAAACTTGCCTGGATTCCCATTCTGCTATTGTTGCATTTGAATACAGCTCCCTTGGAGCCCAGTGGGAAGGTGGGTGATTGTCAGAGCAAGGGACCTCCGTAAGTGTCTGCCTTGAATACCATATTATTACCAAAAAATCCAAACCAAAACAAAACAACAAAAAACTTCACCTTCACATGGAAGGACATGCATGCGTCTTCAGTAAGACAGATGTTTTAATGGAAAATATTTGAAGGAGATGTTTTAAGAGAAAGTATTTGAAGCAAAACCTTAAACAGCATGAGCTCAAACATCTAGAAATACAAAAACTACAAAGCAGCATTCCCTTGGAAATTTAGGTGTTAGTCCGGATCTATGTGTCTATTTTTAAAGAAGTGAATTTCTAAAACTTGAGATTTAAAAGCAATAAGAACTTCTCAAGTATATCCATAAGGCTAGAAGCTTAGGGACCAAAGATGTGGAATATATGTGGCAGAAATAAATGAGTACATAAATGGAGAGAAAGACAAACGGAAGACGAGTAGTCTTTGAAGTAGAGAATCCCAGGGTTTTTTGATTGAATATCTGGCCAATAGCAAGAAAGAGGCCATGGAGCGATTTGCGCGTTATACTCAGAAATGTTTCCCCACAACAAAAGGCGCTTGCAGAAGCCCTGACCCTGGAGGGGAAGCTTCACCCTCTACGCACGCAGACAGGCTCCTGGGTGTTATGATTCAGCCCTCACTAACCCCGGAAGCTCTCCTACCTCGGCACGTGGGCAGAGGGCTGCTCCACTGGCCGTTGCTCCTACACTGGGCTCGAGATGCGCCCTGCAACAAGTAGCCGGTGTTGCAGGTGAAGTTCACGACATCGTTCAGGTTGAACTCGCTGCCGTTAGTGAAGCCGTGGGCAGGGTTCCCCGGGTGGCCACAGGTGATGGCTACGGAGGAAGACAGGTCCACATTAACAAGTCATCACTCTCACCTGGCATTCTTTATTAATACATGTACAGGTATGTTAAATGTATGAATTAAGGGGTTGACAGCTAATCAGATATGTTGCAGATTGTGTTTATATTTGGAAGGGAATATTGAGAGAAAGAATCACGGGCTGAACCCACAGGTTTTTATTATAATCGTGGAAAATGACTAGCACCTGGCAAATGTACTTTCTTCATCATCATCATTATTATTTCTTACATCATGATAGAATATCAGGTAATTTCAAAATAAAGCAGTGAAAAACAAGAGATGCTAAATTTTTGTATTAATCATGAGTTCTGAATATTTTCCCCTTAGAACACACCAGCTAATTTTGTGGAACTCTCATCTTGAAACATTATAGGGACTTGGATGATAATTTAAATTGTGTATGCATAAATTAATCCAATATCAATTTAAACATCATGAAATTAGGAAAAATAAGAGTACATGCTCAAATCATATTTTCTTTGACATTCCCTATTGTATGGTCCTTTGGAACATAGCCAACCCTCATTATGTCATGTCCACAATAACAGCAATATAAATCATGAACATATCCTTCATTGGCCCTTTCAAAAGAAACACATTACAGTTGTAAAACTGGTGTTTTCCTTCTCATTTATCTTGTCAACAATTTTTTTCTTCTAAGTAAAGCTTTCACCCTGGAACTGTGTACAGTTACCACAGCACTATCACAGAGAACACTTGTCACTGTCCTAAACTTACATCAACAATCCCTTTGTTTAAGAAAATAAAGAACATATTAGGAAAAAAAACTGGTTTAAAAGGAAATTTGCATAAGGGTACAATCTTCTAAAAATAGGAGTCAGCATTCGTCTCTCAAGTTATAAAGTTTGAGGACAACGGTTACATACAATTTCACCTCTTTATTAAAGGGAGGACTGCGTACAAACTCTCTGCGTTCTTGATGAAGCAATGACAAGAACACAAAACAACACAGAAGCTTGGCGGGTGGCTACCGTGGGGCCCCTGCAAAGCCAACCTGCAGACTCGGACCCAGCACCTCTATCCTCCTCTGGTGGGATGCTGTTTCCACCTTGTTGTCCTGGGACAACGTTGGGGGAATGAATGCCTGACATCCCTCATCCTGGGACCCATCTGAGATGAGCTGGTGAGCAAATTCAATGTGGAGGGAGCCTGGAGGAGGCGCCAGAAGGACATGGAACGAGAGAAGGACCAAAGACGGACAGGGAGGAGCGCCCACGTTCTCTCTCTTCCGACAGCTCTCCATCCATTCTCTGAGCTTAAACGTGTCTGTGTTACGACCTAATGACAAAAGAAAACACCACGAAGGGAAGCACCCGCCGACTTAGTTCACAGGCTGTACTTACGGACACAGACTGGGGTGTGTCCGGACCACTTGTGGTCTTGCAAGCATATCCGGACGGAAGTCCCCACGAGCCGGAAACCGGGGTTGCACTGATAAACCACGGTGTCCCTGTAACTGAAGCCATCGCCGCTGATGTGGCCGTTCACGATGGGATCCGGGGACCCACAGTGGCCAGCTGAAAAGCAAGCAAAACCAACAAAAACACGCTGGAGAGCTTGTCTTCTATAAAAGTACCACATTCGTGGAGAAACAACAGAGTCCTACGGTATGGCACGGGGAACTCTATTCAACATCCTGGGATAAACCAGAATGGAAAAGAATATACAAAAGGATATATATGTATATGTATAACTGGGTCACTATGCTGTACAGGAAAAATTAACACACCATTGTAAATCAAGTAGACCCCAATAAAAAAATCTAAAATAATAAAAGTACTACATTCAAAATTAGTTTATCTTTATTGTCAAGTGACTGACAGAATTGAATGCAAACATTATTGGAATTTTTTCCATTTATATATTTTTTATTTGATAGAGTTTTCTTCAACTCATTAATTTTTCTCAACAATTGTGGGTAACATAAGTAATAGTTCAAATATAAAATTGTTAAAAGGTATTTCCCCAGTTATGGTTTCTCCATTTATTTCTTTTACTTATTTTTCTTACTGATATTTTATGTTATTTATCTATTTATTCTATTTCCAAATAAAAGCCAAAAGAAAGGAAGAGACACTTGGAATTAATATAAGTTCGGTAACCCTACTGAAAATGGGTAGCAAAGAAAAGGATGGAAGGATCTCCAGTGAGAGACTAGATTCCTGAACTACCTGTGAAATTCCAAAGGAAGGATTGATATCAGAAAATAAGTTCAATTTCAGAAAATGTCCATTTGAGTTATGTTTGCACTGATGTCTAGGGGAAACTGTCACATCCTCAGTTGAACACAGAAGTCCAGAGCTCAGGGGAGGGACACCCTGCAGACAGAGATTTAGGAAAAGCTAGATTACAGATGGAGGCTGAACCCAACAGGTGGCTGAGCTCGCCCGTGAAAAGTATGTACAGCAAGGAAAGAAAGGGCCCTAAAACGAAATTGGGGTGAACATCAACACTTCCGGGGAGGAAAACAGTACTGATGTGAGGACTCTGATATGTCAGGTCGCAGACGAACAGGGTGTCGGATAAGCTTCAGGACCAGGGGGCTTCCAAGTGGGGAAGGAAGCTAAAGGAATTTTCAGTCCTTCGTGAGTTGAAGGCTGGGGAGTGACAAAGGTTCTTTGCCTGACAAAGCTGTAATCCGGGTCCTGACACTCCTCCCAGGCCCACCTGTGCACCTACTTGTAAAAGCCGACTTTAGCAAGCACCCTGCTAAGTCAGCCTGCAAGAACCCTCCAGTCTCAACATCTGATCCAGTTTCTCACGGCACCTGCCACTGGTAGGTGGGTTCAGCCAGAACCCCTCCAAGCCCTGAGGTTCCCTCTCAGGAATGTCCCACCCGTGCCCCCTCCCTGCCCCTTGGCTGTGACCCCCACGGGCCCACAAGGAATCTGGAGTTGAGCCATATCTTTGTGAAATCCCATCACCCTGGTCCCTACACCAACCGCTAGGGTCCTAAATGAAGTCTGCCTCATTATCTTTAAGGAACGCCATGAATATTCTTTCTCTGTAACAGTAGGAAGGTGCTGTGTGGTCCGGGGAAAACCAGGAAAGGCGGGATTCCCTTCTCTTTCGCTCTCCTTCCACTTTCTTTGCTTCCCCTCCATCCGTCATCCCCTCTGTCCCTCCCCCACCCCACCTCTCCCCTCCTCACGTACATGGAAAGAGTATCTTGTTAACAAACTATGGAGCATTAGCAGTAACTGACATGAAAAGGATGTGAGTGACACAGGGGTTTCGGATAGACAAGGAGAGTTCCTAAATTGTCCGCCAAAACTCGCTCCTTAGGCTGGAGCAGCTGCAGGGCGTTTTGGGGTGGATTTCCCCTGGCCACTGCCGCCCCGAATAGAGCACCCAGCTGCCAGTGCTCTACTCAGAGTACAGCAACCCCAGAGCTGAGAGCATGGCCAAACTACTGTCATAGGACACTCAGGGTTAATGCCACCGTTCTGGAAGAATTCACAGCACTGCCCTCTATTTCTGTTTAAGGCAATGCAGCTGCGTGGTGTTATCCTAGGTCTGAACTAGATCTGTTATCAGCAGGATGACCTTGCAGAGGACAGAGGGAGAAAACCAAATCGGTGATGGGTGTCCCTCCCTCTTTGAGCAGAAACTCTGCCCAACATTTGTAAGAGGTCGGGTCAAGTTGTGCTCGATTCGCTTGATCTCTTGTCACCTCTGCAGCTTTTCCACTCAGCCAGATACAGATCAATAAAGCTGATTCTGACCAGAAGCCAGATCGCCTCCCCCCACACCAGGCGTGACACAAGCAGGGAACTGGGAGGAGGCTGAATGTTCTCCGGGGGTTGAAGGGAGAGCTTCTGAGGCTGTTATCCTGAACATGGATGCGGGCTCCTTCCCAGAGGCTGGGCTTTGCACGGCCATCTCTGTCAGGTAGAGACATGGAGCCCCACTCACATCCCCGAGACAAGAAAGGAGCCAGAGCCGCCACGCGCGGGCTTACTGCAGGGATCCAGCCACTTCCCGGCGAGAAGGAAAAGATGTAATTTCTAGAAGCACACACCAAAATAACACACTCCAATCCTCAAAGGGAGTGTGGCCACCTGACTCCTGGCTGTTACTCTAGAGAATGTCAGGCATTTGGGGGTATTCTGAACGCCATCAGCACTCCAGGAGGAGGGGCCCAGGCTCAGGGTGACCGAGATGCTATACTGCGACAGAAAGTGCCATCCCTCTCCGTGATCTGCACAGCCTCACTCTTGACTGGGACAAACACGACTGGCTAGGCTCACTTTTAAACCTCAATCATATTTTTTTCATCTAAGTTTTCAGTAGGAGCACATGGTTCAAAGCTGCATTCTCTGTTGAAAGCCTGGCAAATGAGCACTCCTAACGGCAAGGAGATATCTGTACACTCCAGAAACCAGATGGCAAGGCTGACAGGCTTGTGTGGAAACAAAGACTTCCAACAGCAACTCTTCTCTGACACGTGGTCACTTCAGTTCTGGGAGGAACTGGCCTTAAAGACCTAAGGAAAATCGGGGATGTCTTTCAAAAACATTCCCTTTCAGCTCAGTGCCTGAAAGAAGAATTGACGGCTTCACCTCAAACTTCACTTCCTATTTTAAGTAAACGTGGACGATGTGACTTCTGGATCTGAAGCTGGTAGAGAACAATCTGTTTGTCACTCTTATAACTTTCCAGCCCTCAGGTGAGTTCCTCTTTAAAACATTCAAAGCCTTAGACCAATTATGGACTATTCACAAATATAGAATATTCCACTTACAGTATTGAACCAAAATTTCAACAGTAACATGTCGAAATATTGTAGAAGGGAAAAACTGTATGAGGTGGAATTTGAGTTCAATGTACTCTGAGCTCTATTTCAAATTTAAGATTCTGTTATCCTATGATAATACTGGGATATGTCCTTTGTGAATTTTTTTTAATGTCGCCCCAGTTTTGTTATAGACACACTATGTAGAAAGCACTTCTCTATCTTTGTAACTATGTTCAGGCATCTGCTGAGTGTCTAACACGTATTAGTCACTCATTAAACAGTTGATGAGGTGAATAGAAATAAAGTAACTTCACAATGGACCGTGTTGCCCTTTACATTTTCAGAGCATTTCCAAATCCACTGTCTCCTAGGTGGCTTTCCTTTATTGGTAATAACTGAATGCTGACTAGCTGTGGGCCAGCAATGTCCTTGGGGCTGGGGATTCAATGAAAAATAAGATACAATCATAAAAGAGACAGGAGGTCTGACACAGAAAGTGCCCCAGGGTGTTTGCCCCTAAAGAGGTGAGGAACAGGGAAACTTCCCTGGTGGTCCAGTGGTTAAGAATACGCCTTGCAACACAGGTGACACCAGTTCAATCCCGGGTCAGGGAGCTAAGATCCCACGTGCCGCAGGGCAACTAAGCCCTCGCACCGCAACTAGAGAGAAGCCCACTGTAATGAACAGTCCTAAGACCCAACTCAGCCAAAATAAATAAATAAATAAACATTTTCAAAAATAAATAAATAAAAATTAAAAGTACACTGAAACTAAAAAGAGGTGAGGAGTGGAGAGGGACATGTAGCCTAGCTGGGCATCAGACACCCTGAAAGAGGCAACATGTAAGGCCTGAAGGGTGCATGTTTGTTAGCCCGGTGGAGGTGAGAGAATGGTCCCTGTATTGAGAACTTTGATTTATTTTTAGAGTCTCAGTTAAAATGAAGACGATGGAGCTATTGGACCAAATTATCCATTTCCCAGAAGGGCACCCATTTTATCCTCTTCGGTTTATGACCTTACATATTTCATGTGCTACATCTCCATAATTTTGGGTGCATTTAATTATTACTATTCTACTGAGTATAAAAAGCAGTAAAGAAGGATAAGTAACTCTATTAACTGGAAAAAAAAAGAATTGGGATGAGGGCAGCCCTGGATATTTCAAAACAAAATATCAACTAAATAAAATAATGTAATTATCCAATAGATCGGACACTGTGATGCCAGGCCCCTAGGTTTTGTGCTTGTGCTTTTGTTTACTTGTTTCTTTTTCATTAGCATTTGGCTTCAGCTTAAACAAAGATCACTAAATGTTTTTTACAGGCAATTCTGTAGCCAGTGTCGTCACACCTAGGAAATCAAGGAAGCCAAATTTCCTGACAAATGCTTCCATTAAAGTGCGGACAGAAAATCTAAGTGAAAAGCATGTGGCCTATTTTATTTTTACATCAATCCTACTCGTGAATTTAATAATCTGCCACTAATCAGAGCCTGAGAGTTCTGGCTAGCAAGGAGCTAAAGAATCAGGTAGAATGTCGTAAAACTGTAACTGCATATGATTTTTAATTCAATGGACAGATTGATTGATAGATATAGAGACATATCCTAAAGGAACTGCTGAATTTTCTTTTAGTTAAGTGTGAATAACCAATTCTACTACTTCCACATTCCTAGAACTTTACATTTTAATTCTCCATTTTCTCCCTGCTGAAGACAGGCATTACTATGGAACGGGTAATTCTCCAACTGCTTAAAATTGTTCTTGAGAGAATCAGTAGCAGAATCAAAAATTCCATGCTGGGGTGGGTATTTTCCAGTTCTAGTCAGGTGACTCTGTTTCACACACTATACCATTAAAAAATATCATTCAAATTGGCCTGTTAAGACGAACTGAACAATGGAATAGGAATTCCATGAAATTCAGAAAAATTGAGATTTCATACCTGTGAGTGGGTCACAAGAGTTTGCGGTTTCACCTCATTTGCAAAATGACTCCTCTGTGAAAATCACTGGCCTTTAAGTTTCTGCTACTTTAGATATAACGAAAGCTGTATTGTTTTTATTTACTATATTTTAGTTATTATGCTTTAGTTAGATGTCCCAAATAGAAAAGAGAATCTCTTTTAACAATCTTTCTCGAAAATTGAGTTAGGAGGAATAAAATCTACCAAACTTCGCTAAAACACAGAGTGGTGGCCAGGTTGAATGAATGCCAGTCACCTCTCACAGGGAGAAGTCGCCTTGGGGCTGCCATGAGCCAAACCCAGGGAGAAAAAGGGACGGGCAAGGGGATTCTCAGTTTCCTCCTGGGTCGAGGGTTTCCCGCAAACTCGTCCCGCATTGGTAACTGGAGAAGGCAGACGGCGGCCCAGCTGTGTGGGAGCCCAGCTCACGGTCTGAAGCACAGAGAAGCTGCCAGCCCACGGCCCTGACATCATGCAGCCCGGGCCAGCACACGGGACGGGGACCGGCACTTCCCACGAGTAACGCATTTATCCCTCAGGGCAGGGCCTCAGCAGCACCAGCCTCTCCAAGCAGTGGTCCTAGAAGGTTATTGTCCAGAGTGTACACGCAGATGTTTTAGTGTGTGTCGTACAACGATTCTGAGTAGCAGAGTGAATATTCTGAAAACTGCGCCCTGGATGAATGGAATCCCTTGCAACCTCTGTCCCCATACCTGCCGTTGCATCCCTGCTGTCTGGGAGTCACATGCACGTACACTGTAGAGATGGAGCCCCACCCATGGGCAGGGTTTTGCAGCAGCTAGCTGAGTTCTCTGGACTGCGCATCACTGTTTCTGATGCTGCAGTGATCACGGTCTGCAACCTAACAAACCGCACTGACTTGCAGTGGTGACTTTGCTGAGTGGCAAACACAGAGTGTCAGATGTCAGTCAGCAGATGTGCCTAACCTCATAACAAAGGCAGAGTCTGAATGCTTCTTTCAAGTACTGAATACTTTCAGGGAACGTGTGTTAGAGTCTCTTACAATTACCTAGACTCGTGCAATTTCAGAAGCGAATTCTGTGATTTGGGAATTTAATACAGTTCCACTGGTGCCATGGAAACCTGCTCCTCCAGGGGACCTGCTGGGTGCGTGGCTCCCAGGTTACAGTAGTTCCCTGTGCTGGGCATCCTCGCTGCGGGGTCTGTGCGTCAACAGGAACTGAATAGCTGGATCTCTCTCCTGTCCTAAGGCCACACTGTCTCACACTCACATGTACACACAAACACGTCGCCCCCCCCACCCCAGAATTCCCTATTTTAAGGTCACCTTCTTTTCACTGTGCCAGTCTGTATCAGTACAAATACTAAATATTGGTTTGGGGATTAGAACCGAATACATTCATACATTTTTAGAAAATCTACAAACCAAATATTCAACCTTCATGTTTGCTTTGTTATTATTGGTACTTATTGCTGAAAATAAAATAATAAGCGTTGTAAGTACGCTGTATCTGCAAGAGAATCAGAAATGCAATCTGCTTCATTCTGCCCATTCCAGTGATAACTGCAGCTTGGGGCTAAAGGCAGGGGTATTTGGCAGTGAATTCTAAAGCCAATAGCAAACACCGCTTGAGTATTAACAAATGGTCATGAAATGTCAGATGGATCAGATCCTCTTATGTACAGGGAACACGTTTAAGAGCATTAAACATTGATGGATGGTATTTAAATCTCCAGATCTGTGCATATTAAAGGAACACATTTGAGTTCTCACAAATGAGACTTCTTTTTCTCCACGAGCAATTTTGAGGGGTAATGTTGAGCAACTTTGTGAAGTCCGAGAAAATGTAGTATCGCAAAAAGAACGTGAACCTTTGCAGGGATCGGCCGGTGGGGCGTGATGAGCTGTACAACACTATGTGCCCTCAGTAACACCAACAACCAGGGCTCATCGCTTTGCCACAAAATACATTTGTATCACAGCTCTGTTTGACACACCCTAGTCAATGGCAATTATCTTAAACCATATTTGATAAGAAAATTTCAGGCCAGTACCATGATTTGGGTAGTCTCTGGGGCTTTCAGAAATCTTTCATCTGCCTTTTTATTAGTATAGTTCCTCAATGTACCACACTTTTTACCTCTATCACTTTGCCACACTACCCTTTTGCATAAAACTTTCACATTCTTGTCTGCCTGTAAAATGTCATATAACTTAATCCAAATCCACCTTGTGTTTGCAGTCTTCACAAACCCTAAAGGAATTACTGCCCATTAAGACTCAATGCAAACATCTCCCTTATTTTAGGTTTCCCTGCAGAAGGAGACCTCTATCTCCAGGACCATCCGTTTACAATACCTACATGGTGAGGGTTGTTTTGTTTTGAATTCAGCAAATAGAAATAGAATTTTTCTTACCTATTTATCTCCACTCTGAGACTGTGAGTTCTAAGAGCAGTGTCATGGCCTCTGCACCAGCATTAGCCCCTGCCTGATCTAGAGGGGGTGTTCGTGAAAGGACGTGAATTCTTTCCACGATCACACTGCCATGTTAGCACCGTCCCTCAGCATCATGTGACCACAGAGAGCCCCAGCCCCGGATGTGCTTGGTCCAGGTGAACCATCAGGGCCTCCTGCCTCACAGTTCTGCACCTGTGCAGCTGCTGTTTGTTCTGCGGCTCTCATTTCTGGGATGACTCTAGTCCATTTCTGTGTGTTGGAGTCCCCTGTTCATCAAAGTGGCTCCCTCCCTGGGTATGGGGAGGATTTTGCATGGACCTCTCTCCTCACATTCATCAATCTCAAATTTTTATTAAAGATACTTGGTTTTTATCTTATTTATTCCTTTGATGATAATTTTCTTAAAAGAAAAAAGAACCACCTCCTTTACATCCTGTGCAATATTTCTTGAGGAATTAAATGAATATCACTAGATAATATTCAGAAATAGAGACAGAAGCACTTGTGGCTGGGAGGAATATTGTGACATTTATCTGCGAGCCACTGATAATGCAGATGTAATATGTGAAGATTAGCACTGAGTGTTTCCAAATGTGTTCCCTTCCCTGACTACCATACCGCCTAAGGGTTATACTGCAGGTCTCTTTTATACCAAGATCAAGGAGGGAGGGGTTAATCTTTCTGCTCTAATATCATCTTTTTGCTGCAATATAAGCATTGTCATAATCACTTGTTTTATTAAAAATTTGTACGTGGATCTATCATCAAATACAAGGCATTTGAATACTTTCCAGTTTTATTCCCTAACAACTATGAAAAAACTTGGTCTCATGATATCATTTTGAATCATGTCATTTAGCTATTTTAGCCACATGAATGTCACCATGATATCATATTTACAAAAGAATTCATCTCCTCATAGGTCATTATAGCAAATGCAAACTTACTTCAGATAATAGCAAAATAATCTAATGAAAAAAAGACAATGTTCTTTAGGTGGGAATGTCTCAATCTATCACTGACGTCTTGAGTAAACAGATTAAAGAGGTAACAGTGAAAGACATGATGGGTTATTATGTGTTGAAAAAGTCTAAATGATATAAATGGTATTAAAAGATTAATGTAGCTTTCTATGATAGGAGACCTGGATTACAAATGTACAACCTCGTGTAGTCGGTGTGCTCTGTGTCGGGTGCAATGCAAACTACCGCAGGGAAGGTAAACAGAAGAAAATAATTATGGGAGCGTGGGGACAGTAAAACTTCCCTGATGGACTATAAGTTACCTGATATGCAGATACGGGGTGAGCCTTCTCAGTGCTTAATTCTCCAGCCCAGGGAGATTTGTAGCATTGCACAGCACAGATGGTAAATCAGAACAAGTCCGGGGCAATTCACAGCACCCTGGGAGAGCCCAGTTGTAAAGCAGGGATGATGGCGTTGATTAAGTGTGGGCTAACCCTTTATAAAAATGTACTCTGATACACATAATGTATTACTTTGCCTAAATTTTAGGGATAATTATGGTTGCACACAGGGTTGCCCAGCTTTCCTTATTCTATCTTTTCTCAAAGGTTCTAGCTTAGAATTCAGACTAGGTACCCGCAAACACAGCATAGATTAGGTTCTTGAATGTTAGACAAAGAAAATCACCCGTCATCTCCTTAAATCCAGCTCTCCTACCATTAACAATCACAAGACTCTCACTGTGGCAGCGCCTGTGCATATGCTTGGCCATTTCCGCTGCAATGATCATCAAGGAATTGGCGTATTCTTCCCTGACGGAAACCACTGGAAATAACCATCGGACCACAACTAGAAATAAGCGATCCCTGCTCCACATGAAATAGAAGGAAAATCTCAGGCAAAAGCGTTTTTGTTCTAGTAACCCTAAAAATAAGCAAGATACCTCACGCACAACTTGAAAAATGTTTTTTTGCCAAAGTATTTTGCATTGTGATGGAGAAAGCATGGTGGGTGTAGAATCAATAAAGCTCAGAGTCTAATGGAGCCCCAGATAAAAACCTGCCAGGTGGCCAACCACCTTCTATAGGAAGTCTTCATTGCATTTCTGGACAGATCCCACATGTTAAAAAATAAATAAGGGAAAATATTTCTTATATTGGGTCTGAAAACTATTTTTCTGTACATAGCATCTGCTATTTCAAACCAATGAATGGAGCTGTTTCACTAATGTCATTAGCAATCCTGGTCCTTGCCCTTGGCAGATGTGTTTAATTAATTTTATTTTTGTTTCTTTTTCTTTTCTTCTTTTTCCCACCAACTATTTTAAATATTTGAAAATATTAATTACTTCCTAACTTTTCTCTCAGCCAAACTTAGGATCACAAGTTTTCCAAACATTCCTCCAGTGTCATGGTTACCAGATCCTTCACCACATACACATTTCAATTCCTCAAGATCCCAGGTAAACAATCTCACAGAACTGAAATCATCACCCCAGATATGGCCCACCCAGGCTCACGGAACAAGATGGAGACTAGTCACAAAACAATATCAGTGTCAGAGGCATATCTTCACACAAACGAGCCTTCCATTGTCCAAAACACCCAGTCCTTCTGTGTGTGCTATGATTTCATAATTTTCTCCTCAGCATGTACATTGACAGTTATTTTGTTTTTTACTTTGAGTAAAATTTTACACTATTTCCATTATTTTCCTATGTCTAATGAAATCTATTTGGCCTACCATTCAATTTGAAGATTTCCTGAATCTGTCATTACACATTTATTCTCACTCTTTCAGCTAGCAGTGTTATGCCCTCATCCAGGAGCTAAATAAATGTTTTGGAAAGGACTAGAGTGAGGAGAGAGAAACATACACCTGGAAACCTCCTTCCCAAATCACAGCAATCCACTGAACATCATTCATGTACTGTCCCTCAGGCAATCTTTATTTTATTTTATTTTATTTTTTGTGGTACGTGGGCCTCTCACTGTTGTGGCCTCTCCTGTTGCAGAGCACAGGCTCCGGACGCGCAGGCTTAGAGGCCATGGCTCACGGGCCCAGCCGCTCCGCGGCATGTGGGATCTTCCCAGACCAGGGAACAAACCCATGTCCCCTGCATCGACAGGTGGACTCTCAACCACTGTGCCACTGGGGAAGCCCCCTCAGGCAATCTTTTAAAGACTTAACCTAAGGTCCACATTACTCTTTCTTAATTGTAAGAGTTATGATGGAAAACCTTGACATACATCTTGCCCAAAATTTAGAAACACCGTTTCTGAAGACTATCTTTAAACACCCATCTAAAAGTAACATCAAACAAAGATGGGTCCAGACTTGCATGTTAATTTTGTGAACCTATGTTAGCTCTTCATAAATATACATCACACAAGAACTTACAAATAATAGATTTGATTATCTGCTCTGGGTATCATCAAGTTAACAAATCCATAGCTTCTGACAGCTAACTTCTTTTCCTTGTGTGTGAAAAGTCACACCAAATAGTTGTCTAATGCTAGAGTACTTCCTTTTAATGACATCCCACAGGAGCCAGTGACTCGGCCATCTTCTCCCTGGTACCCGAAGCTTGCTTGGATGGGACTCTCCTGGCCAGGAGACTCAACTCTACTTGAAACTCTCAAGTTCTCTTTGATGGACTCCTTCTCTTTCTTGAGGTTCCAGTGCCTGATAAAAAAGATCCTCTAACCTTCATATTCACATAATTCTTCTTTACAGAAAAGACAGCATGAGGAGGAAGCTGAGCCCTTCTGCTTTCTTTCATCCACTTCCTTTAACACCAACTCTGATGAGTGAGCTTGGGTTTTATTTCAAACATCACTTATGCATGGGCCTTGCATTTCATGGTCCTCAATACTTCTGTTGTTCCCAGCTCGTGGCAGATCTGTCCTTCAGGACATGGCCCTTCAAATGTACTTCATTCTCTTAACTGGATTCATTGTAGAACATCTGGTGTAACTGTCTCTGTTTCCTTGGGTAATTTCCCATTTCCTCCACACTGGGGTGATTTGTTTCTTAAAGTCAGAGTTTTGGGGGTTGTTTTGGTTTTTGAGGGTCCTGCCTCTTCTCTGTTAGAGTTGAAGTCATGCGATCATATGGACTATTTTTGGAAAGTATTTGAATTTTTGGAAAGTATCTTTAGCAACTACCTCCTTTGTCACTGTGAGTCATTTTCCTTCCGTGACTATATAGTTTATCCTCACAGGGTCCGTATGAGCCTGAAGGTTACCCAAGGTCATTTAGCTTGGTAGAAACCCAGACTTTTAAGACATTCAAAACCATGGAAACATACAAAGGAATAATTCAAATGACAAGAAATGGAAAGAAAATAATAGCGTGATAGGTAAGCAAGAGGCCCAGGAACCGTGCAGGATGGAAACCAAAATCATCCACGAAGAGCCACTTAGGTACTAAGCACCTGCTTGGTGCAGGTGCCTTGGGGTGGGGAGTCGTCTAGCAGGAAGGCTCATTTCTCCTTCAGTTAACCAACAAATTTCTCTTCATTGGTTAGAAGTAGCATAGTAGTATAACAGCCTCTTTTATTATATCTCTTTTTTGAGAGATAAATATATTGGTGAAGTAGCACAAAACTTTAAAAACTACTTACATACCCTAATGTTAAGAAGCCTGTGTTCTATGGTCAAATTGCTTAGGTTTAATGCTGTTTTTGATGCATATTATTGGCTTTGCAACGTTGGGCAAATTCCTAAGCTCTAAGTTTTGTTTCTTATCTGTAAGTAGGAGTACTGAGCACTTACGATATGCCTAACGAGAGTTCAGTAAGATAAAACTCAAAATGCACATTTTCAATCATCAATGAATAACACCATTCAAATTACTATAGCCAAATAGGGCATCTTGTTCATGTCTGGATTATGGAGGAATCCAGCATCTACTCTGTCAGACATCTGTGCCAGATTTAGGATCACAGCCCCTCTTCCCTTTCCCCTCTGAGCATTTTGTAATCTTCTCCAGCACAGACATCCCCTCTGTTCTCCGCCTGCTTGCTCTTCTCCCCACATTCTCTACTGTGTCTTGCACAGCATTCTGGGTCCTGTGGCCATATATTCCTGCTGGGTTACACTACATTATCTACCCAACAGCCACCGATTTTTCAGGAAGAGAGCTATCCTTCACTGCCATATGCTGTGTATTATGGATTTTACACCTTCAAGTCTCAGTGGTAGCTGGGAGACTATGTTTACAAACTTTTAAAATCTTTAAATTTATTACACATTCTTTACTCATTGGTTTATAAACATGTGGCTATGCATCATTTCTCACCCTTTTCTAATTGTGTCTTTTTTCTTTTAAATACTTCATGCCTTTCCAGCTGTATTATTCTTTATATGCCATGTCCAAGTTCTACAACACTAATGTTTTATACATTATAATCTGGACATTTTTCTTCCTCTTTATTTTCAGTTTAAATTCCTTCTGAGCACTCCCTCTTCCAAAAAGTGCCTAAGCCATATTGCATACCACTGAGGCCATGCCTTTGAGCTTCTCCATCCAGCCAACTATTCAATATGCATTTCGTCCTTTCTACTTCAAAGTCCTAACCTTCGGTCAGAAGAATGCCACACAACAGGTAAAGGTTTATTTGCAATCAGTAAGGCTCAAGCTGGTCCCATGATTCAACAGTTACATAAACTAAACTTGACACTTAAAGTCCCTGAGGCTACCACTGCCCTACCTTCATCCCATAAGGCACTAATCAAATGTAAATTGCTATTACTTTCCATCTTACAATTCATAGCGGAGATGCAATTTCGTAAATCACCTGATCCCCTTCGAAGGCACCAAGTTCCACTGCAGTTGACAGAGAAAACGTATCCCAACTGCAGCTGCCTTAAGGAGAGCACTACTCAGTGGCCAATCTCACAAGAACACTTAGGAAAGCTCAGAAAATCCCAGAAGCACTCGGCTGAAAACTACAGTGACTACACTCAACAGGAATATACACACACACAGTATTCAAGCAGCACTGATCTAAGTCTTGTATTAATCTGAAGGAAGTCATTTCATGGATAAGCCTGAAAACCTCCTTCTTTCGTCAGTTGCATTTTTCTGGGACTGCTACTTTACTCTCATCCTCAAATTCTCCTGAGTGTTTCTTCAAATTCTCTCCAGTGAAAAGAACAGATTATTACTATTTAAAATTTACTGGTCCTGGCTTAGCTGCTAAAGTGAGCCTAGCCCACAGAGGTTCAGAAGCTTAAACTTTCCAGCTTCTACTGCTTTGGAGTGATTACAAAATTATTGAGATCACAGAAAGAGTTCTAAAGAACTAAAGGCAGTTTACATATTTTGCAACTTACTTGGAGATCTAAAAGCATTAGAAATCACTGCACTTTAAGCTGCTTATTCAACAATTTTCATACACTTATTCAGAAGATTTTTCCATGGAAAATTTTTCAGCCCAATTTTTAAAAAAATTGTCATGCAGAAAATGTTAATCCTTGGGAAAAAGAAGACCAAGTTACTATGCACACTTTCAATTTTAAATAATTCATTGTCGTTATATTGACGGACATTAATATCACATTAACTTAATAACAATTTTTTAAAAATTTAAAAAGATAAAATGTATGATAATTTTGAAGTTTATTTTTGTGCATTCTAAAATCATGATGGCATTTGAGTGTAGTGACATGCTCAGCAGTCTATAAAATAGTCTTTGTGTCACTTAAGGCAACATGTGACCTGCATTTATTGCTCAGGTTTTTTTAAAATCCCTTTAGATACTTAAAGAAGAAGTCATATTGTAAAGTGCAGCATTAAAAACCCAGGTAGGGGGGCTTCCCTGGTGGCGCAGTAGTTGAGAACCTGCCTGCTAATGCAGGAGACACGGGTTCGAGCCCTGGTCTGGGAGGATCCCACATGCCGCAGAGCGACTGGGCCCGTGAGCCACAACTACTGAGCCTGCACGTCTGGAGCCTGTGCTCCGCAACAAGAGAGGCCGCGATAGTGAGAGGCCCGTGCACCGCTATGAAGAGTGGCCCCCGCTTGCCACAACTAGAGAAAGCCCTCGCACAGAAACGAAGACCCAACACAGCAAAAATAAATTAATTAATTAATAAACTCCTACCCCCAATATCCTCTTAAAAAAAACAAAAACAAAACCCAGGTAGGATTTAGTAACACTCTGTCAGAGCATTTATGGCAAGAAGTGCCATGATTTGCCCAGCCATCCTCTATTTTTAAGGTTTATTTGAGTTAAACAAGTGCCCGATGATGGATTAACTTACCCAGACAGCGAGTCTCAGGGCCGCTCCAGAGCCCGTTGGCCAAGCATTCTCTGACATGAGAACCCACAAGTGTGTAGCCTGTGTTACATGTGAATATGGCTGTGGCGCCATACACTGTCATTGTTCCAATCTTGTTCCCATTTGGGGGAAAGGACAGGCTTCCACACGAGATCACTAGAAGGGAAAGAGAAACAGAGTGAATATTCTTTCAGGTCTGCAGACTCTGCTCTTTTGTTTAAAAACGAGAAAATCTTCAGTCTTCGTTTTCATTAAGAACACGGGCAGAGGTGTCATCTAAGGGTGAGACAGACACACCACCTAGGAAGCTTAATTTTTCTTCTCTTATATCCTTGAAATGAAAACTTGAAAGTTTAGGGTGGAATCCAAAATATCCCTTCCTTTACCCACTGCTATTTTTTTCATCCTCACAGGTAGCTAAACTTTTCTTGAATAAATACACAGTATACAAACATATTCACACACGAGCAAATCAGTCAAATGAGTTGGCTTTCTGTCCTCTTTTCGGTCTACACCAATCTCAAGAATCACATCATAGTTACCGGACACCTATATGTGTGTAGCAGGAATTAAGAAATGTGGGTGGTCTTTCCCAAAGTCATCAGCTGCTACAAAGCAATGAGGAATTAAACCCGGGATGCCCACTGCAGTAGAAGGGCTGAGTTCATTTTTTCTTTCGTTTACTTGCATAAGTTGTTGGGATCATGAACTCCATAAAAATGCTGACTATATAGGACATGTGCAAACTTTCTGAAAATTAAAAAAAAATAATCTAGACCTTAAGTGATTATAGATGTAGGTACCCAGTTCACACGTGTGTCCAGCATAATTACTGACCGTGACCACTTACACTCACACGATTACTCCAGTTGGGGAGATGAACGCAATGGTCACTTTCATTATAGATACTTGTTATACCACCTGACTCCCTGCACTCTCAAAATCCACAAGTTTGAGCACAAAGAAATCAGCAGAATCTCAGGGGAGGAGGAAATCATAAAGTCATCAAGGCCAACTGCTCATCAGAGGCTGAAATGTGTCTTAACAGGTGAGAATAAAAGTGCTTGAAAAGCTCTTCTAAGAAGATTGATAAAGACTTCCTGATGTACTGAGTGAGTTCTTATGTGTAAAGGGCTTAGGGCAAAGCTGCCATTTAGCTAAAAACTACTGAGCCCATATACGCAAATCAATCAATGTGATACACCATATTAACAAGTTGAAGGAGAAAAACCATATGATCATCTCAATAGATGCAGAGAAAGCTTTCGACAAAATTCAACACCCATTTATGATAAAAACCCTGCAGAAAGTAGGCATAGAGGGAACTTTCCTCAACATAATAAAGGCCATATATGACAAACCCACAGCCAACATTGTCCTCAATGGTGAAAAACTGAAACCATTTCCAGTAAGATCAGGAACAAGACAAGGCTGCCCACTCTCACCACTCTTATTCAACTTAGGTTTGGAAGTTTTAGCCACAGCAATCAGAAAAGAAAAGGAAATAAAAGGAATCCAAATTGGAAAAGAAGAAGTAAAGCTGTCACTGTTTGCAGATGACATGATACTATACATAGAGAATCCTAAAGATGCTACCGAAAAACTACTAGAGCTAATCAATGAATTTGGTAAAGTAGCAGGATACAAAATTAATGTACAGAAATCTCTGGCATTCCTGTACACTAATGATGAAAAATCTGAAAATGAAATCAAGAAAACACTCCCATTCACCATTGCAACAAAAAGAATAAAATATCTAGGAATAAACCTACCTAAGGAGACAAAAGACCTGTATGCAGAAAATTATAAGACACTGATGAAAGAAATTAAAGATACAAATAGATGGAGAGATATACCATGCTCCTGGATTGGAAGAATCAATATTGTGAAAATGACTCTACTACCCAAAGCAATCTACAGATTCAATGCAATCCCTATCAAACTACCACTGGCATTTTTCACAGAACTAGAACAAAAAATTTCAAAATTTGTTTGGAAAAACAAAAGACCCCGAATAGCCAAAGCAATCTTGAGAACGAAAAACGGAGCTGGAGGAATCAGGCTCCCTGACTTCAGACTATACTACAAAGCTACAGTAATTAAGACAGTGTGGTACTGGCATAAAAACAGAAAGATAGATCAGTGGATCAGGATAGAAAGCCCAGAGATAAACCCACGCACATATGGCCAACTTATCTTTGTTAAAGGAGGCAGGAATGTACAGTGGAGAAAGGACAGCCTCTTCAATAAGTGGTGCTGGGAAAACTGGACAGGGACATGTAAAAGTTTGAGATTAGATCACTCCCTAACACCATACACAAAAATAAGCTCAAAATGGATTAAAGACTTAAATGTAAGGCCAGAAACTATCAAACTCTTAGAGGAAAACATAGGTAGAGCACTCTATGAAATAAATCACAGCAAGATCCTTTTGGACCCACCTCCTAGAGAAATGGAAATAAAAACAAAGATAAACAAATGGGACCTAATGAAACTTCAAAGCTTTTGCACAGCAAAGGAAACCATAAACAAGACCAAAAGACAACCCTCAGAATGGGAGAAAATATTTGCAAATGAAGCAACTGACAAAGGATTAATCTCCAAAATTTATAAACATCTCATGCAGCTCAATAGCAAAAAAACAAACAACCCAATCCAAAAATGGGCAGAAGACTTAAATAGGCATTTCTCCAAAGAAGATATACAGACTGCCAACAAACACATGAAAGAACGCTCAACATCATTAATCATTAGAGAAATGCAAATCAAAACTACAATGAGATATCATCTCACACCAGTCAGAATGGCCATCATCAAGAAATCTAGAAACAATAAATGCTGGAGAGGGTGTGAAGAAAAGGGAACACTCTTGCACTGCTGGTGGGAATGTGAATTGGTACAGCCACTATGGAGAACAGTATGGAGGTTCCTTAAAAAACTAAAAATAGAACTACCCTATGACCCAGCAATCCCACTACTAGGCATATACCCTGAGAAAACCATAATTCAAAAAGAGACATGTACCAAAATGTTCATTGCAGCTCTATTCACAATAGCCCGGAGCTGGAAACAACCTAAGTGTCCATCATCGGATGAATGGATAAAGAAGATGTGGCACATATATACAATGGAATATTACTCAGCCATAAAAAGAAATGAAACTGAGCTATTTGTAATGAGGTGGATAGACCTAGAGTCTGTCATACACAGTGAAGTAAGTCAGAAAGAGAAAGACAAATACCGTATGCTAACACATATATACGGAATTAAAAAAAAAATGTCATGAAGAACCTAGGGGTAAAACGGGAATAAAGACACAGACCTACTTGAGAATGGACTTGAGGATATGGGGAGGGGGAAGGGTAAGCTGTGACAAAGTGAAAGAGAGGCATGGACATATATACACTACCAAACGTAAGGTAGATAGATAGTGGGAAGCAGCCGCAGAGCACAGGGAGATCAGCTCGGTGCTTTGTGACCGCCTGGAGGGGTGGGATGGGGAGGGTGGGAGGGAGGGAGATGCATGAGGGAAGGGATGTGGGAACAGATGTATATGTATGACTGATTCACTTTGTTATAAAGCAGAAACTAATAAAAAATAAAAAATAAAAAAAATAAAAACTACTGAGCCCTTATTAACAGTAAACTGATAAGAGGCAGTGAAAAGTCATGATTAAGAACACAGATTCTGGCTGCAGGCTACCCACCCAGTTCTGCTCAGCTTTGCCAGTTCCTAGCTCGGTGACGCTGGCCAACTTTTCTAAGTCTTTCAGTCCTCCTGGTTCATCTCCTAAAGGTTAATACCAGCACCTGCCAAGTAGGGCTGTGCAGAGGATTCAAAGAGAGGACTGTGGGAGCACCTAAAGCAATGCCTTGCACCTGACCAGGGCTGGGTCCCGGTTCGCTAACAGTGAAGCCCATCTCAGGACCTATTCAGGGAACTGAATCCAAAGTCTGAAAACCTTTACTAATAATTCAAGTGAAGAAAATTTTATCATTTAGACCAGCCTTTTTAATTAAGCTGATTTTACTCCAAGACACATAATCCTGGTTCCATTTCAAACGGGCAGACAGACACAGCCAGGAAATGTGTGTTCTAGGGGCACTGCTCACCAAAAATTTGGGAAGTTCAGCTCTAGAGTATGTCACGATTGGAACATTATCGTTGTTGAGGGAACCATGAGGATTTCTTAGTTTGCAGGATTGTTAAACTCTCACAGGGTCACATCTTGTGCATTTAGTGATACTGCTAACATGTTTGCTCTACCAAATGTCAATGGATTTGAGTCGGATTTAGATTTTTTACAATTAGTTATGAACTTTTCATTAAGCCTTTTCTCAAACATAGTATGAACTTCACCCTGAGCTATGATATTTAAAGATCCACTTGTCACCATTCAGGATAATTGGACCGTGTTTTGAAACCTCAGCTTTTAGTAAGAAGCGTTAAATAGCAGTGAGGTCTGAGCACACCTCCTCTCGGAGGTCTTGACACACTGTTAATGGTGGACTAGCAGAAAGGCTGACTCTGTTTTCGCATCTCCTCTATTCTTTTAGCCTCTGTTAAAAATACCTGGTGACGGAACTATTTTAGGCGTGTCCGCAACTAAGGTTCACTAGACTATAAAGAAGAACTAATGGAACAAATATTAGCTTTTCAGCAGCTGGATAATGGGGTCTCAGACGTAGAGATGTGATTGGCAGTAAACCCAACAAGCTAATGAGGTAGGCAGCACCCATCTGAAAAGTTCCCCTAATTGAAAGGGAAAACCCCTCTCCCCTAAAAAACAAACAAAAACCTGTGTCAAACATCCAAGGAAAGCTTTATTTCTGTGTTCTTTTCTCCCATCAAGTTTTCAAGAATAAAGTCAATAAGTCTGCTTTTTTCTCTTCTGTTAAATATATATTCATATGCACAGTCAACTGTCTCCTCTGAATTCTCAGAGTGTGTCTTGCACAGAGGATGTGTGTCTTGGGCAGAGGATGCTCAGCTGAAAATACTCAGAGTGCCTCCAGCTCTGCCCAATTTACTGTTGATACTGTAGTATTTTCTCATTATTACTGTGGATTCTAAGCCTTTGCCTCACCTCCCTGAAAAGCCTCTTTCCTCTTTCCTTCAATTCTACAATTATAGTCATGTTGAAATCCTCTACTTTGAAAAAGAAATCATATTGAGACAGTTCATTTCTCAAACCTGTGAAGTCAACAGGATTGTGGATGTTACTGTCAGCAATACGGATATTATTTGTGAATGTGACAAATAAATAAGGTCAAGAGTACGTAATTTCAAACATGTTCTTCCTGGAAAAAACCTTGTGAATATGCAGTTAGACAGGAGCAGCAAATACATGACACGGCACACATGTGACTGGGGTAGTGCTGCCAATCATGAAGAAAAGGTTCAGAGGACATATGATAGCTATTTTTAAGTATGTGAAGGCATGTCATGAAGACCAGAATCTGGAATTGGATTAGTAGGCCAAGAGAGATAATGCCAAGATACATGGATCAAGCCAGAAAGAAGGCCTCACTCAAAGTGAAAATGTCCACATGAAATCATTGTCCCTGGGGTAGTTAGTGTCACATGAGTTATTTAATGCAGGCTGGACATTTACTTGTGAGTATATTATCAAGAAAATTCACATTTAGGTCATTCTAAGTGACGACCAGTGTGCACACCAACACAGAATAGAATAAGAATGTCCACTCCGTGGTCTCCTATGATACAGATGAAATATGTAGTCTGAAGGATAAATACTCCCATGATTTTATGATCAATCCAGGCGGATCCCCAATTATCAATACAAATAGAAGGTCATCAAAGACCAGCCTGCCGACTTCACAGCTCGACCCAGGTCTAACTTATGAGAGCTCTGAACTAAGAAGTTAGAAAAGAGGTACAGGCCAGAATTCAGACAATGTTCTTTGGATATCTATAATATAGCAAAATTCCAATGTAGCTCTCTAGGTCTGTGTGTATAAAATTTTAAATGCAAAGATGATTTCTTTTTGATTCATGAATTTCTGTGATAAACATTTTTCTTAATTTTTAAAGCAGTAAATCAAAAAATAAATACACATAACAAGAAAATAGCAAGAGGCTCCAGCTTTTACACAGTCCTTGTGTTAGGGGGGTTATATGGGCACCCCCAGACATGGAATTTTAATTTTGCTTTCTTGTTTCTTGAGGGATAACCATTGATAGTCATTCCTCCTCAAAGATGGGTGACTGCCGAGCTAACAGTTTCAAAGTGAGACTAAGGTCTGCTGTCCTCTTCACCCCTGGATACCTGGGCTCTGTCTATGGACATGGTGGAATACCCTAGAGTCAGAATACCACAAACTCTTCAAGAAGTGGCGACTATCCCAGCTGACTTCATAGCTGTTATGGAAACGCTTAGGAGGTGGTCAGAGGTCATCTCTTCATCTGGAGCTAACGGGACAAGCAGGGTGGAAGCTCCTAACATTTCCAGCCCCTGAGCAGGCAGGTAACCCAAACAGTTAGATCCAGGAGATGCTGTGGACTGGGCCCTTCTTAGATAAAACACAGGCAAAAAACAAAATAAATAAAAATACAGCTCCTTAGCTGTAACAATGATTTGGATGACAATACATTTGAAGATTCTATTGGTTCAGTTCCAATAAAATGTAGACCTGGTGTTTATTCTGTGAAAAAGCTACCACAGAGTGGCAGATTGGGCTCACAAAAATGTGCTCCTTGTGAAGTTAAGGACTGAGTCTCCAAGTCACACCTTGAGCTTCCTGGTGGGGACAGATGTGGGAAGGAGCAAGCTCACTAATTCAGACTCTAACACGGAGAAATTCAGTACCAGTTCAGTGACCAGACAACAGTCAAACCAGGACACTTTGGGGAATGACTTGGGAACCATTAATAAATAAGCCTCAGGCAGAGCTGTCCAGGGCCTGGGGGTGCTGTCCACTTGGATTATGAGCTCGCAGAGGTCCCGGCCCTTCCTGATTCGCCTCTGTGATGCTGGTGAAGAGCTTTAGTGGGAGCTTCATTACCATTTGTTCCATTAAAAGTGGAATTAGAATGATTATCACAGACAGTGAGGCATTATTTCTTTTGTCCTTTTTCCATTTTTATTCTGGTTTATTCTTACTAAGCTGTGCATTTTATAAATATGACACCAGTCTAACTGCTTGTTTTTGTGCATGATAATATCCTGTGAACAATCCCACTAAAGATGGTATATTAAATATGTCTGAATCAAACAGTGCTCTGAACAATGCTAATATTGTTTTATTTTTCTATTTATTCATAGTTATTATGAAACCCACTCAGAGGCTTAACTGCTTATCTTGTACCTACGAGAATAATAATCTCCCTTTTCAAGACAGTCATTATTTGAGAACACAATATCCTTAGCATAAATACACGCATTCCCAAGATCCTAATTAAAAGGTTTGAATAGTCAGTGCATGGAATAAGATTGATGTTTTTAAATACAGGCCTGGATTTGTTTTTGAGCTGATTTGAAATATCGAGTATTCTAATATTTCAACATTTGTAAAATATGATCATCAACAAGAAGAAGACAGCATTTAACACTTAATGCAGCAGTCATATATTTAAGTACGTCAGATAAAAATACACATTTGTTGTTGTAATGAAAAGAAATGCCATCGGGTTACACTGTTAATCTATAGGACGATAGATTACAGTCCCTTAAAAGGTGGATGTCATGGCTGTCAGTGATTCAGGATGGCCTCGAGGTCAGGAGCACACCTGTTACTCACCTCTGCATCTCGGCCTCTCTGCCCCTATGCTCCATGTGCCGTTGGCGTGGCACTGCACCAGCCTCTGGCCCTCCAGGTAATACCCGGGGCTGCAGCTCAGCACCACCTGGGCTCCATACTCATTCAGGGATCCTGACACCAGTCTCCAGGTGACATGTTCTGAGAGCTGGGCTTCAATGCCAGGGCAAGTGACCGCTGGAAAGAAACACACTTAGCATCATCGCTTTGTTCTCAAGGGGTCAGACCAGGCCTGCTTTCCATGGTAAAGGCCTCCTGTATGAAACTCATCATGTTGTACAGAAGAGATGCCATCACCTGTTATTTGCGGTTTTCTCTACTACCCACATAGCCACACAAAAATGATCCCATATGCAAAATGCATTCCACGGCCTCATGGCAAGTGCACTGGAAATCTTGCAGTGGGATTACCTGTAAAGGGATAAATCACTTCCACAAAGTCTCGCGGTTCATTGAAAATGATCATCAGGTAAATGTAGGCATGAATAGAAAAATCTTACTTCTAATTGTCTCTATCCTCTGAGAAACTTGAAATGGTAATTGAGTAAGTGAAAACCAGCTCAGACCAAGGAAATCAGACACCCTCATTCCCTTCCTCCCTACGTAACATGCGCTATTACTGGACTTAGTAGCACACGAGATCCACATGCACACACATTAGTACTATACAGAAGAGTGTTGAACGAAGCTTAGAGGAGAGAATCTATTCATGTCCTTGGGAAGCGAACTAGAGTTGTAGTGGCCGCGTAATAAAGAGCAGCAGCAACACTTTTAGTACCGGTAGTAGCAGCCGTAGCTGTGGCACAATCCACCGGAGTGGGTGCAGGGAATGTATGAGAATGCTGAAAACACATGCGAGATTTGGCAGACGTGCGCAATGCTGAAAACATATGCGAGATTTGGTAGACGTGCACAATGCTGAAAACATATGCGAGATTTGGTAGACGTGCGCAATGCTGAAAACATATGCGAGATTTGGCAGACGTGCGCAATGCTGAAAACATATGCGAGATTTGGCAGACGTGCGCAATGCTGAAAACATATGCGAGATTTGGTAGACGTGCGCAATGCTGAAAACACATGCGAGATTTGGCAGACGTGCGCAATGCTGAAAACACATGCGAGATTTGGTAGACGTGCGCTTATATGTTTTCTGAAGAGCACAATCATACTTGAAATTAACCGTACAATGTTAGGAACTAGAACTCTGCTTCCCTAAAGACGAAGGTACATCGGCTAATACCCTGCACAGTCAGCTACCCACAAAGTTGACCAGATTGATTAATTTATTGATCCTGGAAGAATCAGCTAAAGATACCACTTTGTTTTTCAGAATAATATTAATAAATACATTTTACTTATAAATTCTATACAAGTTCATTATAATTGAATCAGACATATCCAAAATGTTACAAAAATCCCATTTAATCTTCTCTTGGTAATTTTACCATTACTATGTGCAAATAAACAGAGAAAATAGGCCTTTTTGGTATTATTGCAATAATAATATCAACAAGGTTTAAAATGTGAAAAGAATTTTCTAATTTAAGAATAATCCTTAGATGGAGTTCTCAGGCATTTTTTAGGTAAAACAATTATCCAAAATTTATATGGATAGTCAAGTGTTTTACCTAGTGATATAAATAATTTTTTTTCTAACCAGATTACCTTTAGAATTTCAGGCATGATTGCCATTTCTGAAAAGACTTTAATGTCTTTAAACGGACAAATCCATAACTCAATTTCAATCCTGCTGCATATTTCAAATAAAATCTGGGACTTCTCTGGTGGCGCAGTGGTTAAGAATCAGCCCGCCAATGCAGGGGACACAGCTTCGAGCCCTGGTCCGGGAAGATCCCACATGCTGCGGAGCAACTAAGCCCGTGCGCCACAACTACTGAGCCCGTGCACCTAGAGCCCATGAGCCACAACTACTGAAGCCTGCGCGCCTAGAGCCTGTGCTCCGCAACAAGAGAAGCCACCGCGATGAGAAGCCCGCGCACCGCAACAAAGAGCAGCCCCCGCTCGCCACAACTAGAGAAAGCCCGCACGCAGCAACGAAGACCCAACGCAGCCAAAAATAAACAAATAAATTTATAAAAATAAATAAATTAATTTTAAAAACACCCTTTTCACATTGTCTGTATAAATGTATATATAATTTTACACTGAGTGACCCTCACAACAATACGGGGAGAGAGGACATGGGCGGTCCTGTTACTTGTATTTCATGGAGCAGCCAGTAAGCGGGGACCCCCCACGGTTAGAACCCCAACCTGTGCATCACTGAGGCTGCCATTTCCTCCACAGCTTGACAACCGCACTTATTCTGTACATGACTAAAACAACTGGCACCAACGAAATCAGTGAGAACTCTGGGCACACCAATATATAAATAATGACAATTTTTAAAGAATGTTTTAAAATATCGGTCCATCTGGAAAATGTAGCAAAAGAAAGCATTTTGTTTACACAAATGTTATAAACCAGTACTCATGACAGTTGTAAGTGAATCAATCGCCAGGTCAGGTGGAGTGAAGTTAAATGTCCTCCATAACAAGCAGGTTTAGCTGAGTTGACAGAGTGCTCCATCTGCCAGTTTACCTCATATTCCTAACTTTTTAAAAACAGAAATATAGATTATCTTCTATCACCTTAAAAAAACACACAACAACTCTTATGGAATAATTTTCTTCTATTTCAAAAAATTCAAGAGAAGATGTGCAGACGAGCATCCCCAAGTCACATGGTTAACAGAATTAAGGGCTGACATGGGTGACAATGCAGTTTTGTATTAAAAATCCCTAAATACTCCTCCTCAAATCAGACCTACTGAAAGCACAGACAATAAAGTTTCTGTGCAGGAAGGATGCGGCTTCTCTATCTTGTGAATGTTTCAAAGACAACACAAAATATTTCACATTTTACTTGAAAGAGGTTGGCTTTTCATGTTAACCGTGAGTGATCCTGATTTATTAGTCATCCCGTCAGCAGCGAACCAGACAGGCTAACGGTTGTTTTGTGTAAGATATTCAGACAATGACAGCATTGCCACCATAAATAAAGCCCTTTGGCCTCTCTCTCATAAATTACAGTTACTGCTCATAAATCTTCTGTGATATTCTAATCAGCCCCAAGATGCAGGGATGCAATTGTCTTTTCTTTGTAATGCAGATATTCCCCCATCACACTCAATGTGGGTAAGTGCTTTTTATTCCCAAGTTTAGTTCAAGCACATTAAATTAGATTGATAAACTTATGATCTGACGCCATTGGAGTAAAATGATCTAGCCAGCCTCAGAACTACTTGCATTCACAACCTAGTGCAGCTTTCAGTGTTCCATTAACGTCTGTATCGCTGGCTGGGGAAGGGCACAGCTAGTCTTAGTTCTGGTGCATCGAAGCAGAACAAGCTGCTTTGGCTTCGGTAAATAAGGAGCATAAAGTGGGGAGACCCAGGGCACCGTGCTGACTTCAATGCGTTCCATGCCATCTAACTTCAACAAGCATTCCCTGTGAGGAAATGCTTCCACAAAGGCTGGGTTGAGATCCTGGAATTCTGAAAGGTAAATATTCTTTTTAAATGAATGTTTTTACCTCAGAGCTTAGCCAAATGATTAGCATGATTCGCTGTGAGTTATCTAGAATAAGAATAGGGAGAAGGAGAGAGTTCTGAAGTAAACTTCTAGGGTGTAACTTACAGGCTCACCTGAGAGACATCAGCATTTCAGAGGCACAGACTTAAAAAGTCAGGAGACTTTGGAACTCCTGGTTCCTTCTCCTCCAAGATTCTTGACTGAACCTAGACTCTCATAACACTTATATTCTCAGCGTCCTGGAACTGCCAGATTTCTGCTTATTCTTTTTTTTTTTTTTTTTTTTTTGGTTACGCGGGCCTCTCACTGTTGTGGCCTCTCCTGTTGCGGAGCACAGGCGGCTCCGGACGCGCAGGCTCAGCGGCCATGGCTCACGGGCCCAGCCGCTCCGCGGCATGTGGGATCTTCCCGGACCAGGGCACGAACTCGCGTCCCCTGCATCGGCAGGCGGACTCTCAACCACTGCGCCACCAGGGAAGCCCTTCTGATTATTCTTGTGATGACTACCTTTTCCACTTGTGAAGTTTCCAAGCCCTTATGAGATAGGACATATCTTTCTGCCCTGGGCTCCTTGTCATGTTGCTTCTGTGGTCAGACAATAAATATACACTAACAGAGTCAGACCACGGGACACTGAAATAGCGAACTGAAGCCTAAACACCAGTCGTGAAACCTCATTTCAACAAGAAAACAAGACCCATATTGAAGTAACCTCATCCACTTAGTGATACTAAGTGGCAAATATTGTTCCGAATTTTTTTGCAAATTCTATAATCTAGGTTCCATAAGAAATCTATTTCTAAAATTACATAATATGGCTGATTTTATAATTATACAAAATGGGTCTAAACCAAGCCCTGGAAAGGATGAAAACAGTACTTTCAACCCGAGTGTCTGTGTGTCTGTAGAAAGAGAATGAGAGAGGGAATCCCACAGTGATCTTGCCTTTCTGACTTGGGGGCGTTTTCGGAACTAAATTCACTGCAAGTAGCTTTAGTTCATTACATCTTCGTTCAAACTAATAATAAATGGTCTTCCAAGGGGTCTTAAAGAAGAGGGGCCTCCATGCAGCTCTTGTCCCCAGAGACCATGGCCCTGCACTGAGCAGCTGTCAGGTGCTTGGCAAGAAGAATAAACAAGGAAAAGAGGGAGAGAAAATTAACTAACGTCAGACCACGTTACAGAGTCTCACTCATTCATTCATTCTTTCAGTCTACAAATATTTATAAAGTTCCACCCATGAACCAAAGTTACGCCTACCCTTGAGCAGCTTATATTTGTTAGAGATTAAACGTGGAGAGGGATAACTCATACAGTCCTGTGCTTAGGGGCCATAGAGAACCTCAGTATCACAAACCCTGTATTTACCATTCTTCAAGTGTTCTGTTCAAACTTTCCTTTCTCATATTTATCAGGGAGCCAAGGGGAGCCCTCAGTTCACAATTCTAACTAAAATACAAAAAGCTGGATGAACTCGTGTTCAATCTTTGGAAGTGAAATAAAATAAAAGAGATGGAAAGATTATATAGTTGGCCCTGAAAATAATGGGCCAAAAACACATCTGAAATGACAGACTCTGGGTCCTTTAAATAGCTTAACTCCCCCGAAGCACTACAATCCCAAAAGACGTAAAAAGTTTGCACAATTGTGATCTACAGCCTTAAAACACTTTGTCCCCATAGAACATACGACAGTGAGGTTTGTCACCATCTGATGCTCCCAGAAAGCGGCCTCCACTGGCAGGCCGAGTCCTCACCCTGTGCAGAGTAGCACAAGCCCACCCTGCAAAGTGATGCCTTGGACGGCCAGGAGGTGGACCCGGCCAGCACTCACCAAGCCGCTCACCGCTTTGTGGGGGTCATGCGGCACCCGGAATCCATGAACACCTGACCCTGAGGTGGGTGGGCATCCAGCTGAACACTCCGTTCCCCAGGCACAGGGGCAGATCTCAGCAGGCTGCAGACAGGGCTGGACGGTGCGGAGGGGCACTTCCCCCTGGGTCACCCACCCATCTTGACGGCTGAGGAATTAAACCACCCTTTGATCTGGGCTGTATTTTCATAGCTGATCACAGCCTTGGAAGACAGAGTAAGTGTCTCACATCTCACACTTATTTTTGAGCTTTAATATATACTTTCAGAAATGCATTTGTAGTTTGCACAATGACTATGCATTTAGATCGGGGTGGCCTGGCCTTCCTTCATCAGCTTTGCTAACATCTTAACTGAAATCTCTTTTCGATGCACAGTATAGGCAAGAAGGACCCTTTTACAGCAGCTGCACGTGCAGGACACAGTGGTCAAGCGCCACGGGGCCGGCGGCAGAAGGCCTGACTCTGGCGTGGGCCTCCCTGCAGCCCTAGGTGGCCACTCACGCCTCTGGTCAGTAGCTCCTACCTACGGGATGGCAATAGTAACAGTGCTTCGAGTTTGTTACAGGGACTCAAAGATGGGACCCATGTGAAACGCTCTGCACAGTGCCTGTCACAGAGAGAAACTCAACAATGCTGGTGCATAATTGGTCTCATAACACTGTGGTTTAACAATATGATTTATGATTAAATGACTCTGGTCCAGGTATTAAATGAAAAGAACAACCTGAACTATACCATGAAAATAGAAATAGTTAATAAAGAAACATAAGTACTGTAAGGCCATTTTTTGAGGGACTAAGGGGATAAATATATATCCCCAACATTATTATAATACTGTAATACAAACCCACATATATGCAAGCACATATAAAAATATGTATGTGTATAATTTACTTATATATGTATGCACACGTACATGTGTATTATATATGATTATATGTATAAATATATTACATGTAGATGAGTACAGACATACATATGTGTAAATAGACAGATAATTTATGTGTTATCTTAGATGTTCTATGATTGGGCTATTTACAGGTTATATAAAGCTATTTCATATTATTTTAACTTGCTCCTTCTTTCCTGAAATGTATACACATTGCATTTAATCACTTAAAAGTACTCATGGAGCCCAGGGCATAGTAGGTCCTTAATAAATTATTAATGACAAACTTGCTTCTCTAACAGCTTTAACTGAAAAAGAAAAATGCCTCTACATATTGGGATTTCAATGTTGATTTTGTTTGTTGTTGGAAGGTAATCTTAATGGTTTTGTTTTCTCCTGAATGCAGAGGACGTGATACATATCTACTCATTATTTGTCCAACTAGTAGACGTGGGACATTCGTACCAATAACTCTCCCTTGCTTTATTATGGCTCTAGCATGAATCATATCTTCAATGATCCAAATCCAGTCTCAGTAAATAATTAAAATGAAAAGAAATGAGGCTCACACATCTGCCTTGGAGATTTGTACGATTGTGGACCATATGCAAACTGAAAGTTATTTATTACAACCTTCATTTTAGTAAACCCGAGGGTGAAATGAGCTAAGTTTATTTACCATTTACATTTACTACTTATCAAAGCTGAAGTGTTTCTTATCTCTTGAGGTTCAGTGTACTGATCTACATATTATTCAGTTGGTAAAGAAACTTATAAAACTGTCATACAAACATAGGAATTGGCCTTTGGGAAATATACATCTCAGAATTTAATAGTAACCAAATTTTTTGACTCAGAGGTAAAGTTTTATGCTTACTCGGCTCAATTTCTTTAATTTAAATTAAGTGAAAAAAACAACTCCCCCTCAAAAAATTAAATGGATTTTTCCAGCCTTTGAACACCAGGGAATTTTAATGAACTGTCCATTTCTTCCTTTTATAAAGTCTAATAAACAATGGAGAAAATATTTGAAAGTTTGAGATGATACTCAGAAAATTTAAGGTCGATTTCCCATTTTATTATAAATGTTATATTTTCCTGTCCTACTGAACAAGTAGCAGTCAGTATGAAAAAAGGTTTTAAAATGCAAATTGTTTTTTCCCATTTAACAATCATTTAACTGAACATACTATAAATTTCTCAGACTGGGAACCTCATTTGTATGTAAAAAGCAATTTTGTTATTTAATTCTTTTCACTATAACTTTAAAGCTGTTGTACATCTAGATGTGCATTTCAAACAGAAAAAAATCAAATATATGTATAAATTAAGCCACCTTACGTGCTATAATATTATGCTTTATGTAAACATGAAGTAGTTCTCTTAATTGATGTAACATTTGCCTTTGAACTGCCAAAGGCCTCTCATTCCTGATTTTTCCAGAAAAATTTAGACATAAATATACATTGTCTTTGAAATCATTTGGTTCTCCTACGATCCTCAAACAAAAGGTGACTCCCTCCCCTACCATCAGCTATTGAATACTTTTTGGAATGAATTACATGCTAGATTAAAGACGCACCTTTTTTTTTCTGTCTCTGGTCTCAGTTTTATAACATATAAGACTTACAAATCATGAGAGAAATCAATTCCAAGAGGCAGAACAGCACAGAGATTGGGAACAGGGCTCTCTGCTCAGGTTTCCTGGAACCAAATCCTGACTTGGCGAGTCTGTCTGTGAGTCTGGCCACCTTAAGCCATCTCTTCCTGGTTTGCATCTAAGTGATGTGATACCAAAACTGCATTCCTCGTAAGGATTAAATGAGTTAATTTGTGTAAGGCTTTGGGAACCCAGCCTGGAAGATACAGGGGTCCAAGACTAGTCTTACACGAGCTATCATTCATGTGGTGTGAGCACCTAAACATCTAATAGTCATCAGACTCATCCACAAGCTGGGTCACGTTCCCAGGTGGACTCTCCATAATATCTGCCTTTTGGAGAAGTGAGTTCAAAATAAAGAGTTTGCGAATTTTATCTTAATCACCATGAGAACTCTTGGGAGCATTTAGGCAGCGAAGTGTCATGTTGTGATTTTCATATGCTTAAAGATGAGTCGGCTGCTGTGAGAGGAGATTGTGGAGGGAGATGAATGGGGGTCGTTTCATGGGTGTGGGTGGAGGTGACTTGGCATGCATGGAAGTGACCTGAGTGGGCAGATGTGCTTCCTGGATGGAGGTGATGGGACTCGATGTAATGAATGTGGGACGGGAGGAGGAGAGGCAATGAGGAGGGGCTGAGGGAGTGTCCAGACTGCTGTCCTGAGCTCCATCCCCCCCACCCCCCATGTGGGTAGCCCAGAGCTTCCTCAGACGCACAGCCTGGCTTCTGCTCCTGTCCTCTCTTCCGTGTTCTCTTCTGCCCCAGTCCCTGGGCATTTCTCAGAACTGTGGGGACTCTCATATATCCTCTCCTTACACTAAGCCCACTTATCATGAAATCTATTTAATACTTAAACTACCTCCTTGTGGGCTAGTGGGATGTACAGCCTTGGCTCATGCTCCACCACCGTGCAGGGCATCCCTAGGCAGGTCCTGGCAACGCGACAACCACTGTGCTTTCATGATGCCCAAAGCATTAGCACCGAGCCAAACGATCACCGCACAGCTTTACTGGTGGCAGCAGAGGACCTCCAACAGGGCGCTTCGACTGTAACCAAATGCTTCTCCAGATGCTTTTATGACATGACCAATCAAATGTATTTGGTTGCAAATTGTGAATTTTGTGTATCTCAGTTACTTTGTATTAAGTCAATAAGATGAAGAAGACAATATCTTCTCCAGAGGACGACTATTACCATTGAATGATGTAACACAGACAAATGTTTGGAGTTACCGTTCAGAAAGGTGGGTCTGATTATCGCTTTCATCCCACCAGACCAAGCTCAGTCTCTGTGGCAGCGCCGTCTCCTCCATAAAGACTGACCCCAGTCCAGGCACACTCGTTACTTCCTCTGTGTCTGTCACCTCTCCCCACAGTGTTTACATCAGGCCATCTGTCTAAGGCCCCGTGCAGATGACCAGGCGGATATCCTGGCAGAGCAGGGATGAGCTAGGGAGAGTGCAGGCCTCCCGCTAACAGCAACTCCCTGGTTGCCCTGTGCCCAGAGGAGAGACCTCACACACTTTACTGGTGGAATCCAAGACACATTGTCTGCTTCCCCCTCTCTGAAACTCTGCTTCTCTCTTTCTCTACCCTCAAATCAGGACTTAAAAAGCTATGCTGTGCTTCTTTTTTCTCATAATTGTCATGTAGTTAACCCTTGTGTTGAATTTCTATGACGCCAATCCACTTATTGACTGATGTAAACCACCTGCTTTGGAATTCTGGAGACCAGGCTCCAGATAGCAAATAGCATATAAAAAGATGCTCCACATCAAATGTCACTAGGGAAATGCAAACTAAAACAAGGAGATACCACTATACACCTATTAGAAGCGCCAAAATCCAGAGCACTGACAACAGCAAATGCTGGTGAGGATGTGGAACAACAGGGACTCTCATCACTGCTGGTGGGGATGCAGGATGGTGCAGCCACTTTGGGTGACAGTTTGGCAGTTTCTCACAAAACTAAACATACTCGTCTTATCATATAATCCAGCAATCATGCTCCTTGGTATTTACCCAAAGGACTTAAAAACTTATGTCCACAAAAACCTATACACGGATGTTTATAGCAGCTTTATTCATAATTGCCAAAACTTGGAAGCAATCAAGATGTCACTCAGCAGGTAAATGGATACAAGCGGTGGTTCATCTGACAATGGAATATTATTCAGCTAAAAAGAAATGAGCTATCCGGCCATGAAAAGACATGACAAAACCTTAAATGCGTGTTACTAAGTGAAAGAAGCCAATCTGAAAAGGCTACTGTGTGATTCTAACTATATGACAGTCTGGAAAAGGCAAAACTATAGAGACAATAAAAAGATTAGTGGTTGCCAGGAGTTGAGGGGTAGGTATTGTCTCAGCAGTGCCTTATTGACTCTCAGGAATGCAATAATTATTTGCAAAAAAGAAAAAAATAGATTAAAATGACGGCAAGGAAAATAAAAAGAATGCAGAAAAGTTGATTATTTTGTGTAAACATTTAAATGTTCATACCTAAAATGTTCAAATAATTTTAACGACCAAAACACTATACACAAAAAAGTCAATAAATTAATATTATAATAGAAGCCCATGAGATCTATTTTGCAAATATCTTAAGAGCAAAAATATTGTATATGTAGAAATACTATGTAGTTTTCAATTTTTAGAAACTAGGTAGTTAGATTATTTCCAATTTGAGGCAGTTTTGTAGAGCAGCAATGAAACTCTTGGTATAAATTGTGTGTGGGGGCATGTACGTGTGTGTGTGTGTGTGTGTGTCTGTGTGTGTCAACTTTTGTTCTTTTTGGCTTTGTGTTATGGACTTATTATGTTTTAAGACGAGTTTGAGAATGAACCCAAACTTTTGACCCTTTTAAGAATATTATTACATACTGTAAATAGCGTTCCAGAAAACTTACCCCACTTCACAAGTCAGTGATATATTTATTGAGCATCAGTGTGTTATGCAGAAAGGATGATAAAAAAAATAGACTGGGCATTGCCTTGAACCTCAAGGAACTTACAGTGAGGTGGGAGATGCAGAGGAAGCTCGTGTTGAATTACGTTTTAATGCTTTGTGTAGAGTGCTTAATGTCTCAATAACCTCTTGATTGCATCCCTCCAAATTGAAAATGGCAGCAGTCAGGATTTGCTGTGTAAATTTCATGGTCTAGGTGCTGACGGAACTAACATGATTCCATATGACTCACCTTCAAGACTGCAGAGCTTATGGTAAATGGTCAGAGTGGCTGATATGGAATAAACTGGCGTTAACATGACCACACTGACAGAGATGAGCCCTCACACGCTGTGGGAGAGGATCTCGCACTTTGGAGCCTAGAGTTCTCACCAGTGCATTCCATTCCTCTTTACATCCGCAAAGACGGGCATGAGCATTAGAACACTTACCTTTACACGTTGGGGGCTTCCCCCTGTTACTCCACAATCCATCTTCTTGACACACAGCTGTAGCCTGTTGACCGGCGTCCAGCTTAAAGCCCTCGTTACACTCATAGGTCACTTTACTATCCAACGTGAACTCATTCCCCGTGAATGAACCGTTTCCTGGGGACTCCGGGATTCCACAGGACACAGCTGGAAAGAAATGAAGCAAGCACAGGGTTATTCTGATAGACGTTATGAAATTTTCTTCTTTTCTTTTTCTATTTTTCATCTCAAAGATGTATAAAACCTGTTAGATATTTGCATTTCTCACATGTGTCATAAGTATGCACATTTCCAAAGTTGTAAGGGTCTTAAGAGTGAATGGGAAACAATGGAAAATGGGTCAGAATACAGTATGTTTAAATTTATTATTCCAGAAGGTATGTCTGACGGCTCTCACGCAGTTTAATCACATGGACACGCCTTATCATATGGCTGTGGTCAAGAGAACAGTGTGATGCATTCTACTTTATTTAATACTAGAAAGAAAGCATAGAATAATATCTTTACCATCACAAATATATCACCATATTGATCCCTTGGTTTCGAGACTTCATAGGAATCAGAGTAAAGAATCGCCCACCTCAGGTCTCAAAAACCTCCCCCAGCTTAAGTCTTCCCGCCCACCAACTCGCCAAAGACTCGTTTTCCTTAAAGCGAATTTAAGGAATTTAAGGAAACAGGAAATTCTGTTAAACGGTAAATACTACCTTAGCTAAGAGCATCAAAGCATCCATTGTCATAAAATGTATTAGTTATAAACTATCCATCAGAAAACAGGTCTGCAGAACTAAGGAATTAAGGGGAGATCTTAGAACAGAAGGCTCAGTCCTACAGAGATACGCAGGCTAGCTTTTACGTGAAAGGTCAGGCAAGAAAGGGGTATGAATGAAAAAGAAATTTTAAAAACTAGTAAGATGGAGGGAGAGGTCAATATGAGCACTTCCTTCTGAAATTTACTAGCTCTGATCCAGGCTTATCTGCTATGAGATAAACAAACAAACAAGAACAATTCTCAAGTTAAATAAGTTACAGTAAGGAACACAGAGTAATGCAAGGGGATAAGAAGGAATTCCCAACAACACACCCAATTCAGGTGCTCTTGTCAAAGGGAAGCTCTGCAATCACTAAATTAAGGATCTTCTTTTACTTAATTAAAGCCTAAGATATTATGGATTTTAAATCATCATGGGTTTTAAACTTAGATTATTTAAAGATTTTCCCACAGATTACAATGAGAATATACACACAGTATGATAAAGCTGGAAGGATTGGTTGAAAGAGTTTACATAAAAATACAATTTACAGGTAAGGAAGAGAAAGATAAAATGACTTGCCTGGGTTAGCACAGCGACTTTGTTTAAAACCTGGGGCTGGGGACTTCCCTGGTGGTGCAGTGGTTAAGAATCCTCCTGCCAATGCAGGGGACATGGGTTTGAGCTCTGGTCCAGGAAGATCCCACATGCCGTGGAGCAACTAAGCCCATGCTCCACAACTACTGAGCCTGCGCTCTAGAGCCCGTGAGCCACAACTACTGAGCCCATGCTCTAGAGCCCGTGAGCCACAACTACTGAGCCCGTGCACCTAGAGCCCGTGCTCCGCCACAAGAGAAGCCACCATAATGAGAAGCCGGCACACTGCAACAAAGAGTAGCCCCCACTCGCCGCAACTAGAGAAAGCCCAAGTGCAGCAAAGAAGACCCAATGCAGCCAAAAATAGATAAGTAAATAAATTTATAAAAAACAACAACAACAAGAAAAAGTAACACCTAGGGCCAGAGAACAGACCTGATCCCCAAGTGAGACCACCTTCTGCTCTACAGGAGCCCAGGCCACCTGTGGTTCAGTGTCAGTTTTTTGGTTGTTGTCTTTGTTATTTTTTCTTTATCAAAATCTTCAATGAATGCAATGGGAAATTATCAGAGGAGTAAAAGAAAAATGTAGTGCTGATAAAAATCAAACTTCTGGGAAAAGCCAAGCTCTAAAATTTCTCTTGTGCTTAAATTTATAATCAGCTATTTCAACCATCTGAAATATACATTGTGTGTGTGTGTGTGTGTGTGTGTGAAGCATAATAAAAATTTGCAAATGGAAAACAAAAAAACATAGACATATGGACATCATTTTGGACAAAGTATTGAAAATAATTGAATTATAACCTTTGGCTTTCCAAAGCCACTGCTTTGCCAAGGCAATGTATCAGTGTGAAGGCTGCTAAGTATTTTGCAAAATGTTCAGCTTAAATTACTGAATGTAGTAAAGGTCCTTTACGATCAAGATCTCAGAGTATTGCCTGCCAGTGTCTCGTCTCCTCACCATTTTCTCTGAGATTTCGCTCTAATAATCATTTGTTCATTCTCGCAAATCTTAATTTCTCTGCCACTCACTGAAGCGTGCCCAGCGTCCTGCTTCCTTACAATTCTCATCTGGGGAGAACACCGAATGAAATGACATTTCTCTGGCAGGTTAAATGGGAAAGATGACATTCATTCTACAAGCACACAGGAAACCCTACCTTGCAAGGATTCAGACCCAGGAGGCCAAAACAGAACAGCTTTATAACTACTTCTGTTAAATCTGGAAGCTTATTGCACAAGTGAACCCTGATTCCCAGGACTTAAGAAGGTCCTACTTCCATGTTGTCTGATCAACAACTGGGAATCGTTTTTGGCCTCGAGCTGTAGGTTTTAGACCCTAGAGTGTCCTAACATCAGGCTATGTGGCAGAGCTCAAAACAGAGGTTGGCACTCTATTAAAAATGGAATTCTTACACTTCTGGTTCAATGAAGAACAGATGGAACAATTCTCATAGACTTATAAATTTAGGCTTATGGGTTGAAGGCAGTTTTCTGCTAAAATCCAGTATTCATTCATCTATTCATTCATTCCAGAAATTCTGCATGATAACTATTACATGGCAGATAGTCCTTAGATAATTTTTTAACGTCAGTTAGCTAAATGTATACAACTTTCAAAACCTGGAGAATTTTCTTACTTTTGGCATAGCTGAAGGGAGTAAAATTTCTTGTGTTTTTGTTTGTTTTGTTTTTTATTGTACTAACATAGCTTTATATTGTCTGGTAACCCAGACCAACGATCACATACTCATATCATGAAATTTACCTTCTGTTTGAGACCACAGGTTTTAAAGTCAGCCATTTGCATCAGCTCTAGCCTCTGGCATTCGCCAGCTCCATGACTTGAGTTACTTAATGACTTGTTTCACTGCTCTCAGGTTAATAATACTCACCCCAAAGGTAATTGTGACGACTGCATGAAATAATGTGTACAAAACCATTAGCACTGTATTGACACCATGTAGGCACTCAGTAAATGACAAAATATTAACTTTATATGCATGCATCTATACACACAATTTTTACTTATTTCTTTTGTAAATAAAGATATGAATTGCAAGGAACAACTCCTTTTAATATATTTGTTAAAAGAGAGCAAAATGTAAATCAGAAGGAAGCTGGTTTATTTCTATTACATATCTCATGAGAGAGTTGTCATTTTGGTTTTAAATAATTGGAAGAGACACTTCAATTTCCATTGTTGCAGCCTCCTTTAATAGTACAAAATCCATGTGGGATTTTTTCTTTTCATATTTAAGGCCATAAAGGGAGCAATTTTTCTTGTCTCTGCAAGTTTAAAACACTTCTCTTATTGTTTCATACTTCTTTCAAATACTTGTTCTCTGAAACTTACAATGGCTCCTTCTTTCTGCTGCTCCTCAGAGGCTCCAACACCTCACCATTTGCTTTGCTTTTCTTTTTCTTTTTTTTGTTTCCCCTTCAAAAAGCTCAGTGATTCCTGGGCTTGAACTATGGCCTTAGACTTGTGATTCTCATATATTGACATCCACGTTATCACCAGCTGCCTACTGAATTTCCACTTGGGCTCTGCCCACGCCTCAAGCCAGATTTGTGCATACCCTAGGTTGGTAGCTGTCCCTCACACAGCTGTCCTGACAGACTGCCTCAGTAAACTGTTCTCCCAGTAATTCGGTAAGTCGAGCGAGATCCTTTGATTCAGCAGGAAGTAGGAGGGTTCTTTCCTCCTACTGCTCTCATGTGGTTGACTCACAATCACTGCCTGAATATTTAAAAGTTTACTTCACACTCTCTGCTTTTTTCTCATTTCCCATTACCAGTATCCTAGTTCGCATCCCCGCTACCTCAAAATGGTCTATCTTTCTGTTATCTGGACCCCACTTGGAGGGCTAGGGCAAACCCAGAGGAAGGCCACCCATAATAGTATAAAACAGGGAAGAGAATGAGTGTCCTGAAGCAGGGTTTCCTGTGGCCTGGTTAAGGTAAGAGGCATGGTAGGTAATAAGGTCTGAAATGGGGCATCCAGGAGGTAATCCAATAGGTACCCAGATCATAATCAAAAAGACATAGCCGGGCTTCCCTGGTGGCGCAGTGGTTGAGAGTCTGTCTGCCGATGCAGGGGACATGGGTTCGTGCCCCGGTCCGGGAAGACCCCACATGCCGCGGAGCGGCTGGGCCCGTGAGCCATGGCCACTGAGCCTGCGCGTCCGGAGCCTGTGCTCCGCAATGGGAGAGGCCACAACAGTGAGAGGCCCGCGTACCACAAAAAAAAAAAAAAAAAAAAAAAAAAAGACATAGCCGAACATCAAATATGACAGGAGCATCGCCACATATGAAGGACCGCTGATCAGCCCTGGAGCTGGAGGGATGGAGAGCAGATGAAATGCATGGTAAAGAAGAGGATGTGGTGAGAGGTGCAGAATGGGATCTGAGCTGCAAGAAAAAACGGCAACCCTCTCTCACACTCTGCCTCAGGTGCATGGAAGGAAAAAGCCAGTTTCCCAAATGGTGACCTGTGAATTGCTGAGGGGTCCTAAGTATACAGTGCAAGCATATGAGAGTTTCTGATTAAGACTTATATGTATATATGTGTGCCTTTATATATGTATGTGCACATATAGTCAAAAATCATGAGAATATTCTAGATTGTCTAGATTACTATTTATAATTGGGTTCTACTATATATCAGGGCCTGTATTTGCTCTTGTATTTATAATCATGTTGGAGCCAAGTAATTTGTTATAATCTAAGGAGAAAAATACCAGAGGCAGATAATATAGAAATCATGGGCCTGCTTCTAGTGAAAGCCAAATGACTTTACAGCAGGTAATAAAAATCTAAGCTATATAGTTGTTCATATGGTGAAAACGATAAAAAGGTTGATTCTTTATATATGTATGTATATATATACATATACATATATATGTATGTATATGGATATAGGTACATACACACAAACACTACAGAGTAGTATCCATTAGTAACATATCACTTTTCAAGTAATAATTGAGTTTAAGAAAAACATTATCAGGCTTTCCTGGTGGCTCAGTGGTTAAGAATCTGCCTGCCAATGCAGGGGACACGGGTTTCAATCCTGGTCGGGGAAGATCCCACATGCTGTGGAGCAACGAAGCCTGTGCACCACAACTACTGAGCCTGCGCTCTAGAGCCCGTGAGCCACAACTACTGAGCCCACGTGCTGCAACTGCTGAAGCCTGTGCGCCCTAGAGCCTGTGCTCTGCAACAAGAGAAGCCACTGCAATAAGAAGCCCACGCACTGCAACGAAGAGTAGCCCCTGCTTGCCGCAACTAGAGAAAGCCCGCGTGCAGCAACAAAGACTCAATGCAGCCAAAAATAAATAAGTAACTTAAAAAAAAATTATCATCCAACTGGTTAAATTATTTTCTAACTTGAATTTTATAGGTTTTATATGCATTTAATTTTCAAATACAAACGTATAAGCATAATATGTTTGTGTATGTTTAATAACAGTATAATAATTCAATTCAAAACTAGGTACATGAAAATATTTCATAAAATACTGATTTAAAAGATCCATAAATGATGTGGGTTTGTATTGTATATGTACATATATCTATGTATGTATGTGTGAGCAGATGTACATATGTATATACAATCATGTATGAAACAATATCTACATCTTACTTTACATAGGATTTACAGTTTATATATCATTTTCACACCATGCTTTTTCATTCATTATTCACCACAAGCCTATTAAATAAGAGACCTTATTCTATTTTCTTACTGATAAAGATACAGATGCTAGATTTTTTTTATGATTTGTCCCAACTCTAACACTCACTAAGTCAAAGACTGAGGTCTCAAACCCATGTCTGCTGAATTTAGATAGAATCTTCTATTGCATTTCAGTAGACTCCTAGACCATTATAATTGTCTATTTTCAATTTTATACCTGCCAGATTAGCCTTCATTAATGTTTTCATAACTTTATGCTCATTTTAAAACTATAAACTTTAAAAGTAGTTTCCTATAACATTAAACTTAAACTACTGTTTCTGGCTTTCAAGGCCAACCAAAATCTCCTTCTGAGTCCCCATAATTCTCCACTCCCCACAAAACTGAGCTGTGTGTGGCCAGCTGACCCTAAGTATCCACTCCCCCTGGCTGGCTCACCCTCACTTCCTCACCTTAGTTTTTTGGTGTCTTTCCAACAAATGCCCTCCCTCATCTGTGCCTATTTAAGCCCAAGATAGCAGATTGGTTTCATTCCGTGTGTCTTATTAAACTTAGCAAGTATTTATCTGAAGTAAAGTCCTCCTTCCCAGAGACATGGGGATACAGTTTCTGCAGCTGTCTGTGTAAGTATTACCTTGGGCACAGCCTTCCTAAAATTACTAGTAACTTTGAAAAAAATATCAATAGGGCTTCAACAGTGCCTTCTGGTGTCCATGGCATCAGATTATCACCAAGACGCCTCTTCTTGGATGGATGTTCAACATATACACATACTTTGTGATGTTAACATTTCACTATCGACTTTCTTGAAACAGAAAATTACAGCTTTGTTTTCCAGAAATATGCACTTTTTTGGTACTAACTGCTGTCAAATGGGTTAATTGCCAAATAAAAGTACTAAAATTAAACATGAAATATATGGTTGTGGATTTACCGTGCAGTAAATCCCAAACCTCTAGCAAGAGCATTTGTACCAGTGTTTCTTACACTTTAAAGTATGTATGAATCCCAGGGATGTTGATAACATGCGTATTCTGAATCCACAGATCTGGGATGGGGTTTGAGGCTGCTTCTCTAACGAGCTGTATGGTCTCAGAGGATGAAGGGTTCAGACCATCCTAAATGCTCCCTGGAAGGCTGCTAAGCCTTCCAGTCGGAATGCACTTGGTTTTTATCATCAAGCACTTGCCCTGACAGGGAGGTATTGTGCTGGGTATGGAAACGCCTGAGGAAAGACGGATGTGTTGTGGATGGTTTTCTTCCCGCTCACCCTGCACTGGCTGAGAATTCTGTCCCCATTTACATGAGACTCTGGCAGATCTGCAAGTGCAAGAGAAGGCCTGCTATGCCTATGGGAGCCCATTTTAAAGCAGCCACTAATAACAACAACCAAGAATAACAGTAACAGTTCGTTAAGATGGAAAGTAAAGAGAAAAATACAAAGCAGCCTAAGAAGCCAGCACACCAGACACAGAGAAATGCTGTCCTTGATAAATAAAGATACATATTCCCTCAAATAGGAAGCTTTGCTTTGTTACAAGGAGATCCTTGCACTTCCCCCAAGCTGCTCTCTACACCAACACATGCTTTTAGAGTAAAACCTCAGGACATTCTCTGTTAACAATTTATGAAAAATGATCTTTGGATCAGTAGTTCTTGAGTTTCAGCCCCAAATCTGTAACCTATGATCTGTGTGACCCAGAGCATATACTTTAAAAATCTTTGATCCTCAATTTCCTCATTTGTATAAAGAAGGGCAAACTCAAAGTACTTTTTGAGAAATTTAAAATCTACAAAGTGCTTTGCTCTTTTTTTTTTTTTTAGTTTCTGCTTTATAACAAAGTGAATCAGTCATACATATACATCTGTTCCCACATCCCTTCCCTCATGCATCTCCTCCCACCCTCCCCTCCCACCCTCCCCATCCCACCCCTCCAGGCGGTCCCAAAGCACCGAGCTGATCTCCCTGTGCTCTGCGGCTGCTTCCCACTATCTATCTGCTTTGTTCTTTAAATAAAGTTTATTACCAAATGAAAATGGACTCACCCATAATTTGAACATGACTATATCCATCCACTCATTCATTCATTTTATCTACTCTGCCAATCTCTGTCTTATAACTGGTGCATTGAGACCACTTACATTTATTGTAATTATTAATATGTTAAGACTTATGTCTGCCATTTTATTTTTTTGTTTCTGTTTTCTTTTCCTGCCTTCCTGTGAGTTACTTGAACAGTTTTTGAACTTCATTTTGGTTTACCTACAGTAGTTATTTTTTGGCATATCTCTTTGTATAGCTTTTTTCAGTCATTGTTCCAGGTATTAACTATATGTACACAACCTCTCAAGTCTATTATTGTCGATATTTTACCAGTTTGAGGGATGTGTAGAAATCTTGCATTCTTTTATATCCCTTTATCTGCCCCTATTAATAATATCTTTTAATTATGTTTTTCTGTATACATTGAGAACTACATTAGGTAATGTTATAATTTTTGCTGCTGTTGTCAAACACAATTTAGAACACTCAAAAAGAAAATGAGGGCTTCCCTGGTGGCGCAGTGGTTGAGAGTCCGCCTGCCGATGCAGGGGACGCAGGTTTGTGCCCCGGTCCGGGAAGATTCCACATGCCACAGAGCGGCTAGGCCCGTGAGCCATGGCTGCTGAGCCTGTGTGTCTGGAGCCTGTGCTCCACAACGGGAGAGGCCACAACAGTGAGAGGCCTGCGTACCGCAAAAAAAAAAAAAAAAAGAAAGTCAATTGTATTTACCCATACTTTTGCTCTCTTGTGTTCTTTTTTCTTTCCTGATGCTCTAAGTTTATTATATTTTTTGTTGTTGTGTGTTTAGAGAATTTCTTTTAGCCTTGCTTCTAACGTAGGTCTGCTGGCAACGAATTCTCTTAGTTTTTCAGCATTTGGTAATGTCTGGATTTCCCCTTCATTCCTGAAGGGTATTTTTGCTAACCATAGAATTCTGGACTGATTGTTCTTTCCTTTCAGCACTTGAAGAATATTGTTTTATTTCCTTTTGACCACCACATTTTTGATGGGAAATCTACTGTAAGTTAGATCTTATTTTCCTATAGGTAATCCACTGTTTCTGTCTGGATACTTTCAAGATTTGTTTTCTTGCCTTTAATTTTCAGAAGTTTGACTATCTTGTGCCTTGGTATGCATTCCTTTGAGTTTCTAGTATTTGGGATTCACTTAACTTTTTGAATCTGTTAGGTCCACATATTTTGCCAAATTCAGGAAGTTCTCAGCCATTTTTCCTGAAGTTTTTTTCAGGCTCTCCTGCTTTCTCCCTTCCTTCTGGGACTCTGATGACACAAATGTTAGGTCTTTTGTTTTAGTCTCACATTCTCTGAAGTTCTTTTTTACCTTTCTTTTTGTTTCCAAGTATATTTTCTCTTTGCTGTTCAAAGTGTAATTTTTATTTTTCTATCTTCAAATTCACTGGTACTTTCCCCTGTCTTCTTCATTCAGCTCTTGAGTCCACCTACCAAGCTTTTAATTTCAGTTGTATTTTTTAGTTCTACTCATTCCATTTGGTTTCTCTTCATATCTTCTATTTCTTTGCCGAGACTTTCTATTTTCTAGTTGATTCTGCAGGCTCACAACTTCTCATGGAAGCATGTCTATGAAGGCTGCTTTAAAATCTTGGCCAGAGAGTTCTAGCATCTGTGTCACCTGGCATTGGCTTCCATTGTCTCATCTATTTAGTTTGTTATCTTCCACTTTCTTGGTATGGTAGGTGGTTTTGCATTAGCACGTGGGCATTTTGGGTATTATGTTATAAGGCTCTGGCTCTTATTTAAATCTTGTGTTTTGCTAGACCCTGCTTGATGTTGCTCCAGTTGGTGAAGGGAGCTTCAACCTCCTTCCTGCCAGGTACCAGTGATAGTCCAGAAGGGTGCGGTCCTTGCTGGGCAGGGTGGGAATTCAGACTCTCCTCCAGGTCAACATCACTACCTCCCTGGCTGTGAGAGGGAGGAGGTGCCTCTGCAGGGCTCCCCATGTGACCTCACTGACCTAGAGGGATGGTCTTGCTACAGCTGAGGAGTGGAAATATTTCTGTGCATCCTCTCCAATGTGCATCCTCTGATACCACCCAGTAAGCAGGGGGAGGGGCAGCTCATCCCCACCAGGTGGGGTGGGAGCCCAGTTTCCCAAGTGGTATCACTGACTGCCCAGCAGGGGTGAAGCCACATCCCCTCACTCAGCCTCCATAGACACCACCCATTGGGAAAGGTGGGGGCATCGCAGACAGCCTGGGGGGCTCTCCACTCACTCTTTGCAGTGTGGGGGGCAGTTTATGGCCACAGTTTCCTCTGTGGGGTTTGGATGGAGAAGAATCATTACTGACAAAACATTTTCTGTCTTGTCTGACTTTCCTGGTCTTTTGGCAGGAAAAGCAGGCTTTTATTGGGGATTTTTGTCTGTTTCTATTGGTGTTTCAAGGACTGTCTTCTCCAGCATCCATTCAGGAACACCTGAGGTAGAAAAGAGAACCCAGGGAACTCACCACTGAGTCATTCTTTTGGTTCCGAGGTGCCTAAGCCATTCTACCACCACCTCTCCACCTTTCAGAGTTTTCATATATATATTTTATATGATGTCCAGGGATATTTGTTGTACTTAGGAGGTGAAATAGAGAAAAGTATATCTATTCCATGTTCATAGACATGGAAGTCAGAACCTCCTTTTAGAAATGATTCTGAGGCTGAACAAGAAAGGGTTCTGTGATAGATTGGTAATGTCTGTCATAGCAAAGAATTTTAGAATTTGTCACCATGTACCCTGTAATAGCTGAACATATGCCATCTATTCCACTTATATGTGCACATCTTACCTGAGTGGTGCCCACGTTACTAATGGTATAAAATCCTTATAGCACAGAACATGTCATAAATCTTTTCACCCTTCCCACTGTCTTAAATATCATAGTGCTTAATAAATACTTTATTTCTAGGAAATGGAAAAAATTATACCTTAAAAGGTAGCTGTTTAAAGTTTTTTAAAAATTATCATGACACAATTTTGGTATTTACTTAGATTTGTTTTAAGTAAATTTTGATTTACTTAGGTCATAATTTGAACAACAAAGGGTAAGGAAACCTTTCACCTTAAGCTTATTAAGTTTAAATATTATATTTTAATTTTGAATATTTTAATTGACCATATTATTTTGATGAAAATTATAAATCTAAAATTTATGGTCTGGAACTCTATCTGAAATTCTATGTAGTTATTTTTAAGAAATGCCAGCTTTGATGTATTTAAATTAAAATTAACTCAAATTTCAGAATGGTTTCTAACGAGACAAAGGTAAGCAAAAAGGACATCTTCCAAATTATTGATTGCAAGCACACTGATTCCATTCCACATGTGATCATTTTCCAACCCCTTCAATTTTGTGTAAACTGAGAAGCAAAGTCTAATCCTACTTGATGTACATTATGTAAAGCAAAAATTGACTATTTTTCTCATAATCAAGTCTATGAAATTGTGTTTGGTATTGTGTCTAACACAATCTACATGCATTTTCTCAGCTAATCTTCTCGGTTCTCCAGTCAGATAAGATTATTGCAGAAAAAGGAAAGTATGACTCAAAGAACTTAAATAATTTGCCTAAGTTCACATAATTAATAAATGGTGGAACCAAATTCAAATCCTAATATGAATGTATCACAACCAATATACTATCTACAACTGCAGCTCATTGGGGTAGAAAGCTTTTGAAGTACTTTCCAAGTTTAGAATCTTTTGACTCTATTCAATCATGTTCAAGAAAATACATTATTGATATTGTCTTTTGGAAAATACCCAATGGGAGAAAAAAAAGGATTTATTTACTATGATTTAGCAAGAAAATCAACAGCATGATACTCAGAAAAGAGAGTTAACTTGCTCATGATAAAATATACAAATCCTGTGAAATTTGTAGGATTGTATTTTAAATAAGTCTTTCTTTAGAACCATTAATATAGCTACTTATAAAAGAGCTATGTTTAGATAAAGAATTATCCTGCAGTTTCTACATGTTCTCCTACATAACAGGAAAGTAAACTTGTATGCATGCTCTAATAACATATAATTATTCAGCCATATATTCAGATAGTTATATCTACACAATTATAAAGCAAACTTAATTTGGCTGAAGTTCTAAATGAACTCAGCCATGCTTTGTGATGGGTTTTAGGTTATGGCAAATGGTCATTTTGTTCATGACACAGCATATACGACATTGAATCTCTTCCTAAGAAGAAATACCCTCCAATTTGATCAACTTTAACTTTATCTAACTTGAGCATTACTGCACTGCAGTGAGATTGATAAGGTAGAAATAATTACTCAATATATTCTGCATGCTGATGAGCTGACAGAGCTTTTGGAGAAACGGACTTTAGAATCAGTTCCCTTTATAGAATGTTTAGGATAATTTTCACTTTGGGCAAACAGCTCTACAGAAACAATCTCATATTGTTCACTGGGAGCCTTTGGGACATATCTAAGAGATATTTTGCACATCCTGCCAATCAAAAAACAAGTACAATTTGTTACTTTATTCACTTGACAGATTTTTATGATCAACTATGTGCCAGGCCCCATGCTGTGCATGGTGTGAAGGATGGTGGTTAAACCAACCTTGTCCTTTCCCTCTTGAACCTTATAGTCAACCAGGGAGGGAGTCATGAGACAAATAAGCTCCCAAATATATAATTATATTGTAAAAACTGTAACTAGTGTCACGAAGGTTCAGAACAAGGTGCTGAAACAAAGGGGAAAATAAGGATCGCTATTTAAATTAAGGCAGAAGGGCCCAGGAAAGGTCTCCCTATTGAAGCACCAGCCCCCAGGCCAGTGGTCCTGACTAGCACCATTCTTCAGAGGATGAAGCCAGGTGAGGCAAAAAAGTGCAGGTGAAATGCTGGGGAGTGGGGAAGGCTGGCATAGCGAGCGGTTGGTCGGAAGGACAGTTGGGAGGGAGTCAGAGGACACGTTCTTAGTGGTGAAGTGTTGGGACTCCACGCTGGGTCCTCCAGGATGTCCTGCAAAGGATGAGCTGGGCACTGACACAAGCCCATTGTGTTTCGGTCAGATCATCCTGACTACTGTCCCCAGGATGAGTTGAGAGGTGGTCAGGGAAAGCCTCTTGGGTGCTCCATGAGGAGGACATAAAGAGGTGGATGGGCTCGGCACACACTCAGTGGCTAGATTCAAGAGGACGTGGTGGTTGTAGGTAGGACTTCAGGTGGAAGCAAGAGAGGGAAGTGAATTAAGCAGCTGGCTGGACTGAGGGCCCATTTTCTGAGACAGGATAAACCCCAGGAGAGCAGATTAGAGGGGAAAAAAGGAGTTGTCTTTTTGCGATCAGAAGGCACAATAAGTATTTTAGTTAGACCGTTGGTCCCGTGAGTCTGGGACACAGAGGAAAGGATGGTGGGGTGGGGTGGTAAGGGTAGAGCAAGAAGAATTTTTCATATTTACTGCAGCCTTCCGTAACGCACTCTCTGAATCTCCCGATGTTCAGCTCCAATACGAGACTACACGGCTGAGGCCGTGAACTGAACAAAGTGTTGTATAATCTATTAACTATGTTTAAGGAATAAAACATTCTTAACATCCACTCAAACTTTCTTGTGAAAAGACTTGTCATTGTTTAATACTAATCCATAATTGATTAAAATATGTACCATGGAGCTAATTTGTTGGAAGATTAAAATATATCAGCACATTATAGAGTTAGGCTCACTGAAAGAAAACAGAATTTGTGTCCTTAGACATTTGGGGAATTTATTTCTCCCCAGAAATGTCTTCACGAGTTCACATGTTAAGGTTCTACTTTAAAAGTTTTATTTAGAGTAAACAATTCAAATAATATCACCTATTTGTTTCCTTTCCTATTAATTACTTAGTTTGAATTATAAAATTATTACATAATTTGGGGAAGGCAAAACAATACTATTCCCATTTTACATATAGTGGCGCTAAACTCTAAGTTAAGCAACATGAAGGGCCCCTGGGAGTGAGTGGAACGTGAAGCTGAAAAGGCAGATAAATGCCTCTCATCTCTTTTTGAAAAAGAGCCCATGAGTCTTCAACACAACCAGTTGGCTTGCTAATACAACTTTTAATTGGAATTTTTAAATTGACTCCTTTTGTTAAATTTGGAAAAGACAGGACTGGATTTCAGGTCACTTGGCATGTTGGTCCGTGTCCTTTCCAATCTGACATCCACAAAAATAAACACAAAGGAGGGGAAGAGAGGAAGATAAGGAAATATTTGATGGTTTATGATTTAATTATTAGTGATTCTTTTTTCTAAAATAAGAGTTTCCTGATAATAACTTAATTCTAACATAAATAGTGAAAAATATTCTTGAGATATACAGACAAAATACTTTTGTTTTTCCCCCTTTTGAGCAGGACCATAGTTACACAGTTGATATCTGATAGAGCAAATTGATCATTTAAAGTCATTATCTTCCTGACAGTCATAGGTATTCAGCATAACTGGCCAAGTCACGCTTTTCTTAAGCATAAAAAAGATTCTGTAAGAGATTAAACCTGAGGTAGCATCTGTGTTATAGTGAAAGGCTCCCTGCAGATGCAAACCTGGAGTCGTCTGTGTGAACACTGACACCAGTGGTTCTCGTGGCCACGAATTCCTGCTCTGAAGTCCATTAAATTCCGCAAATATTTTAACAGTTATCATCTTGGCTTAAGCATTTTCACGTGTAAGATGGAGAAGCTGAACTACGTCATCTCTGCAGTTTTATCTCTAAATGTTCATGATCCTACCCAAAGTCTTCCTCAGCACACACAAGACAGACGTGTCTGTCCTATCATCCATTCCCTTCCCTCCACATTGCTGTACAGCGTGATTTCTAAACCATCACAAAATGAGTATGGCAAGTGAAAGTACAGAGGAAGATCTAGCTTCCTCTTACAAATTTTCTAAACTTGTGTGGTATTATCTAAGCGCAGTATAGCAGCAAGCATGTTCTCTGACTCCCAGCAGGCCATTATTTTACTTTTAAAAGTCAACATAAAATTATTTTGTTTAACAAACATTTTAAAACATAGATAAATGTTTGCATGGCTGTTAATGGTGTCTAACCTTGTACTGGGGTCCAGTTCTGAACCATCTGAGATCCCATGAGTAAAACTGAGTTATTATTAGGCCACCATCTTTAAACAGCAGACATTCCATTAATCACTCAAGCAGACCCAAGGTGACATTTTCATGATCGGCCTAATGAGGACCTCAGTAAAAGTGGCATTTGAATATAATACGGCTCAAGAGTGTGTCCTGTAATAAGCACCTCCCAGGGGACAAAAGCCAGGAACACTGTTGGATTTAATCAATGAGCCTTGCATATCTTTGTTAATGGGTCAGAAGAGACCACGCCCTCAGCTAATGAGTTATACTTGCTTCAGGCATGAATAGTGCTAGATGGTTTACAAGCATTTTGAGTTTGATTAGCAAAGAGTTATCTAATCCCATCCACTTGTTCTGTAGAAACTACCAGTTTCTTTTTAGTAATAATATAGGTGATATACAAAATGAATAAATAAGTTCACATTTAAAACAATATTTAACAGGGGATAAAATTAGGCTCAAAAATGTCTGCATCGCAAAGAACAAGTCATCTTTGCCATTATCTTCTAAATAAAACTTCATCACCATTTTCAGCCCGTTGGAATCATGTAACATAACGTGATCATCACAAGGAGGGCATGGAAGCCCCCATGAACGTTTATTTCAGGGAACAAGTCCAGGGAGCCCTCCGAGGCCATTGCTGAGCATTGTTAGGTTTCCAGGCATGTTTCCAGGACACAAAGCAAATCTAAACGTTCTGCGTAGCCTGGTCCACGTCTTTGCTTCATGTCCATTACCCAAAGGTGAGCACTGGTATGGAAACATTACCACTGTGCACACGTGGATGTGGAATGAAAGCTTGTGCCATGATTTCAAATCAATCTCAACTTAAAACGCTGTAGGAAACAAGGCTGAGAGTTGAAAGAACATGGATTCAGACCTAGGAGAGTCTGAGTTTGTTATTTGTCTGTTTATGACTTGGAAATTTACCTGACTTATCTGAGCTTTGATTCCTCATCTGTAAAAGGAGAAACACCAAAGTTCCTTACAGGCTAATGTGGCAGAATGTACAGTATAAGCCACACAGCAAAACATTGGGCACGTTATCAGGACTCGAGCTCTCTTTCACTATGAAAAAAAATAACTTTCCTTCAGATTTAATAAAAAGGGAAGCATTCTTCAACTCTCTAGATTAGGGTCAACTAAAAACTAAAAAGTATGAAGGAATGTTTTCCCTTCCATCACAAATACAGAGGAAACATCTGATAGTGAATCCCTCAGACCCCTCATGCCACCATCAAGACAAATTAGGTGGTTCTGGGCCAAAAGTGGGGGGACTTGGAGCCTGATGCTGGCTGTGCCTGGTGCCCCAGTGCCTCCTCAAAGAGTCACACCAGGTTCCAGGCTCAGGAGAATCAGCACCGAGCACCGGAGTCAGAGAAGCATCCACACCAGGAGGAGGTGGGCTCAGATGAAGTCATTGAGAAATCGCTCACCTGCAAACAACATTATCACCTTTATCAGTAGAACACCTAGCATTCCTTGGTCAAATACACAATTCCTGCCATTGTGACAAGTTCTTTTACTTGTATGACCTCACTTAATCTCAAAAATACCCCAATAAGTAAATTAAATTATTTTTTATTATGACTAAGATGGTTAATATTACTTGTCAGCTTTACTGGGCAAAAGGGTGCCTAGGAGCTGGTAAAACGTTATTCCTGGGGTGAGTCTGTGAGGATGTACGCCGACTAGCTTAGCATTCACTTCTCGGAGGAGTGAGGAAGAGCACCCGCCCCCACTCGGGTGGGCGGCATCCAATCCTGAGGCCTCAGGACAACCAGAAGGCAGGGGAAGGCGGAATTCCCTCCCTCTGCTTGAGCTGGGACGCCCAGCTTGTCCCACTCTTACATCGGGGCTCCTGGCACTTTCCCCGCTGCCCCTCCCACTGGATTCCCTGGTACTTGGACTGAATCACACCACTGGCTGCCTGGGCCTCCAGCCTGCAGATCACAGGTCACTGGGCTTCTCTGCTCCATCACCATGGGGACCAGCTCCTACAGTAAGCCTCCCCTTGTGCACATCTGCGCACACCTTACTGGTGCTGCTTCTCTAGAGAACCCTGACTGATATAACAACTAAGGAAAATGAGCATTAGAAATGTCATGCAAAGTGCCCAAATTCTTATAACTAGTAAACAGCTGTGTCAGAGGGCATCTCTCAGGGTATCTGATGCCAAAGCAGGTTATCTCAGCTACTGTCCTGTAGTGTTGCCAAGGTGCCATCTGCTATATTTCAGTATATTCATATCTTTTTTATTTTCAATGTCCAACCACTGGCAATAAATAAATAGATGGATAAATAAATAGGTCAGAATACATTTTCAAAGTATAAATCTGAAAATATAAAGGCCACGTTGAATTTGAGCATTAATGATATTTCTGGACCCTTTTTTTTGTTTGTGTTTTATTTCCCTTGTCTTCTCTGATTTCCCAAACTCTAAGCAACATCTCACATGATGCTCAGCCAGCATCCAACACACCATTAATACTGGGCTGAAGGCTGAGTTAGAAAATCATAATAAGAGAGGTGGTAAAGGGCTGGAATCACCTCTAGGTCCGTGGGACTTAACAGGTCACACTGTTTTTATTTGTTTTATAGGGACAGGTGTGAAGTCAGACACTTTAGAAAGAGCATTTACTAGCATAAGAAATATCCACCCATTGGTCTTGAGGGATAAAGGTGAGCACTTCTGAAAATGAGGGCAGACAGAGGGAAGTAATGGCTTGTATGTACAGACATTAACTCAAACAGATGGGCAACTTAAAAACACAGGCAGTTCTGAAATGGAAAATGAAGAAAAACAGGATTTGGCTGAGAAGCATCTTTAGCTGCTCTAAACCTCTTGAAAATATTTAGTACATCGTAGCCCAGGAAGGAAAAAAAACCAAAAAACACTTAATCATTTGAAGCAAACAGAAGAGCTCTGGAAAGGAAGGGACCCAGTACGTGGGCAGACAAATGACTAAAGACAAAGAGAGGCTCTGACTTGGCAAATGCTGCCGCTTGAATGTTTCCTTAGGGGCAAATCCATTGCTTCCGCAAGGCTGTAGGAAGCAGCTGACGCCCACTCCTCTGCTTTGGAGAGTCACAGGAAGGCACAGGTGTGAACATTTAAAAAGAAAAGGGCCACTTCTTAGGAACAAAGAAATAAAACAAAGTTCCATTCAGTAAAAAGCAAGACCCTGGGGACAGAAGCTGAAGGAAAGCAGTGACACTTCTGTGTGTTACATGCCAGCTCTGACCCAGTTACCTCTGGTCACTGCCCCACAGAGATCACCCTCCTGTGGGGACGGGACCCTAATGCACCTCCAGTCTGGTGTCATGAGAACTCGCCAGAGGATCAGAACACTTTGTTTATGGCGGGTTTTCATGGGATCTGGAATCCTGGGGCATATTTCATCTAACTTGGTAGGTGGGATGACAGGACAGGATGCTGCTCTGGAAACTCATCAAATCACTGCACACGCTGCTCTGATCAGGGACAGTTCCCTTAACCTGTTTCAGACTTAGCTTCGCCGCCTGCAAAGTAAGGACAATAAAAACCCTTGGAAACGGTTGCCAGTGCTCAGTTCCAGTTAGTGGGACAGTGAGCACAGCATCAATCCACTGTCTTCCGACTTTCATGAGTGAAACAATGGAGCCACAGAGAAGACCAAGGTGCCTGGTAGAGTGTGGACCATTAAATATGTTTTTAACAAAATGAACTTTGTGGGTCTAATAAATTCTCAAAACTGCTGACCTGAAATTTTGGCTGCATTTTACTTAAAAAAAAAAGAACGCAGAAAATAAACAAGCAATAAACATGTGATGCAACTATGAAAGGCTGTTAAGAATGATGATGGAACTAAGGAAACTAGGCAATTTCACTGTAATAAATAATGCAAATATTTTGTGACTTCCGTTTTCCTCTATATATGTCCAGAAAGAAAATCTCATGACCTTCTGTCACTAATTTCTCCATTTTTTCACAATTTGCAAAATTTCTTGCCCCAAGATCCAAACACTGCTGCTGGAGTTGATTCGGTTACTGGGAGAACTTGCAGTCAGGAGCCAAGGTTGTCACAAGCCAAGTCACACCCTATGACTCTCCAGCACTGATCAACCCCTCCTTTGAACTGCTGACTTCTCCTGGACTTCTCAGCTACCTCTACTTGAGGACTTTTAGAAAGCCAGTTGCACAGCTGCCGGGCCTGCCTGTTCTCTTCACTCTGGTGCCACATTCTCTATGCCAGGGGCTGACATTTCAAACTGTCAATTTCACAGGCAGAGCTTGCTGCCGTGGCTCTTTAATGAAAGACCGTAACCTGCTCTGTAACGTTGGTCAGTATCTCACACCGCACACAGGGCATTCTACCATCTTCACTCCTCTTTGCCTTTCACTGATTAGGAGCCCTCATCTCAAAGCTCTGCACGCTGCTGTGGAACGTTCTGTGTGGACGCGTCCCTCTGCTCCGCCAATGCACTTCCCCTTCCCTCTGAGGCTCCAGAAGAGCAGGGAATCATGGGGTCCTCCTGCTGGCATTCGGAAATGTTTTAAGTTCTCCGCGTGGGGCTCATTGCTCTATGTTAGGCACACAAAGCTACGTCACAGGGAGTTCCTTTACTGCCTTGTACACGATAGAGCTCTATTAGCTACTATTCTCCATAGGACTCTGGATTCTCTTAGAAAAAATGAGGACTTTGCACACTTTGCACAGCTCCTTGCCCAGGAAGGTCAAGGGCTTCATATCACTACGGCTATTACACAAAATTACCATTGTGTACATTTCCACCCACTACTGCTTTTATTATTCACCACGTTCCAGACACAGACAGGAAACATGGAGTTTTGTGATGTACGGTGTGTGCCAAGCATGGACAGAGAAAATGCATTATTTAATTTTGTGAATAAACATGCTGGATTTTAGCACATGATAGAGGGAATTATACGTCTTCTGTAAAATGTCTGAGATATAATTTGCAAACTACAGAAGATAACTGACATCGGCTGAATTATGCTTGTGTTATGGTCAAATCCAGGCACATTATCTGGGTCAGAGGTCAGCAGACCGCGGTCCCTCAGGGCAGAACCAGTCTGTGGCCGGTTCCTGTACGGCAGGCCAGCTAAAAATGGCCTTATGCATTTTAAAAGGATTGTGAAACATTTTTAAATAAAGAACATGTGACAGAGATCTTCTATGATCACAGGACTAAAATATTTGTTACCTGGCCCTTTATAGAAGAAGTTTCCTGATGTCTCATTTTGAGTATTGTGAGAAATCAGAGAAACCTATTCCCAGCTCAGTTACTTAAATATTATTGATGTTAAGTAGACATTTGTAAAATCTCTGCTTGAAAGCACGTCAACAAGTACTTCCTGAAGACACTCACGATGAAATTATGTTTCTATCCTGTAAGGTTCCTTTTTTAGGGGTGCCTGTTAGTACCCGGCTCCAACGTAAAGATTTCATGTCAACTGTTTCATTTAATCCTTCAAACACGCCAGGTGGGGGAGTATTCTTATCCCTGCTCACAGAAGAAGCTAAACCCCAGTGAATTGTGTTGCCTGTCCAGGGTCATGGCGCCAGTAAATACTGGGAATGGGAGGGATCCTTGCCTAAACTGGGAGATTCTGACTGTGAAATGCCCAAGATCTAATCACTCAACTCAAATCCCATAAGAAGATCATGAGCAAATGGAATAAACCTCAGTTTACAATATACTTAGTGGGATTTGGCAAATTTTTGGCTTTATGAACTATGTGGATTCATAACCTAATATATTAGAATATAGTTGACATAATGACTATAACCTGTATTCTCACACACATATATATATATTCATATACATACATATTTTCATATATATCATAACATGTGATTTGTTTTGTTTTTAAAATAATTTTAAAAGCATTATTTTTAAATTTCTAAAAACACTACACTATTATCATGTCACACAGAAGCTTGAACATTTCATAGAAGCAAATAAATATGTATAAAAAAATCAAGACAAAAGTCATAACTTCCTATGCATTTTATGCCCATAGGTAAAAGTTTTTGAGACTTACAAAATAACTCAAGTTTTATGCCAGAACACCAAACATATCCTCTGAACTTTTGATAATGTTGCTATTTTTTTAGGTTATAAAAAGAACAATTTTCTTCTGAAAGATGCCCTTTCAGTGGATAGAAATAATGTTCACAGAGGGAATACTCATGGTATAGTAGAAATAATGTAGATTTTGGAATTTGAAGGACATGGGTTCAAATCCCGCCCCTGGTGTTTAGTCGTGTGTTTCTTGGGTAACGTCGCCTCTGAGCACCAGTGTCCACAGGACTAAAGAGATGAGAAGACGCATCCCCAGCTCAGTCCCAGGCTCACGGCAGACCTACATGAACCTCCCCGCCCAGCCACCCATCTCCTGCCCTATCCATACCCTTTACACTAGCAAATATTAGCACATATCAGCAGAGTGCAGGCGTCTATATCTTTCCATCTTAAAGTTCAGACTTTACGAACAGAGGCTTAACCATGTCATTTGTGAGAATGATCGTTTTCCCTATGCTTCATTGCCTGCAAAACGCAAGCAAAGCATAAACAACACACAACATCAAGTCCAAGCCAGAGCTCCGACTCACCAAGTGCTCTGAAAATCACGGCTCTGAGATAAAGAGCTACATGGGAACTGCTCTCTCTGTGACACAGGAAACTTGAAAGCCAAGCCCTGTAAGGTACCACTTTAACTGGATCTTTGAGATAATACAGAAAATTTCAGTTCTAATTTTGGCTTCCCTCCAAGATGAATAAGATTAGTGTATTGATAAGGGAAACAGCTGCTGGGCAGAGACTCTTGGTTGAAGGCAGGAAATGAAGCCTGAAGGGCAAAAGATATGCCTGGCTTTATCGAGGACGATAAAAACCAGTACAGGTTTTCTGAGAGAAGTAATTTAAAAGGTCAAGGAAAGGGAGAAAAGCAAGCTGAAGTTCTCTGAAATAATACAACACATCTGGCCTGCTGTGTGTTCTTTCTCACAGATGATGGGCAGTGAAGGGTCCTATTTGCTGCTGAGTCCTGCCCAGGACTGTCTGAGTGCTTGAACCCTCTCAACAATTCTCAGAGCTTGGCATCAAAGATCCTGTTTTACATGGCAGGAACCAGGTTTAGGGAGATTAGCACTCCCTGCCCATCACATGACTATTTTTCTCTCAAATTCTGTGCTTCTAAGATGTCACCAGCAGAAAGTCAATGAAAATGAGAAAACAAAGCAGATTAGGGCACAAGATAAGTCATCTTCAATGGAAAAAAAAAAATCAGAACTTCCCTGGTGGTGCAGTGGTTAAGAATCTGCCTGCCAATGCAGGGGACACGGGTTCGATCCCTGGTCCGGGGTGATCCCACATGCCGCGGAGCAACTAAGCTCCTGCAGCACAACTACTGAGGCCTGTACTCTAGAGCCCGCGAGCCACAACTACTGAAGCCCGCGCTCCTAGAGCCCGTGCTCCACAACAAGAGAAGCCACCACACACTGCAATGAAGACCCAATGAAGCCAAAAATAAATAAATAAATAAAATAAGAAAAAGAAAAAAAAATTCTCAAATACCTGTCATTAATTTACACTTCTTTTTTTTTCATTCAAACACTGCCCTGACACATGTTCTGCTGGGGCCTAGGGCAGCACATTCGTGGTCACATGACCAGCACTGGGGGCCTCAAAGGGCCTGACCCCAGCCCTCAGCTTTCCACCTCACTCATTTACTAAAAGGCAAGTGTTGCATTTTTAGTAAACATTTCAAAGTATTATTTTGCACAATTAAAAAAAAAAATCCTAGTGCAGTTAGAAAATGTGTAAGTTGTTTTTGTTCCTCTGTCAGCATAAAAGGGATGCTGTTCAAATCACTGAGAAATACTATACCAACTCCAGAAAGATAACTGAAATATTAAATAATATATTGCAATATTAAATATATAAAATGTATAAGTGTATTAAATAAATATTAAATAGTAGGCTCCCAGTGCCACAAAGGGGTATTTGTCCATTTATTTATTTGTTTGTTTCCAGTTTTCAAGTCCCCTATCTTCAAATAAAATAATTAACATAACTATGGTGACCTTTGATTTTGGTAAGAGTCTCAAACTATTGCACCATGACTAGTGCATCAGTAATTAGATGGGTTGCAGGATTTATAGTTGCTGTTGACCCAATGTGATCCTCTCTCAAAGGGTGTCAGATGTTACGTGTTTTCTGGTGGAGCTATTTAGTTTGAAATTTATTGCAGCAGATAATTTTTTAATTACAATTTTTTTCATTTGATTTGCTCCTTATGGAACCTACAAAGTCAAACGTCCTCTCATGAAAAACAAGTAAGGATGCACTCAGCATCCTGAACTAACGTAGACTACTGCCTCCTTACTGATACGTTTAGAAACTGTATCTGCTCTGAGCACAGGTAATGGAAGGCCGCACATCAACACTGATCTCATTAGCCTGCTTTTTCTCACTTGTCCTAATTTCACTGAGTGGTGCCACAATACTCCCAGCAATCAAAACCAGAAAACGATTTGTCATTCCGTATTTTTCTCTCTTCCTGACCCTTTACATTCCATCACAAGGGCCTGTTGATTCTGTTTTCTAAATATTTTCTATGCCTGTTTTTGTTCAAACCTATTTTCACTGTATTTATCAAGGTCTTCATCATGGTTCCAATGCATATTTCTAAAAGTTCTAAGCACCCCTGTAATTTAGACAGGATTCTGTCCAATCATCTACCATACTACTAAAAGATATTTCCAAAATGCAGATGTGACTATGTCTTTTTTGCCCTTTAATAGACTGAAGTCAACCACAGGAGAGAGAGTAAAAGCTACGTAAACTCAGTTGAGGTCTTCCACAAGGGCCCCTACCTGTTGCTCCAACCGCATTTCCATCGGTGCTAGCCCTTCAAATCCTAACTCAGCTGTCCCGTGATGGGAAAAACATCCTGAAAAAATACCTTCTGCGGGCTTCCCTGGTGGCACAGTGGTTGAGAGTCCGCCTGCCAATGCAGGGGACACGGGTTTGTGCCCCGGTCCGGGAAGATCCCACATGCAGCGGAGCAGCTGGGCCCGTGAGCCATGGCCGCTGAGCCTGCGCGTCCAGAGCCTGTGCTCCGCAACAGGAGAGGCCACAACAGTGAGAGGCCCGCGTACCACAAAAACAAACAAACAAACAAGAAAAAACCTTCTGCTCCATCTCTATTCAGTGTATATCTTCTCTTGCTTAATGTCATACTAAACTGTAGTTACTGATTCATGAGTCCATCTCTCCTAACGGACCACCAGAGCTTTAAGAGTTGGAAGTGTGTCTTGATACCTGCAGTGCCTAATTCAGAGGTAAGTTTGAATTGAAATAAAAATCATGAAAACAGCTGTTATCATCTTTAATGCTTGCATTAAGTTTTAAACCTACAACTACAACTGTAATCTACAAACACAGACATATGATTAATGTCACTTTGCCTCTGTATGAACATGTATATATAAACAAAATGTCAAAAACTTATACAGAGTATATCCTCTCTATAAACATGGACCCTACATCTACTTTAATTTTTGGAACAGTGTGCTTGAGGTCTATAGGTTTCAGAGGTAAAGCCTGTACCTTTATCCTTATAAATGTGCTACAGGGAAATCCTCATTTTCCAATTTTATATCTAATGTGAATATAATATCTTGGGCAAGAAAATAAAATCATAAAAGAGTTTGAGCTGTCTTGAGAGGGAATAGTGTGATGGTATGCATTTAGATGATGCTTTTGCAAAGTCTTTTTCCCTTACAGAATTCCAAGAATTTTAAAGAAAGAGTTCACCCACTCTTTAATTTCGTACCCTAACATTATGAACTGCCGGCACTTCAGGACCACATAGATGGTGATCATCCATCTATATCTATTAACTCTCCTTGGACCCAAAAACTACTTTGAAAAATTATCTTCAATTATCTAAAAACTGAAAAAAAAATTAATCTAAATAGAATTTAGATGGTTGGTACAAGGAGGGAATTAAAAATCCACAAAGGCTCATGCTGACTGTATTGAAGAAGGCCAATGTTTTTCTGTAAGTTAGGTCAGTATTTACATTATGGAAAACTTCTGTGTTCTGTAAGTAACAAAAGGAAAGCGAATGATTAATGCTAAACAAATCAAGTTTCCCTTTATTAAATACAATAACAATTACACATTTATATTATGAACTGTATTAAATTCAGTTCAATCAGCTCTAAGGCTCTTTAATTGTAAGTAAAACACTTTAGGGTATAAATTGCCAATATATATGTTATATAAGCCTATTCTGTTTAAAATTTTACGATGTTTTCTCATTGGCCTTCACCTATTGGAGTAAACATTTTTACTATTTATTTTAAAAGATTTATCTTTAAAATGATGCAAATGCTTGTGTAGCTGTACCAAAAAATTTAAATGGTTTTAAAAAGCCTATTTTTCACCATGTTTTTTTATTTTTAAACATTACAGCCTCACATATGATGAAAATATTTTATATATTATTGTAATCAAAATGCTATTTTACACAAATTGGAAAGAACTAAGAGAAGACTAAAGAAACTCTTGCACAGTAATGAATTTAAACCCCTAAAATATAGATTACTTAGAACTGGTGTCTGCAAAATCTTGTTCTAAGTAGAATTTCTTTTGGCCAGACACATTTTGATTCAAACGCTGAAGAGGCAGGCAGAAGGTCTGGACTCTAGACCAACATTTTTATGATTATTAATAAGTCACTTAACTTTTATGTGCCTCAGTTTAAAAAACATAAAAATAAGCAAATTAAACTAGATTATTTTTAAGGGCCCTCCAGGTTTTACAGGTCATAGTTTATGAAACAACAACAACAACAAAAAACCAAGATCATATTGACTCCCCAGTTATCAGAATGGTTAACAGAAAGTGCAGAAGACTGTGGATTTATAGTGGGAAAATGATGCTTCTAAAATATTTTATAGTTTGAGAACACAATCACATTGGGCATTTATATTCCAATTTCCCACCTAGAACGTGGTGTGTGATTCTAACATTCCACGTCCCTGATGGCATTGCTTTGGGGTTATGTGCAACACAGAGAAGAGATACACTGACCACGTTCAATCAAATCCTTCAGCTGAAACTGCAAAGATTCCAGAAGGATCTGGTTTTTAGTACTCTATTTCTATTTCTGAGTCATTTAATTCAGCATCAAATAGTTCTGCTGAGTGAAAAAATGGGGAAAGGAGAGGGAAGTGGAAACTTATCAACAAGACACATCCCAGGCATTCTCTGATTCCTTTTCAACCATGCAGCGGAAGAGCAAGCCATCCCTCCATCGAGTCAACAATGTTCACAACTCCTCACGTGTCAGGGAGATAAACTAACATCTGCCTGGACTGTCATTTCTCATGTGTCTGTCTTGTCACATGACAGTCTCTTTCCAGGATCTTCTTGGGCTTCTACCCTGAGAGCAGATTCCATTTAGGGCCCTGTCTAGGGACTCAACCTCTAGAGGCCAATATTTGGGAACTCTTGCCAATCCTGGGCTCAGCCATTTTCCTTGTTCAGTCCACAATGCCAAGGACATACAGCCCATGGGGCTGCTCTCTGAGCAATGGATTCTATGTCATACGCAGAGAGAGTAACAGAACATTTAAAGAAAATGAGAAGCATTTCTTCTTTTGAGAGAAAAAGTACTCTTCTTAAAAAAAAACATCAATCCTAATGAAACAAGCCTATTAGATCTTCATGTTTATCTTACATTAAAGAAGAATATCTGGAGGTACAACATAAATGATGCAGGCTGGGTGTCTGACTAACTTCTTGCGGTTAAAGACACATACAATAATTGTGATAAATATCTATTATTGTCTCATAGAGCAATACCAGAAAATCTAATATCTAATGAAAAAAGAGAAACAAGGAAACCAATATGAGGTTTCATTCATAATTTCAATTAGCTTTCAAAGACCAATATATTTCATTATGCATATAAATCTCGATAAGAGAAAACTGAAAATTTCATGACTTCAAAGGCTTCAATTAAAATTAAAATGCCTTATTTGAAAATTTGATTTTTTATGCATATGAAAGATAAAATGAAAAAAAAGCATGAAATATTGAAATCAACTTTAACAAGTCCTATATTTAAGTGACCTAATGAAAATGAAATATGCAGTGTGTGGCTCAAAGTATGAGTTTTTAATCTAAGAAAAGGGAAAATGAGCTTTAGTAATTGATTTTCTTCTAATTAATACAACTGTCAAGAAAAATTATTTTGAATCTGAGTTGGATAACACATTTTTAAGTTTCAAAATGAAATATAAGTATTAGAATAATTCTACCCAGCATCTAGTGAGTGTTCAACCATTCTACGAATTCAGGCTATAAAGCTAAATCAAGCTGAGTGCAAATGTCAGAAGTGTTTGCACGGTCAGCAGAAAGTTTAATTTGTACTTTTATGAACTCACATTCATTTTATTCCTTACTTTTTTTTTTTTTTTTTTCCAGTACGCGGGCCTCTCACTGTTGTGGCCTCTCCCATTGCAGAGCACAGGCTCCGGACGCGCAGGCCCAGCGGCCATGGCTCACGGGCCCAGCTGCTCCGCAGCATGTGGGATCCTCCCAGACCGGGGCACAAACCCGTGTCCCCTGCATCGGCAGGCGGACTCTCAACCACTGCGCCACCAGGGAAGCCCCTTTCCTTACCTTTTAACCATAATCACAGCTCTTGTACGTTTCAGAGTGTGATTAAAATAAGAAAAATAAATTGAACTCAAGTTTGGGGATGAAAACACAGATTTCTTACCCTGGCAGAGTGGAGCGAGGGAATCCCACTGATACATGCCAACAGGATTTCGTCTACAGGTTGCATTGCTATGGCCAATCATCCGATATCCAGGCTTGCAAAAATAATGCACTTTACTTCCAACTTCTCCTGCAGTCCTATTTAAAACACCACCATTCTTCAGGGTGTGGGTCAAGCTGCAGTAAGGCGCTATGGGCACACAAACACACATACACAAAACCAATAAATAAATGTTGCATTTCCCTTGATAAGAGATATAAATGAAATATCTCTATTGTTACAATAGTGGGAAATCAGCATCAACACGGAAACTTGTACTCAAAGCATCCTCAGACACAAAAGTGCTGGTGAGGGTGTGGAGCAACAGGAACTCTCATCATTGCTGGTGGGGATGCAGGATGGCACAGCCACTTTGGAGGACAGTTTGGCAGCTTCTTGCAAAACTAAACACACTCTTATCATATGACCCAGCAATCACATTCCTTTGTGTTTACCCAAAGGAGATGAAAACTTATGTCCACACAGACACTTGCACACAGATGTTCATAGCAGCATTATTCAGAGTTGCCAAAACTCAGAAGCAACCAAGATGCCTGTCAGTAGGTGAATAAATAAACAAACTGTGCTCCATCCAATGTTTCTTTTTATTCAGCGCTAGAAAGAAATGATTTATCAACCCATGAAGAGACATGGAAGAGCCTTCAATGTATGTGACTGAGTGAAAGAAGCCAACCTGAAAAGGCTACAGACTGTTGATTCCAATTTTACGACATTCTGGGAAAGGTAAAACTCTGGAGACAGTGAAAAGATCAGTGGTTTCCAGAGGCTGGTGGGGGAAGGATGGTAGAGCACAGAGGATTTTTCAGCAATGAAACTACTCTGCATGAATCCACGATGGTGGATACAGGTCATTTTACATTTGTCCAAACCCACAGAACATCCAACATCAAGAGTGAACCCTAACATGAACTACGGACTTTGGGTGATAACGATGTGTCAGTGTAGGTTCATTAACAAATGTGCCATCTGATGAGGATGCTGAAAATGGAGATGGCTGTGCATGTGGGAAGCCAAGGAGTAAAGCAAAAATCTCTGTAACTTCCTCTCAATTTGACTGTGATCTGACACTTCTAAAAAAAAAAAGTCTAAATAATAAATTAATTAAAAATCTAGAGCCAAAGGTCAAGTTTCTTAAGTTTGAAGTTTAGATTACCTGCAACTGTTAATCAATGTGGTGATGGAATTCTAACTTTCTGACAAAAAAAAAAAAAAAAAGAAAAACATATCATTAAAATGGAGAAAATAGAAGAATATAACATTTTGCAATCAAGGTCGTTAATTTTTTTCCTTGTCGTTGTTAAATGGTCTTGAGAATTCTTGAGAATTATACGATGACGTAGATGTTAAGCCTCTTTTTAACATATGGGATTTGAGTACAATCTTTGAAGAAAATGCACTACTTCAGGTCAATGAAAATCTTACAGTAGCTTTAATCATCGCATCTGTAGGGAGACTTTTTAAAATCAGAGGCAGTCATTTGTGAAAATCACCATCTTACCTACGCAGAACGCAACATTTCAATGGCTAAAAAGCTCTGCATCTTATTTACACATTTAGAGAAAGAAACTCATTTTATTCTTACAATACCAGTTTCACCGCAGCATAAAATCATATGAACTCCCTTCGGATGAGTAAAACAATAAAATAAAGAAAGCTGTGAAGTCCTGGAGATCCAGGGTTCCTTTTGCAAGAAGAGGTTTTAAATGTACCACTTCCCTGTGGGCGTCCCATATAGAAAGCACACACACAGGTGTGAATGCTTAATGTTGAACCTTCCCTTAGAAATGAATTCAGAAGAAACCTTCTGAAGGCTTCACATCATTGCACTGCCCAGAAGCGATGTCTGTGTGTCTGGCCTTGGTTGTCAACCATGTTCCTGTGAGAAGCATCCTCAGAGAACAGTCTCAGCTGGATGAGGTACCGTTTCATTTTTTTAATGGACTCGTTTTTATTAAGTTAAAATCCACTAACTCTTATACGAAACTCTTGTCCCATTGGCATACCATTTTCCACGTTCAACTGTTGGAGACTAAATGTTGTAAGTTTTGAATGAACCAAAATATTTAGTTTAGGGAAGGTATGAGTATAATCAGGCACCCCAGCTACCAACTACCCAGAATTATTGTGCCAGTAAATTAAAATAATAATAATGATGATGATGATGAAAAGTAGGAAGGCCAAGCCGACTGTAGACCCTGCTCCAAGTTCAGAGATAAGATAAAGTCTGAAATGCTCCTGAAAGGGCAGTGAGACCACATGGTTCTTAGGGTGTCACCTGTGAGTTTTGTCACAGTTCAGTCTGTTAAGAGAGATAATCTGCAGAATGACTGTCTAACTCTATAGGGTCCAATAATTATTTTCTTTCCTATTGACTGTGTTTCTTCTATCATCAGGCTGTCAAGATATCCCTTCCTTCCTAACTCACCTAGAACAAGATACAGAGGGGCCCAGAGTGGGGAGACATGGCACAGAAAAGCAAAGGGGAAGATTAGAACACGGGGTCCCACCTGTTCGACTCCTGGCTATGTTAAGAATTAAGAAGACCAGGGCCCAATCCTTACACTCTGCTCATGGTGCTTCGGAAAAGAAGGTGAAGGAGGGAGACAGTCAAGTAGGAATCATGATGGAAGACAGCGGGCAGAGTTGGCTATCCTGGGGTTTCTGGGTCTATGTCAGCCAGTCTGTAGTTCTGACTCTCCCATTACTGAAGCTTATTTCACTTATTCTCATTTATTTCATTTAAGGGCCATTTTTTGCTCAACACTCAGCAGTTTATTGAATTGACTTGAACCTCAATGGACAAGCACTTGCTTTTTGTTGTTGTTGTTTTGTTGGTTAATCATGTAGATCAATTATATTGCTCTTACGCCTGACGACCAATGCTTCACACATGTAAGGCAAACAAAGGTTTGTGATGCAACACATGCTTATATTATGGGCCGCAGCTCCCTTGCCCACAATATTACAGTTCAGGGAGCTTCACTGAATCACTGCTCTGAAATTACTGGTGATGAACTGCTAGCAGAGGTCATTGATGCATCAAATTTTAAGTGAAAATCTGTTCAAAGATCTATCTATCTGTATCTATATCTATAGAGAGATAAATAGATAGGTCCATTCACAGAACAACAGTTTATAGCCTTCTCTAAAATTCTCCTTTTTCCTACTTTCCCAACACCGTTTAACAAAGAGAATCTTCTTGTTCCATAAGGAATGAAAATATCCCTTGAAAGACAGAATTCAAGGTATAATCACATCGCCAGGCTACTAAGTAATTTGCCACAGATAAAACAAGACAAATTATGTTCACCATTATTTCCCCTGCACTGTCCGTTTTTGCTCATTGGAAATAAATTCAAACAATTCTACAGGTCTGAGTATTTCTTTTTCGGAACAAGGAATTTGATGAACGCAAATCCAGTCACTGCCCTAATGCTCTCAATACCCATTCAAATGAAGCAATTTCAACCGTGAGCTTTTTGTTGATAAGCTTTTTGAATGGCTACTTTGAGCAAAGGTGGGAAAACAAAAGTCTGAGCATATTTTATTAAACATTATAGAGGAAGCATGAGTGAATTTCATGCCTCCTGTCCTTACATCAAGAGCTATTCCAAAACCCTGATGCTTTTTACCATTTCATGATGTCTACCAATCAGAGAGAGCTAAAATATTCTTAAAACTACTAAGACCTTTCGCTGTCTCTCCCTCAGGATGCTCCCATCACTGAGGATGTACTACAGACACTGGAATAAGCAACCTCTGGGAGGTACACTGGTCAATGAAATGCACAGAGTGGGCACCTCCCTTGGGAAATATATCTCAATTGTTAGCACGGATATTGTTGAGTGAGACACTAAGAAAAGGTTAGATATTTTGCTTAGTATTTAAAATATCTGAGGAATTTAAATTGTCTGTCTACTGCTTTTGTAGGGCAGTATAAACATTAGGTGTCGGGCTGGTCACATCGACAAACATACCCAGGATCTAATCTCTCATAAATGTATTAACTGGTTTAATTAATATAAAAAACTACTGACAGAAAGTGATTGAAATATATGGGGAAGGAACCAAATAATTTAAATGTTGATAAGGAAATATATACGTAAACATATTTATTTTGTATATGTTTATATGTGTGTGTGTGTCTATATCTATCTATCATGTCTGCATGAAGATAAAGAGACATACGAATATATAACCAATAAAAAGACATACTATTAATAGTAAGATGTTATTATTACTTATACAATTAAACGCAGGGACTTCCCTGGTGGTCCAATGGTTAAGAATTCGCCTTCCAGTGCAGGAGACATGGGTTTGATCCCTGGTCGGGGAAGTAAGATCCAAGATTGCACATGCTGCGGGACAACTAAGCCCGTGCGCCGCAACTACAGAAGCCCGCGAGCCACAAGGAAGATCCCTGAGTGCCGCAACTAAGACCCAACGCAGCCAAATAAACAAATAAATAAATAAATTTAAATTTAAAAAAATTAAATGCAATATGATTATCTCCTCCTGGTTGTCTCCTTAGCCTTTAAACATATTTTAAAACTAATTTATAGTATATTACTTCACTTTGAGGGGAATTGTCTTTGCTTTCTGTGGCATGCAATTCAATAGTTTATGATTTTAGCAACAAAAAATTTTAATAGTAATCAACAGATAGTTTATTTTCCCTAATGTAGTTTAGAGATATCACTCAGAGTAATTTCCCATCATATTATTTCTATTGAAGTTAATTATTCATCTTCAGAAATTAGGTTTATACTATAAATCTTTATCTATTATAATTTTTTAATTTAATGTAGATCCTTTGTATTAAAAATACTCTTATATTAAATCTTAACCTCACTTACTAACCTGAATAACGGATCTTGAATCCTTTTTTACTGGTTGCATGATCAGTGGACCAGCGGAGATATAACTGATTACTCTTGCTTGTAAAATTTGACTGTTCAGTATGGTTTCCACTCAAGACCACTAACAGAGGACTTTGACCAGAAGAGCCTAAATGAAACAGAAAAAACAAAAAAGTTATGATATGAATTAGCACCTACAAAATGCAGACTACTTTTAGCTTTTGATTAAATTAAGAGTCTAGCTGTGTGATATGCAGCTATTTAGTTCCAAAGGAGACAAAGAATTCCAAATAAATAAAGCAGCAGATACATTCCCTGTTAAAAAATAATAATAAAAGAAACAATAGCCAACCAAAATAACCTCAGACATATATGCTACTAATACATAATACTTAAATCGAATAAAAAGTTACCTAGAAAACAGCAGTAGTTTAAAAAATGAAAGCAGTTTTTACTATTATTAGTATTTACAACATTGAATGGATATAGGGAATGGAAATTTTCATGCAATGCTAATGAAAGTATAAGTTAGTACAATCACTTTGGAGAGCAGTTTGGTAAATATCCAACACAATTGAAGGTTTTAATTATATTTTTTATAAACGCCAACATATGTGCACAAGTGTTATTTATACAGCAAAATGTTTATTCCAGCATTTTTATGGCAAAATTTAGATCCTAAGTTGTGGTTTGGGGTTTTAAAAAGGTATTAAAAAATCTTTTCCAAGAAATTCTACACAGCATTTAAAATTAATGAACTAGATAAACATGTATCATGTAGGTAATTTTTAAAATAGCATATTGACAAGTGAAATCTGTTTGCAGATAAATATAATATGATAGCAATTGTGTAAACATTCAAAAGTGTGCAATATACAAATTGTATGTGAGTGTGTATGTGTGTGTGAGTGTGTATGTGTGTGAGTGTGTATGTGTAGTCTCTGTTACCAAGACGGAAACTAGCAAGTTCCTCACACGTGAAGACCACCATCTTTCTTCTGACACTTTTATCAATTGAGTTCTCTAATGATTAAAGTCCTATTTTGTTTTTAAATTGAGGAATAAGCAGCACTGGAGCCGTAGAGAGCAATAAACTCTTGGGTTATTAAAGCTTAAAATCAATATATTCAACTTTTTTCTTTTTTGGTCAACTCAAGAGCTATAAAAGAGCCACTGTCTTTCAAAAACCAAAACAAAACAGATGCAATGAACATGACATTTACTTCAACAAAAATGCCAACGCTTAAAAAATTATTCATATAAAATTCTGACCTTTCATTTTATAGAGAACTCTTTGACAGTGAAACACACCTAGTCATAGATCTCTAGTAATTTTGACAGCAACTGCTTTGATATTATCTCTATTATCTATTTTGCTTATGGTTTATAATGAATGGGCTTGATCTGTCTATATTTTGGGAAGATCACATTGTAAATGCTTCAGGCAAAAATTATTGATAATGATTTTGCTCCTGAAATAAGAAGACGCAGAAGCACTGCCAGCTAAATTTCAATTCAACCAAAAGGTGAAACAAAGGAACAGGCACACATTGAGAGTGATTATGTAAATACATAGAACTATATGCTGCATGTATAGGAATATGTAAGCATATACACACACAAACACACACACACTGCCCCCGAGGTTAACTGCTTGTCTGTACTTTTTTATGACACCTAATTGGCCTTAAGATAGTTTCCCGGATTCCACATTGACAAAAGAAGCCCATTTTTGTACATGGCTAATGCGTTACTTCTTCCCACCCTAAAGACTAAGAGGAGAGTCTTCAGTAGCATGTGTCCATTTTAACGCACCCTTAAAAACCCTCTGAAAATGAAAATATTACCCTTCAGTCCTCTGTTCCTATGTATATAAGTATGAGTTTAATTTCCAATTTAGCAGCTCACCTTTGGAAATACATAAATTGATTCATCAAGTGTCTATCCATAGAAGCAACTTGACTATTATGATTCATCAAGTCACTAAGAGGCATATAAACAGAGAATCAATTACAGTAATTTTTTTCACTGAATTTACTGTTATTTATCTGAACTCAATGACAAGTCCATCAGAACATGTAAAAACCCTGTTATTATGTACAGCCGTAATTGTATCATGGTCTGATATTCTGGGCTATGATAATGCTTCTGTACAAAGAAAAATTATTAACATCAGTTCCATTTCAAATTGACAATTCAACCACATACTATGTTTAAGCATAGCATTGTTATATTAAAAGTTCATTAGAATTGTACAAAAATGCATGACATGTTGAAAACAGTATTAGCATTTGTTCAGTAAACTATTTTACTAATCTAAAAAAACTGTACATTAAAGACTCTTATAGCATTTATCACCCAGAAATCTCTGTGAGCCATTAATTTTATATATTTCTAGTAAAATAATCATTTAGACTGATTAAAGTACTTTTAGCCCTCTTAAATTTCCTAAAATATCTTCTAAATCAATATAATCTTAGAAGGGAAAGGAAAATCTTTTGAAATCATCTACTTCAAAGCCCCACATTAAAGAATTAAAGAATGATTAAAGTTAATTCAGTACATTTTCAGGGTGTGTCACCAGCATCCTGATGGTTTAAAAGTTGCAACATTAGGAACGGCATGGAAATGTTTTACCTACTGCTTGATCTCTGAGACCACACAAGCCCAAGAATAATTCATTTTCTGTTTGGGGGAGATGTAATTTACTTCAAGAAAACATTCAAGTTCTTGCATTACAGAAACATTATAGTGGCATCCTTATTACATTATGCATAGGTCACTGGTATGTGAACAAAGTTTAAAGAGACTTACCATCAAATACTTCCAGTGCATCAAACTGCTTTTCACTTTGGAAAATGTCCACAAAGATGGTGATGTTGTAGTTTGGTTCCACTCTGATGCTCCATGAGCACGTCTGGGAGTTAAAATAGTTGCCTGGATACCCTGGACTAAGGATGACCCCAGAAGATTCTGTCCGGACTTCACTGGCTGGGCATTGTGCTAAGAAACAACGCACGAGTAAAAGTTTTCCTTGACAAAATGAATCCAACTTCAATAGGATAGTTTCTAACCCTGGATACACAAGCTCATGAAAGAAAACAACAACAACAAAGCAATCCTACTGAGATGTGACCAAATTTAATACAGGACACAAACAGAACAGGAAAGCAACATTTTAACATCACCCTATAACTTAAAACATAATTATGTATAATATATATATGTTGATATACAGATGAGATAGAAGAGATTGGTAGATGATTGATAGATAGCCACAGATGGATAGATAAATCCTATTTAACTCTAAGGAGACCAAGAGTCAAAGAGATTAAGTCTGTCAACCTGATCCTAGGGCAGCTAAGCTGAGGTAGCTGCCAACTTGAGAAGAAGCACTGAACCTGGAAGTTTTCTTTACCTGGAGAAGGTGGAGAAGCCATGGTCTGGCTCCTGCTGACCTGCCCTTGGTGAGGGAAGGAGGGACCCCTGACATAGGGACAGTTCATACCATATGTGCCTTTCACTCCTCATCCATGGTCCATAGACCATCCATTCAATCTATGACTGAATTGCCCACACACCTCACATAACTCAGGGCAGGTGCCTTGTGGACTCAACCGCAGGATCCCAAGTTTTCAACTAAACTGTGAGACCTCATCTTTTCAATGTAATATTACCAAAACATTGTGAAATTATACATGATGATAATAAAATTATATTTATTTCTGCCTTTGATTATACTTTTAATTATATTTAGAACAGTAAATTTTAAACATTTGATGTGATTGCTTGGGACTGTGATAAGAGATGAGTCATATGGGACACCTGGGTTTCTACTGTGTAAAGTGGGAGTGATTTCTAATGGGTTAATTTACCGTGAATGAATCATTAAGATAATCTGGACACCTTGACACAATTTTCCCTCTCACTTTTTTCATTATTCAACTACTCCAAGTTAATCACAATAAAACTACTCTGTGTAGGTATGAATGCAAAAGAAAATCACCGAAGTCTCTTAATCAGTCATTTCTCTCACTGCTAATTTAAGTATCCTCCAGAAACAGTTTGTGAATAGAATTAAGAAAAAATTATTTCTCTTATTGGTGCTGGTTCAACACTAAACAAAGACGTACCAAAACTATTTACAAAATGTTTAAAAAGTTAAATGATCTGCTTTTCCTCAGTGGAAAAGAGCTTCTATCAATGGAAGTGTGCCTTATTTGTTGAGTTATCTCCTTTTAATTAATGAAATGTGTACTATTTATGAATATATTTCAAAACCGAAACAGATGAGAAAGCTTATATATTTTGATTCAAGTAATGGTTAAAAAAAGTATTTTCCCCCCTTTTTTTCATTTAACTTAGTATTCCAATTGAGACGTATCTTTAAATTTAGAAACTGTTTAGGGATAAAATCACTGAAGATGAAACATTTCATAGAACCCTTTTAGTAAATGTGTATTTTAGGTAGGTTTTAAAGTATACTTACAGTGTTAATTAATGGCAAGTAATATAAAAAATAATTTAAGCCAAAACACATAGAGCAAACAACTTAGTTTAAAAAGTATCTTCTGTGTTGATGGTAAGATCACTCTGTAAAATATATTATGGCCTTTCAGAAATGAACGTGTTGATGTTAATAAAATAAAATAAGTTAGAGTTTTTTCTGTCTGCATGTGTGCAGGGCCTGGGGTTTTAGGATCTCCTGGGACTTGTTTTGAATTTACAATAAGAGCCAGAGGTTGGCTGTAACTAGACAGCAATAAAGATCCTCCTCAGGGTTATAATCAGATCAAAAACATGCAAATGTTTTTCTTAAATCTAAAGCGCTATGTGGGCAGACAGTGTTACAGCGTCTGACCACATGCCTGCCTGTTCCTGACGTGAAGATGCTACAGAGCACATGTCATTGTGTGTTAATACACGGGAGAAGTAGTTAACCTGCATCTCTGTCCTGCGATTTCATCACCACAACCATAGCTATTAGACAACACTGGGACAGCAGACCACCTGGAAACAGGAAACCATCCACCTGCTGAAATGCACCTGGAGAGCTGAGAGCACAACCCAGGGTGCGATTAGAGATCAGACGCAGATTCTTAAACACAGCTATTCTGATTCCCTGTTTCTGTTTTTTAGAGAAGATAAAATGAAAACATCAGTGAGATTATTTGCTTCATTTCTTTTTACAACCCTTCACAGTATTTCTTTCAGACACACGTACTGTTTTGAAGATGCACCGAGTCTGTCTCCAGGTGAGTGGAAGTGCCTCCACTCCTGTGTTTCTCACGCCCCCTCCCACGTGCCCATCCCTTCCCTTCCTCTGGAAACTGTTGCTAGGAGCAACCCCCATTGACAGCGGGAAGGTTTCAGAGACCACAGGCTCCCTTAAGCTGAGCCCTCCGTGCTAAAAACACCCTGTTTCCCACGGCGGCTATCAGAGACTTCCCACCCCCGGGAAGCATCTGCGTCAGGGTCCTGGCAAAGGCGCCTCTGAAGGAACGTGCTGCTGAGACATCGGCTTGAGCTTTGCGTCCCCTCCCTCTGCGCAGTTACTCCTTTAGCTTACTTTTTGAGAAAAATCCAGCGCGAGCCTTAAAACCCAAAGCAACTTGCAGGGCTCCAGCAAAAGTAATGGACTCAAACATTAGGATTTATAAATAAGATTAACTCTGAAGAGCACGTCTAGGTATGACAGAGTTGTGATGCGGAGCACTCTGTCACCTGGAGGACTGGAGACGTGTCACTGTCACACTTATGCTTCCCAAGGAATGGCCACTCTTTGAAGGTCACTGATGGTCTTTAGTGTTCGTTGATAATGCATGTTTCCAATTTTTAAAAATAATAACCATTGATGGATTTCCACTGTTTATGGGATGAAGCCACCTGACACTGAAGACCTTTTACAATCTGGAGCCCTTTAGGTTTCCAGCCCACTTAATGCCACTCCCTCAAACACACCCTGACAGCAAGCTGCTGGGGGCCACCCCCTCTTTCCTGGATGCCCTATGTCCTTTCACACTTCCAAACCTTTCTTACTGCTTCTCTTCACTTTTTGAAATGCTTCTCTTCTTTTTCACTTGAGAAGAGTCACTTTCGTGATAGCCTTCTATGCTAAAATATACTTGGCCTCTGTCCCAGGTTCTGGCACGGAGCTCCCCAAACCCCTGGAAATTCCTGAGGGTTGGGAGTGTCTTTGAATTGAGTTAAACTGTGGGGCACTCAGCTGGTGTCTAAAGAAAATGAGAGAATTGCTTGGTGGTGTTGAAAAACATTCCAGAGCCTCATTCATTTTTTTTTTTCTAAATGAAGGTAAGTATCCAACAAGGTAATATTTATCTGTAAAAAGTGTGAACTTTCAGAACAATTTATTCCCATTGTTCCCAAGGAACAATCAACAACCCTTAAGTGGTGATAATTTTCAAAGCAGAACTTCTAAAAGTGTGGTTATGACATTTGAAGAAGTAGGACTCATAACGAGTACAATTTTTCATCAGGAATTTATTGGGGAATTGGCCCCCACTTGAGCCCAATCAAATAATAGAAAAGTACTGGAAGAAAAATGACAATTAAGTGCTTAAGTGTTTAAGTATTTGATAGACGACATCCGAGTCCTTATTTCCTTTCTTAAATAATGAGGCGTTCAGGGAATGACAGCTAAGATAACTCACTTCATTCTAAACAAATTTATTCCTGAACTGAAACAGAAGAGAACTAGGTCATCCTACGTAGTAATTCCTATAAGTTCAGTAGGGCCTGGGGACCTCTGGGCTGAGTACAGGGAGCCTGTCTTGTTAGCTGGACACTCCCTGCAAACGTGTGAGAGCGGAAGTAATTTAGAGAATGATGCCCCTGTTGTATTGATCTACTCTGTTTCTGGATTGTCATGAATCAATTTCATTTAAGTGAAAACCAGGTTAATCTTGGGGAGAGACAACAGAACGGAGGCATGTTCCTTATTTTTAAAGTAGCATGTTAAATAAACATTTATACTTTTCTTCATTAATCAGCTAAGACCACCCTTGCTGAAAGTCACCTATTCTGAGAAATTTAAGGTCGTGTTTGGTGGAATTAAAATCTGCCTTCAACATGTGAAGATTTACCTCAGTTAATTTTTATATAAAATGGCAAAAGATGGGGCTTCCCTGGGGGCACAGTGGTTGAGAGTCCGCCTGCCGATGCAGGGGACACGGGTTCATGCCCCGGTCCGGGAAGATCCCACATGCCGCGGAGCGGCTGGGCCCGTGAGCCATGGCCGCTGAGCCTGCGCGTCTGGAGCCTGTGCTCCACAACGGGAGAGGCCACAACAGTGAGAGGCCCGTGTACCGCAAAAAGAAAAAAAAAAAAAAGGGCAAAAGATGAAACTTTTATACCCACCCCCTCCACCACCTTGAGAAAAGAATTCTCTGGAGATCACTGTCGCTGAGGTAACGTGGTCCTGACACACTGGTTTTCCCAGGAAGAAAATGACATCAGTGTCCTGACTTAGTGCCCCATGCGACCCCCTGCTTCTAACAGAGGCAGCTAGAGGCAGGGTTTCAGTGGCACCGCAACTACGAGGGTCCCGCAAGTGTTTAAAGCAAGAGGCAAAGGGCGGGGTGCCCCCTCCTGAGGAGTTTCCCACACCCACTGGCTCGCACCTGGGTGCAATTCCAAAGTACATTTTTCTCAGAAACAACCTAAGTTACTTTGGTTATTTAATAATAATTCATTCCAGATTTTCTTCAGGTGTTGAAAATCGTTTCCCTCTATACGAGTGACTGAAATTCTGCCTCATTAGTAATGAAAATGCACAAAGTTACCAGATATTCTGGAAGAATCAATTCATGGGCCTGAGCACTTGCAGAATCAATACTATTGCAATGCAAAGAAAACTGCCTTTTATAGGGTAGATAATTAACATTATAAATCACTTAGAATTAATTTAATATTCACTTCATCTTACACCAATCCCATAAATGATGCAGATAAATGATCCTCATTACACATGATGCTCAGAAGATTAGTAACCAAGGTCACTTGATAATCAGATCTAGACTCTGGGTCTTCTCTTCCTAAGTGTTGGCCCTTTTAAATGTTTCACTATCCCTAATGAATGATAATATTCAAATTCCCTGAAAGGGGAGAGTTCCATTCTTTAAAGGAAATAAACATGACTGTGATTTTGAAGTTACAAAATAAAATCTATCTTGGAAAGCTCTTTGACAGGCAACCAGTCATACTTCTGACTTATACTGAGACATTTTAGCTTATTTACATCTCTTCCAAATCTTTTTTTCTTCCAATAGTGCTTAAAAGTGGTGCCTTTAAGTAATGTATTTAAAATGATCTAATGATATTCAAATAAATTGAATCAACAGACTCAACCTCATATTTTGTTCTGCTATTGTATATTATCTGTTATTACATATGGTCTATGCAATTTAAAGCTGTAAAAATATGAAATGTGTGCATTTATTGTATGCAACATGTGCATTTCAATATCTATACATTTTACAGAAAAAAAAGTAAACACTAGATAATTTTATGCATGCTAAAGAATTCAGAGGGAAGTGTAGTGATGCCTGCAATTTGCCTTGAATGTATCAAAAATATAGATAGATTAATGGATGGATAGACAGATAAGAGAAACGAGACAAAGGATATGTAGTAAACATTAATGGTGGAACTTAGGCCATGGGTATTATTTTTAAATTATTTCAACTTTGCTGTATGTATGAAAATTTTCCTGACAAACTGTTGGGAAACAGCAAGACTTCCTATTTGATGTAGGTTTGATTTATTTTGTGGAGCTAGCTAAAAGCAAGGGTAAGATATTTCTGTTAGCTGGTGATTTTAATTGCAATGGAATCATAACACAGATAGAGACAAATCCAGATGCATACAAAGAAATTCAGACACATGCAAGGAAGTCCAGACCAATACAAGTTACACCATGTTCCGTGTTGAACAAGCATATTTGTAGTATAAACTTCATACCTTCACACGTCGGGAGAGAGCCTTCAAACTGCAGTTGGGAGCCGAGCATACAGGTCAGCGTGTCCGTCCCGGACAGCGTGTACCCAGGGTGGCACTGGTACTTCACGGAGTCTCCTGAAGGAGCCAGCACAGCATATACTTGAAGATTCTGTCTCCAGGACACGCAGCGTGGGAATGTATTAAACACGCATGCGGCTTAAGTGAGTGCACAAACTGTTTCTGAATCAAGATCGGTATTCATGTGTAGTCTGTTTAATGAAATGGTGCCATTTTCAGTTCTTAATTTATAAAAATGCTATCTTAAATGTAACCAATATTTCTACAGAAATTATGTAGCAGATTTTTCTTCTTTGACTGATGTGTCTATGTTCATTTCCCTTTGCCCATGACTACTAAAAAAAGAAGAGGAAAGAAGGAAGGAAGGAAGGAAGGAAGGAAGGAAAGAAGAAAGAGAGAGAGAGAGGGAGGGAAGAAGGGAGGAAGGGAGGGAGGGAGGAAGGAGGGAAGAAAGAGAAAAAGAAAAGAGAAACAGATGCTTGGGATTTAAGGTTGTACAACAGAACGGCTTTATGCATCCAGAGAGGCTATACAATGAACTTGGCCTAATGAGCACAAGGTTCTCGTTAACTAAGCCCTTAGGAGTAGAGCAGAAATCGGGTCACATGGTTTGACCACTGGCCTGAAACAGGGTGTGACAACAGGACAGAGTGTTTGTAATTGAGACAGAGAAATCCTGCATTGCAATAACTATACGGCAAACATACACCACGGCTGGTTTCCTAATGTGACCTGATGATTATTCAATGAAACAGATCATTAATATAAAATGAAAAAACAGAATCTCTAAATATTATCATTAAATGTATTCACCAACTGTATTCCAGTTTCAATGAAAGGTCAATGTTAGACTAATCATTATTTTAGCCACAAATGATTTTCTTCTTCTAGTTCGTGAACACGGTTCCCTAACTAAACACCAACATCTGTTTAAGTCTGTCTCTGAAAACTGCTTTTCAGGAGAAAAATCCAAACTACTGAGTGATGTAGGGGGAAAATGTGCTCAAAATGACAAAAGCAAAATTCAAATGGAAAAAAAACACTGAAAATCATGGAGATGAAGAAAGAAAAAGATATTTACTCAATGCATGACCTCTGTGTATATCTCTAGCAAAGCTTGAGGAATATTTCTGACAAATACTCATTTACTTGACTGACTACTACAGTTGGGTGGGTGTAAAAAAGGTGGGTTGAGCTAATGATGTTGTAATGAAGAAAACATTACCTATTTCAAAATCCTCATCCTCAGTAAGCATTTCTGCCTGTGGAACTGCTGGAGGAGGCTGACATTTCTTGAGCTGGAATGCTACATGGTTCATAAAAAACAATAAGAGCAATTACATTTGCTGAATAAACAGAAACCTTACAAAAAGCATTCCTCTTATGTTGTGTTGTTATAATGCTTAGGTACAGGAAAATGTCTGCATTTGTAAATCATAGTTTTATGAAAGTCTTGAGCTTCAAATGCTTACAGAATTACTTAATATCAAGGAATATCTAAAATTGAAAGGAAAAAGTATAAAATTTAAAAAATTATAATGTTTAAATAAAAACACTTTACATATGTTTGGAATTCTGCAAGAGAAATGGTTCACCCATGGCCTGGTTCCACATCCATGTCTGGCTCTGACATGATCTTCCTCGGCCTCTTGTCCTGAGGAAGTCCATATGTCAGTCCTCGTGAGAGATAAGGGACTGGTATCTTCTTCCCTAAATTATTTAGCATTCATGCTCAAAATCAGTAAAGATTGGCTTTGTTCCCTCTGTAACCACATGACATTTGCTATCGAGGTTTATCTGAAGACAGAGATGAGGAAATCTATGAAAGGTACTAAATGTATTTCAGTGGCCTCCACATCAGAGTTTCACATACAATACACTTATCTTGGAGTAAATCCAAGCTCACTACAAAAGAGTTGGGAAATAATAAATACATCAGGAAGAAAAAAGGGTCATGCGAACCTCTGGCATGAAATGCGAGAAAATCCTATTGGTTCTCGGTTGGCAGAATCAAAGAACTTTAGATGGAAACAAGGTTTATGTCAACGCTATGAGAAAAATCAACTGGAATTCTTTGCCTTCATCAACAGAGTGAAAGTACACTGACCATGAAAATTGAGGACAAAGAAACCTCCATTTGAAAAGTCGCTGTGAAACTTCAGCAGGACTTGATTGGTGGAACTGTACGCTGTTTCCAGGGCCGTGTTTCCACTGAAAACTCCCAGCTGAGGTGAGTTCTGATCGGGACCATCCCTAGGAAAGAGAAGGGGAATCATCTGAATAGAAAGCTCCTAGTTACAGCTTAAATTAACAACCATTTTCTTCTGACAGTCAGGCTCCACCTCGGTGAAAGACGGTGGTCTGACCCCAGGATCCATCTGAAAAGTCTGGTCTTCAAACCAGAAGCTTGGGCTCACTTGTTCCTCCCACAGCTGACCTTTTCTGAGGCATTTCTGAGACCAGGTCACATTTATTCTGGTGACGGCAATACCGTTTAGTCCACATTTTAAAGTCTAAATTCAGTATCTCTTTAATCACGGGTGAGATTTATGGAGCTCTTGCTACTGAATTGAAATATTTTTAAAAACTGAATAAAATATTACTGTCTTCTAGATACCGTGTTTAGAAATATCAAGATATTTAATATTCACAGTTGATGGAACTCCAGTCTCTCTGTCTCACGCACATTCAGACAACAGAGGCTCCCTCCGCTGCTATTGTTACCTGATGAAGATTTTCCTCCTACCTCCTAAATCTATCAGTTAATCCGAGTAAACCTGCTGATATTATTGTGTGGATCTTCCTTTTGGTGTTGTCTGTTTTGCTTTGCTTCTGAAATGGCAGCTTCATGCGGTCAGTTTAACCTTTCAAGTTGTCCATTCCCGCTCATTCCCATGACCAGGATGCCCCTCCCCGTCAGACTTATTTCTACAGCCTCAAAGGCTTCTTGGACTCTTCTCCCTTCTCGGCCAGCTGACGTGCTTCCCACACAATGAGACTGCGTATTCTGAAACCAGGATCTGGTTTTGTAATTCTCCTTCTTATAACCCTAAGGTGAATCCTTGTTGCTCTAGGATGAAGCCTGAAATCCTTAACATGATTTATGAGGTTCTGTATGGTCCGCCCTGCTTACCTGGCCAGGTCACCTCTTCTCTCTGGGCTCTCAGGAGACTTCAGCCACTCCACACCTGGTGTCTCCCAACGCCTGCAACTCTCCCTGTTCTCTTGCCTTACAGATTTTCCAATAACTTGAACAACCACTACATTTACGACAACTTTGCCAACATACACACACACACACACACACACCACACACACACCACCTTGTTAAGTGTGATTACTCCTTGAGTTTTCAGGGCAGTTTCTCCCAAAAGCACATCCTGGCTCTTCAACTCTGGGTCATGCCCCGACGGTACGCTCTACTTTTTCTACCATAGTTTGACAGAGAAATTGTCATTCCCATTTCCCCCATAAACTCTAACCTTTCAAATGCAAAGGTAGGAACAGTCATTCCCATAGATAGGAACATTTAGTCAAGGAGAGTTTAAGTCACTTATCCAGACCACGTGGCTCATTCAATAGGGATCCAGGGCTACATCCCCACTTAGTATCCCCTACACAGCACATGGGAGGGCAGCTCTGCAAGGTTTATAAAGCACGGAGAGAAAGCTGTGTGTAATCATTTCTGCAATCATTTCTAGAAGCATCAAATTCTTATAATGGCAAAGGATCCTATCAGCTTTTCTTTCAGGAAAAAAAGCCATCACACTTAAAAATGAAAAATACAACAGGGAATTCCCTGGTGGTCCAGTGGTTAGGACTCCATGCTTTCACTGCTGAGGGTCCCGGGCTCAATCCCTGGTTGGGGAACTCAGATCCCACAAGCTGCATGGTGCGGTCAAAAAAATAAATAAATAAAAATTGAAACAGAAAACAAAAATGAAAAATAAAATAATCATGGGATAGTCTCCTATATCTAGAGTAATCCTGAATATATCTACCATGTAGTAAAACTCAAACACAGTACATAAGGTTTATTCTCTGTATCTCTAGATTTACTTGGTAACTTTCCTTTCTGATATCTACCTAACTACTCCATTTCTAAATAGACATAAGTGACACGTCAGTGGTTACAAGAATGGTTTATCGCAACGACTGATGGTGTTTCTCAGGGAAGGCTCTCATACCAAACAGCGATGTAGTCGTTGACAGCTTCAGTCTGCAGCAAGGTGAAGTTGATGTAGACGCCGTGGCCAGGCGGCACCTTGATGAGCCAGACACAGTCCTTCAGAATGGGGTACTCGTCCGGAAACCCAGGGGAATAGATGGTCCCGTTCTGAGATGTCACATTATACCCACAAGGAGCTGAGAAGGAAGTAAGAAAAATCAAGCCCACACAGTCCACTTACAAAGGATACAGTGAAATGTTTCTCAGTCTCTAAGGTCCCTCAGGCAAAATTTTCCTTCTAAGAAATAGTTGTGAAATATCTCTCAGTAACTACTTTGTCAAAATAATCCACCTAAAGTCTTAAAACCTTGGAAGAATTATACTTCTTAGCTACATTATCTAGGTTTCATTTAATATATTCTCCAAACATTCAAAATACCCTAAGGATAAAGTCATTTCCATATAATTAAAAAGAAAGAAAAAACCCTTAGTCAGTTGTCTCCTGTGACTGAGATGATAATCCATTGGACCACCTGATGCAAGGGATGTTGAAATTATGCATAAATATTTAACTGAAAGACAATCTTTTTTGGTTTTAAGTGAGATTTCTAAAGCCTATTTAAACTGTCTAAAAGAGAAGCATCTAAGTCTATTTGCCTTGAAACAAAGACATAATCAATTCTCCTCAGATCTACACCTGGAGAAATGAGATAAAATTACGTAAGTGGTATTTTATAGACGCACTCCCATATCTCACCAGTTATCAATGATGTGAAGAATCCCAATACTCAGAGTCCATTTTTATTTTACTTAATAAAGGGATCATCACTGTTGCCATGGAAATTATTTTATTTTATGGAAAAATGAAATGACCATACATGAGCAGAAAATCTGAGATGTATTCTTTAATTTAGATTGTAGAATAATACATCAAAGTCATAGACAAGTAGACTTTTTAGTCAAACTAAAAGCCGACAGATGCTATAAGAGTGTCTGTTACTAACATGAATCTTGTGAGGCTTTCAAATATTTGCCACAAAAGTCATAAAATTCAGGTGGAGTGAATAAGCTGAAATACATTTTTATTAAAAGTTCAAAAACAATTCAAAATGATGGCTGATGAAATACCATGAAGCACTATATGACACATTAACTATACAGATGCACACTGATTTCAAAGGGGTTAGAAAATGTACCAGTGTCAAGTAGATTGAATCAGCCCGAGTTTTGGGTAAATTCATTAGAAGGGGCTGTGGAGAACATTTTACAAGTTTTATAGCATAATTATAAGTGGGGTTTGGAGTCAGACAGACCTTGACATGTAACCTAGCAAAACAAAGTATACAGATACTTATAATCTTTAAAATAGGGCCAGAAACCACGTTGCAGTCACAACAAGCTACGGTGTACCCTGAAGATGCCATATTTTTTCTCAGCTGCAAACGTCATGACCTTGTCCACCTGCACAAAAAGCCCACATGCTTTTCTCCTACCTTGCTGCCTAGTGAACTGGCCTCTTCCTTCAAAACTCAAATGTCACCACCCCCTGAAACTCTCTCCTGGTGGCTTGGGCTCCAGGTGGCCGTGGTCTACAGTTCACGGCCAGCTGTTCTTCACCATTAGACTAACGTCAGCAGGCGGGAGTCAGGGACTGTGTTCCCACCCCCACCCAACCTCCTCGCATTAATCCCATTGCTGGGCTCAGATCTTAATAAACATGGACAACAAACAATTGAGAGATTGAAAATGAGTGAGACAATGAATAGAAAACACTTTAAAAATAAGTGTGTTGACAGCAACATCCTTTTTGACCCACCTCCTAGAGAAATGGAAATAAAAGCAAAAATAAACAAATGGAACCTAATGAAACTTAAAAGCTTTTGCACAGCAAAGGAAACCATAAACAAGACGAAAAGACAACCCTCAGAATGGGAGAAAACATTTGCAAACGAAGCAACTGACAAAGGATTAATCTCCAAAATATACAAGCAGCTCATGCAGCTCAGTATCAAAAAAACAAACAACCCAATCCAAAAATGGGCAGAAGACCTAAATAGACATTTCTCTAAAGAAGATATACAGATTGCCAACAAACACATGAAAGGATGCTCAACATTACTAATCATTAGAGAAATGCAAATCAAAACTACAATGAGGTATCACCTCACACCAGTCAGAATGGCCATCATTTAAAAATCTACAAACAACAAATGCTGGAGAGGGTGTGGAGAAAAGGGAACCCTCTTGCACTGTTGGTGGGAATGTAAATTGATACAGCCACTATGGAGAACAGTATGGAGGTTCCTCAAAAAACTAAAAATAGAACTACCATACGACCCAGCAATCTCACTACTGGGCATATACCCTGAGAAAACCATAATTCAAAAAGAGTCATGTACCACAATGTTCATCGCAGCTCTATTTACAATAGCCAGACATGGAAGCAACCTAAGTGTCCATTGACAGATGAATGGATAAAGAAGATGTGGCACGTATATACAATGGAATATTACTCAGCCATAAAAAGAAGCAAAATTGAGTTATTTGTAGTGAGGTGGATGGACCTAGAGTTCGTCATACAGAGTGAAGTCAAAAAGAAAAAAACAAATACCATATGCTAACACGTATATATGGAATCTAAAAAAATAATGGTTCTGAAGAACCTAGGGGCAGGACAGGAATAAAGACGCAGACGTAGAGAATGGACTTGAGGACACGGGGAGGGGGAAGGGTAAGCTGGGACAAGTGAGAGAGTGGCATGGACATATATACACTACCAAGTGTAAAACAGATGGCTAGTGGGAAGCAGCCACATAGCACAGGGTGATCAGCTCGGGTGCTTTGCATCCACCTAAAGGGGTGGGATAGGGAGGGTGGGAGGGAGATGCATGAGGGTGGAGATATAGGGATATATGCACACGTATAGCTGATTCACTTTGTTATACAGCAGAAAGTAACACACCAGTGTAAAGCAATTATACTCCAATAAAGATGTTAGAACAAAAAAATGTGTGTTGACGCCATTGGGCTGACATACCTGATGTGTGACTTGAGGTTATTCATTTGGTATTGATTTATAACTCTAAGATTTCCCTTTAGCATTTTGACTCTTTAATTTGCATCTAAAACCACACTACATGGAGTAGTACCCTTCCCATTGTGGGGAAGAAAACAAAACAGAACAAACAAAAGCATGGTGCCCACCTCTTAAAGGTCAAAATAAATGATATGGTTATTTTCTTGGTAAAACACATTCTGCCATTATGTCACTTAATATATTTGCCATGATTTACCTATGATATTCAAATAACAGATCCTTTCACTCATGTATTCAGTGAGTGTTTATTGAGAGTGTATTATGTACCAGGCAGCGGGGCTGGAGCTGGGGATACAGCAAAGACCCACAGACACCCCATCCCTGCCCTTGCAGACCTCACTGCACACCATGTAGTGATGAGGAAAGATGTTAATAGCTAAATAAGTATAAAATTCAACTTGGGTAATAATACTGTCAAGGCACATGTAACATTTTCTCAAGGCAAAATCCTGCTGTGTGGCCTGTAGTGAGAAAACGTACGACCCTACAACAGTGAGTCAAAGCTGCACCTCCATTTTCTCTGGCCTGTCCAGGATCTCTTCCCAGAGGCTTTCCCCTCATCTTAGTGGCACCAAAGGTGTATTTTGAGTTCCACGTCTGAGCAGCATCTCAGGTGAACTCTGAAGCAACAGTGAGCCTGTGATCTAGCTCACATGAAATGCATCCACCCCCATGCTCTCCCTGAGGGTGAGATTCAAAGAAGACCCTCCAGTGGAGATCAGTCACGAGCCCAGTGGGGAGCATCCAGTCACAGGAGGGGTCCCTGTACCACAGCCAACCACCTGTCTGCCAAGGAGCCTGGTCCCAGCAGGAGGGGCAGGCAACCCACCAGCCAGGAGAGAGACCATCGGGCTATTGTGCACTGCACTTTGCAACTGGGAGTGATACAGATGCCGCACTCCCCTCCACCCCAGGGGCCAGAGTCAACACACACGTATCCGTCTATGTATCCACGGGCATACAGTGAGGCAGCACGACTTATAAGAAGAAATACATGCAGTTCTGGCCTTCTTCCCTGTTCTCGGCACAGAACTCCTAAAACCCTCAGAGTTTCCAAAGTGATGAAGATCAAACTGTCTTTTATTATTCATAACAGGCCCCTTCCAGCCACACCTGAGTTTATGTTAATGCAGTGATTTGGAAAGCCCTGAAGCCTGGGGGCTGGTTGCCCGGGGAACCAACCTGTGATTGGAGGTTCAGCCCCACCTCCACCTCTGGGAAGGGAAGAGGAAGGGGGGTCGACTTAATCTCCAACCTAAGGGCCCAGGATTTAATCAATTGTGCCTATGTGATGAATCCTCCTTTAGAGAAAAGAAAGGAGGGGTGGTCCAGAGAGGTTCAGGTTGGTGGAGGGTGGAGCTGTGGGGGGTGGGATGGAGCACCTGGAGAGGGCTGCAGGCCCCCTCATCTCTTCCATCTGGCTGGTCCTGGGCTATATCCTTGGTATTGATAATGAGTTACCTAGCAAGTAAAATGTTCAGTGGCTCCAGCCAATTCATCCAACAGGAGGAGGGAACTACGGGAATCTGCAGTCTATCAGAAGTACAGGTGACAACCTGGATTTGCATCTGAAGTTGGGGCAGGGACGGGGTGGGGGGGGCAGCCTTGTGGGACTGAGTCTGTAACCTGGGGATCTGAAGCCATCACCAGGGAGACAGCATCAGAACTGAGTTCCCGTGTAGGACATCCATCTGGTGTCACAGAAGTGCTTGCTGAGGAAGAGCTCACACACTGGTGGCCAGAAGTGTCAGAAGTGGGAGTACTGCATGTAACTCTTTACACATACATCTATGTTAAGAATAAAGAGCTTAGTGTGGGAGGAAGGATTGCTGTGAGAAGCACAGCCCATCAAAGTCCTCAAGTTATTTCTATATGTACCTCTCCAGAGGACAATAAGTACATACAAATGATTAAGCTGTCTATTTCCATCAAGTTCTAGAGACAGCTTAGCTATACTGAATATGATGGAGGTGAGGCATCACCTGAATGTCTCACCGGATGTGGATTATCACCACCATGTGAAAACTTTTTAAAAGACCTTAGAAGTAGATCTACATAAATATTTCAGTGTTAAAGAATTAATTAGGTCAACAAAATACTTCAAATTTTGAACTATATATCTAAGTGTAGATGCATATTTAATCATGAAATTACATTTAGTAAATTAATAAGCCACAGCCTTCTTAACCATATTTTAACAAGTATAACCCATTTTTAAAAATTGAGACTTCTTAAGTTATGGTAAAAATAATGGCTTAAATTTCTCAAGTCACTTTCAGAGATATACTTTCATTTATTTATTATAATAAGATCACACTTGTAGTCCAGATTTTTTTCAGATAAATTCAGAATATACTAATTTTACATAACAGATTCTTATGCAAATTAGCAGCATATTCATATAAACCAATTTAATATACACTTGTGAAGCTTGATGGCTTAAGATTTTAAATTCTTGGACCTTAATTGTCTGAATTGCTCAGTTTTTAATAAAGATGCCCAGAACTTGTTCAAAGTATCTATATATATTTTTTTTTTCTAAGATTCTTCTGAAGTCTACAGGGCTGGACCTTTAAAGAGTGTTTTTCAGTACACTTGCCCTGTATAAAAAGCATAAATCTGAAATGACAAACCACTCTGTGTTAATAGGATACATTTTAGGTGAGGATATTGGATGATTAGAGCGTCTGCTGGTGTCCCGTGAGGGGCCTAACTGTAGTTTACTTGAACACTGATAGGCATCTTAACAGCCCACCATTCTCAGGAAATAGGACACTTTTTTATTTAACTTTTTGGAAATGCAACCTTTTCTAGATAAAATAACTTTTGTTTTAAAATAACACCCCCCAGTTATTTTTTTAGAATTTAATCTAATATGGAAGACATTAAAAACATCTTGGAACACTTACTTTACAATATAAGAATTTTACATGGATCTTATGTTTTGATTTTTTATTCTGTCTATGACATTATAGGTATGAAGAGAGACATATGGTAAAAGTATCTATGTAGTAAAGAATTTGACCTTGCCTAAAGAAAGGTCTGCCATTTGCCCTGGATTCTGGGAGTTAATTTTTTGCCATACCTGATAGGAGTGTCTTTGTTTCTCCTGGGGGCCTGGCCACATCCCTTAGTCTTAGGATGGGGCTGGCCTGCCAGAAAGTCCAGCCCTGCAATTTAGGGCGGGGCCTTTGGGTCACAGGATATCAGCTGGTCTGGAAACTGATTATCAACCACTAGATAAGCAATCATCAGTGATGCCTACATGAAGGAGACCCAATAAAAACTCTGGGCACTAAGGCCCAGCTGAGTTGCCCAGGGCGGACGTTCTCCATGCATGTTGTCACAGGTCATTTCTGAGAGTGAGGCACCCCCTACATTCCACCCTGTGCATCACTCTCTTGGATGATTTTAATGTCTTTTTCCTGGTATAAACGACAGTCTTGAGTATAATAGCTTATTGAGTTCTGTGAGTCCTACTAGTAAATTAGCCACACCTCAGGGTGGCTTGGGGGCAGTCCTGGAACTTTCACGAGGTACCAGGAGTCTTGGCCTGTCTTGGATGACTGAAGGATTTTAGCTTCACGGTTTGGCCAACTCTGGGTAGTATTATACCTCATATATCATCCAAAAAGATATATCTTGTTATCTTCACACTGACAAAATAATTCTAAGCTAGCAGTTATTTCCATGTTGGAAAGTCGGATTTGAAAAAGCAATGAAATCTAATTAAATACGTAATTCTATTTTTTTATATCAAGCCAAGGAGTCTCCTATTTACATATGAATTCAAAGGATTCCGGCAAAAATTGCAAGTAAGAAAGGTTTCAATCCTGACAATTCAAAGTAATTTATATATGTAAATATATGAATTTTTAAATGGTGAGTAATACAAAAAGTTTCTAAAGTGTGTTAATAAAAAAATACCAGATATGCTACTGCTATTCTTAGTTTTAGAAAATAATTTTAAATGCTCTTTTATGTTATTAAATTTGTAGTCAACTAAAATAACTATTTTAAAAAAAATACAGTGAATGTTTTTCTTTTATAGCTGTTTATATAATGATAAAGAATGGAAAAGTACAGGTGAAAAATATGATTTTAAAAGTCTACCGATTTGCTTTTATTTTTTTTTACTTCTTCAGTAGAAATTCAAATACAGACAGATGCCTTTCCCTTTTTGCCCCTGGGATATAAGTATTTAGCATTTCAAAAGTCCACAGAGTTGGTAATTTCATTATTTTTTCATTCAAAGGTACTGTATTTATAATGTTAGAACATTAGGTGTATGGTAACTTTTCTATTTCATATGCTTTCTTCATAAACAAAGTACTTGATCTATTTAACTTAATATTGTAAAAATTTCAGAGTCATCATAAAAATTAGACAGCCAAACAGAAGCTTTAAAGAAGTGATTTCTGCTCAGACTAGGGATATTCACTGAAACCAGATCTGCTCTTCATGCACCAGAAAAGGACCCTACTTAATTTTTTCCTAAGACTGCTCCTGCACTATGTCTTTGCTCACACTACTGCTTCTATCTGGGATGGTCTCTATCTCTGAGTAGCAAAATAGTACGTGTCCTTCAAGGCCAACTACAAAAATAAAGTCAGTTTTCTGAAATACAAAATCAATATATGATTATTATAAAAGTTAAACAATAGAAAATATCTAGGGTGAAATAAAGTACTCTTTTCCCCTCTAATCCAGCAATTTGATGGAACTACTGTAAAACTAAGCACTGCTCTAGCCATAAAGATTTCTCAAGCAAACACCATCTTCTGTATTTGTAATTCATCAAAACGCTCTTTGTTCCTGATTTTGCATAATAAATATTCATGTTTATTATTCTGTTACCCTTGTAGTTTCCTTGAGGGCAAGACCTATTCATTTTTTTTTTTAACTTACTGGCATATGATACATTCCTGAAATACTAAGTAGAATGAGTTTAACATAATAGATTCCCAATAAAAATTTGTTGAACAAATTAATGAATTCTCAAATACATTCATTTAATATTTCAGGCACCATTATACACATGAAAACTTAAATCATTTCCAAGAAAAGTGATTAACCTACCATCACACCTTGGAAAAGGGTAGTTCCAGTTTCTGTTGATCCCATGCTGACAGGTGAGGACTGGGTGGCCGATTAAAATGTACCCAGGATAACACTCAAAAGATACCGACTGCCCCACACTGTAGTCTGAGTTGATCATATACCCATTCTGAAAAGGCGGTGGGTCTGGGCAGTTCTGTAATCCATAGGCTGGAAGAGACAGACAGAGCCCAGCTCAGGAATAGCAAGTGCAATTAGTCTGGAATTAGAGGAGGGATATGACGGCGTGCAGCTTCTTAGGGTGAACTTTTTAGATATGAGTTTTAAACAAGGTCTTTACTAAGTTGCCCATTACCATCCTAAGTTAAAACAGTAATTATTATTAGTAGTAGAATTATAACAATTTGCATTTAATGAACACTTACTGTATGCTTTAGAAGTTACACAGCCCATACCAAAAATAAATTTGACAATGCTTACCTTGGAAAAAAAATGTATGCGGGGAATTTAATAAAAACAAGAAATATAGATGATAATAAAAAATGCCTTTATAAAGAACGTCAGGTGAACACGGACCTAAACAGTTTTCTTCTAATTTAAAAGAAAACTATCCTAGCACTCCTTTCTAAGTGTTTCTAATTAGGAAACAGGTTATTGTTTTGTTGAGTTCAGTTAATGTTCAGTGAAAATAAAATAAAGAAATCCATTTCTTTTTCTTAACTTTCTCCTTAAAAAGAAGTGTAGAATCATTATGCTAGCCATTACTACCTATCAGTACAATCTCTTTATAATACATTGTTTATTGTGGTTTATCACTATATCACTAAGTCTTTTGTGGTCCCTAAAATAAACTCTAGGTAGGTTGATGGATAATAAATGTTTGCAGACTGTATAATTCAAAAATGTACACATAAATCAGTGAGAGTTAACAAATGCATAATTAGGTGTAATCTCCTGATATGGAAGCAGCTCTCTGCCCCTTTCCTGTTTGCTCATTTCTGTTCCCCTCTAACCTGATTATAGGAATGTGATCACTAGGCAACTGAACATAACTCCTGACTTATGCTCTCATGAATGCACACCAGGCCTTGCCTAACCTGTTGATTCTTTTCCTAGATTAAAACAGGTAAGAATGAGGAATTAAGCAGTTAAAGAATGACTAGCTCTCCACCCCCCAAGAGCCCCCTTAGCAATCCTGCAGGCAGGTCATGCAGACGAGATAACATCTGAAGAGAGAGTCAGCCGGTCTGCACGTAATGGACAGTGATGCAGATCCCAACCTCCTGCCCGATGACTCACTGAGATTCTCCCCCTGCCCTTTTCCCTTTAAAAACTGTTATGACTGAGCAGAATCTTGGGAGTTGGTCTTGGGACACGAGTCCACCCTCTCCCCAGATTGCCGGCTTCTCTGATTAAAGCACCTTTCCTTCCTACTGACACTTGCCTCTTGGTTATTGGCCTTTGAGTGGCGAGCAGCCAAACCTGAGTTTGGTAACAATATCGAATCTTAAAGCTAAATCAGCCGCCTTGTCAATATCTTCTTACCTGCTCTTGTGGGAGGGTCATGCCTACTTCAGAGCAGTGGAATCTCACCAGGTCATCATCTAGTGCTTATTTATTTTTTTTTATTTTTTATTTTTTTATACAGCAGGTTCTCATTAGGCATCAATCTCATACACATCAGTGTATACATGTCAATCTCAGTCGTCCAATTCATCACACACACACACCCCTGCTTTCTCCCCTTGGTGTCCATATGTTTGTTCTCTACATGTGTCTCTGTTTCTGCCCTGCAAACTGGTTCATCTGTACCATTTTTCTAGGTTCCACATATATGCGTTAATACACGATATTTGTTTTTCTCTTTCTGACTTACTTCATTCTGTATGACAGTCTCTAGATCCATCCACGTCTCAACAAATGACCCAATTTCGTTCCTTTTTATGGCTGAGTAATATTCCATTGTATGTACATACCACATCTTCTTTATCCATTCATCTGTCGATGGGCATTTAGGTTGCTTCCATGACCTGGCTATTGTAAATAGTGCTGCAATGAACATTGGGGTGCATGTGTCTTTTTGAATGATGGTTTTCTCTGGGTATATGCCCAGTAGTGGGATTGCTGGATCATATGGTAATTCTAGTTTTAGTTTTTTAAGGATCATCTAGTGTTTAGACTCTGCTCTTATACATAAAGGGGCTGGGAGCTCACTACTGACACAGTAACAAAGCCACTCTATGAAGAATCAACACAGGAGGAACTGCAGTTCAGCTTCTCCCTGCGATGCATTCCTGCTGCAAACAAACCCGTGCATGATCCCGGCACCATTGTTCTCACGGTCAGCTGAAAATGGAGTAATAATGTAAAGGATGCAAGTGACTGCCACGGAGGTCCTTCATGTGGGGAACAAAGTAAAATAAACATTTTCACTGTATATATAATTAGTTTAACTAGGTGATCACCATTGGTGATTTTAAATAAATCCTGAAAAATTATATGGTCTATGATTTGTGCCAGGCATTTCCCAGTTTTAGACTTAATGTTTCTGTACTTAGAACCTGGAATAAAGAGGGTGTGAAAGAGGATGCTGGCAATAAGATGAAAGGGACAACATCGTAGCCTGTGTGATAGCTGATGGACATGTGAACATGTGTGAAATGGAGCACTATTTAAGCAGATTGTTAAGACTGGAACACACGGAGTACGTGGCTTGGAAACTCTCAGGTTAGACTTCACGGGCAGGTAAGGGTTAGACTATGAACTGGCCTCTTTTCATGGTACAAGGACTGGATAGTTCCATAAAGATACTCTGGTGGCCACATGGAAAGATACCAACCAGGTCGTATTACAAGTGCACTTGCAATGTGGGAGATCAGCGTAGTTGCTGTTTGGCGCTTGGGGTTTCACTTAATTAACATTTGCCAAATGTTACACATTTGCTATAGAGGATTACTATTAATAGCTTTTTCTTAATGAATAAACTACTGAAATGGTATTTTTCTCTTTAAAATAACAATATGCAATGCCAATGAGTCAACTGGGTAAATCATTTATGGCAATGTGATTTGCCATAAAACTTTGGGAAAGCAATTTGAACAGAGCCATAAAGATTCAGTTTTTTAAACATTTAACCTAGTAATACCATTTACAGAAATCTCTACTATGAAAATAATTTCAAAGAAAAAGCCAAATCTTTAAATATGCTCATTGCATCATTACTTACACTATAGTAATCTAAATGTCTAAACAAATAAATTATGATATTTTGACTCATAAATACTGAAGAGATAAGATGTTGTAATGTCGTATCTTCCAATAGCCACAGAAATACACATACATACATATAGATATATGCAGTCATATATGTATATATATATTTATTCATTTATATTTTCAATAAAGATACTGCACAGCTCACAGCAAGATACTACGGTTAAACCCTGACTATAGTTAGCAGGTTAAAAAATCCTTAATTTCAGTATCTTATACTTGCAATTGTATACGTCTCTGGACAAGAGTCAGATAAGCAGTTGAAGAGTGATTGGGAGCAAGAAAGCAGAAAGCAGAAGATGCAGCGGTGGCCAAGGTCTGGGAGTATCTTGACATAGTTCCTGGCATTGGCTCCTCCAGGGTCCAGAACCAAGTAGAACCTGGAGGTAGAAGAGCCCTCTGGGTGGGAGTGGGGAGCCTCTCTCTAAGGGAGGCCCTGGACCCTCCATGCTAATTCATACCCACACATGCGTGCACACACACGCACACGCACACAGATGCACGCACACAGATGCATGCACACATGCACACGCATGCGCACACCCACACCCATGCACACACACACCCCCACATGCATGTACATGCACGCGCACCCACACCCACGTACGCACGCGTGCACACATGCACCCCCCCACACATACACACACCCCTCTTCTCTTTCGCCATAACGTGCCTCTCTCCCTGGCCCACTTGGCAATCACAGAGCAAGGCTGCCTGCCTCTCCCAAGGACCACCCCACTCGGGAGGCCATGAAGCAGCCTTTTCCTGAAAGCCAGGCCTGGCAAATATCCACAGTGCATGGTTTCCCTCCTCGCAGTATTGCTGTTTGAGTTAAAGTTACGTTATAGACCTACGCTCAGAAAAAGAACAGAGACTCCCATGCTGCATTTCAACTATTAGCCAGTTTCCTCCTTTATTATACTCTTTTCAACTGAAATCAGCAGCTTGTTCTCATTCTTGTTTTGCTTGAAATACAATAAGTTCTGTTGGAGAAATGAGTCCTCTAATACATCAAATACAGCTGCTAATGATAAAACTTAAAAAGTAAATATCAAAAACGGATTGCCAGTTTCCATGGGACGAAAATCAAATTAAACCATGTTCAATATCACCCTACCCTCCCTGAAAGATTCTGTTCATGCTCTAGCGGTGCCCTTAGGGTATCAATACAAGAACCAATTATCACAGTACATTATAAAGGAGGTAACGGTAACAGAGATTCCTGATGAACGGTCACGTGAAACAGCATTTAGGACAGACTCACACACACATGCTCCACACGTTCATCACACACACTAATAATATGTCACACAATGCATTTCCCTACATGTGTTATGTGGTTTGTGGCATAATTTAAGACCGGCATTCAAGGTCTCTTTAGGGACTTATAAAGCCAGCTTATTTCTACCTGTCATCTAAACTCTGTGAAAGGGATTGAGATAGAAATTTCAGGGTTGCCTTTCTAAGTCCAACAGCTGTATGTTACCCTTGATTAAAAGAAAAAATGTTTTTTCTTTCTTTTTTTAATGGCACTAACGCAGTTGTCCTGTATAGGAATTAAAGGGTAAAAAAGAGAGAGAGAATGCCAGCCCAGGTAGGCAGGACTGTAGTTTTTATTACCTATTCATTTATTGAGTAAGATAAAAATCATGTACTGAGTGTCTACTATGTTATAAATACTAGTTACAAATGGAAACTAGACAGAAATGGGTCCTGCTCTCATGAAACTTACATTCTATTTAGGGAAACAGACACAAATAAATCAATACGTCGGTAATTACGTAAAACAATTTTAAGTTGTGTAAACTATTATTAAAAAAATAAACAAAGACTAAAATAAAGGGGAAAAAAACCCCAGGATGAAGGTAAGTGAGGGTGATCAAAAATTGCATCCTTGAACAATTAACGCTGAAATTGAGATCTGAGTGGGGAGAAGATGCCAGTCAGGCACTGCCCAAGAAAGAGAGACTCTTCAGCAGAGGGAAGAGGAGGGGCCCAAGGACAGAAGGAAGTCAGTTCTCTGAGATAAGGCGGGGAGTTCCAGGAGAGGAGCTCCGGAGGCCATCCGCCCAGAGCCCCGCCCGTTCATGGTCTACAGCTCTTACAAGGGGAGAACCTAGTAATGATACGCGCCAAGCCATAGGAGAGGCATTAGGACATGTTTGCAGCTGGACAGCGACATGTTTTTAAAAGCCAGGACCCATTCTTTCTTACATAAATCATATCTGCCAGGCAAAAGACATAATACAAAACCCACAGCTCATTTCAGAGTTTTCTTAAGAATTTACAATCCCAATTAAACTTGTTTTCAATTGTGAATTATACACTAAGTATAAATATCAGTGACACTATTTTTAGGTCTTTCTTCTAAATCTCTTATTTAATGGAGTCCTTCACTATTTAAATACCAATATCAATATTCCCAAATTTTCAACTAAGTCATAAGTCACATTCTCTTTTTATAAAAAATGTCTTTCCCAAAGTTTGACTCATGGTCACACTTACACAGTGATACATGCATTGATCTACAGGACTATCAGGTGTCTGAATTAAAGTAACTAAAAAGAAGTAATAAAAATAATTCTTTAGTATGCGAAAAATAGATGAATTTTGGAAGGATTCCCATTGTGTGCTGTTTAGCACAGGTGCAGTAGATTTTTTATTACCTGCATTGTCGATGTCCATGTACCTCTGAGTATCTGTGATGTGTCCATATACCTGGTTTCAGAGGTGGGAGTTTAATTAATGTGACTTCTGGGCTTGAGAGTGAAGAATCGCTCAACCAAGTGTCAGACCCTCATCTAAGCAGAGTTTTGTTGTTCTGTACTCATCACTCATGGTGATTAATTCCCATAAACTCACTTTAATAATATACCACATTTTAATTTGAGAGAAAAAAACAACTAAGAGAGAAAAAGAAAAGACCACTTCACTGGAATTTGATAAGGAAGCCACTTCCAGCATAAAGAGAAGTAAAAATCACCATTTTCAAACAAATTCTGTTTCAACTGAAGGACATCGAGTCCTTCATATATTTCATATATTTTCATATATTTCTATGTTTGATAACTCCTAATGACTTTTTGAGGTGTTATCCAGTTGTTCTACAAGATCTGTTGTCAGATCTATCATTGAAAAGTTGAATTAGAAAGAGAATCATCAACCAACAGAGAAATAGGTTTGTGAAGCACGTACAAGAGCCTGGAGGTCATTTTGTAAAATAGTAGAGGCCCTGGGATGTGCTGCAAGGGAGCCCAGGGACTTGAGCTGGACCTGGGTCTCCCATCTAATGGATCTGGGATGCTGACCAAACCACTTCCACTCCAGAGGCTCATTTCTTCATTTATGAAAGGAGAACGAAGATACCTATCTTATTCACAAGAATTAACAGAGATAATAAACGCAATGAACATGGTTTGTATATATCAGTTCAGCAAGGCTAAGTCCTGACTGTAAGAAATGTCTGGTTTCTATGACGAAATTCCCTCACTCCAGGCAGAGCTCTTGAGCCACTTATCAGATGGGGGCAGACCAGCGGGGAGAAGCAACTTCTAATACGGGGATTGTGTGAAATACTTTAAGAAAACAGCTTCCTTACAGGGAGGAGAAACTGCAGTCTGCATCAGCGTCTACGCTGAATATGACCTCCAAGCCCTTTTCAAGTCCTCGGCTTCCTCTCAATGAAAAGATTAATCTGGTCATGGAAGTGGCTAAGTCTCGTGTTGTAGTCAACGGAATTTCTCACAGGCACACATACATAAGCTCACCAGTTTCCCAAAGTGGATGTTATCATGACTAGGATAACACGTCACCTCCCTTTGTAACAAGGATACAATCCTAGTTCTCGTTTTTAAGACAGATTGTCCACCTAAATGTTCTGTGCTCCTTATGTGAACACCTTGATCCCAGAACTTACTGATGACATCCACCTACATTACTGTTAAGGCTGCAGCCAATCCCATGCCTTTCCCACTGCCCGAATGCTCCCCTGCAGGACTGTTCACCAAATTGCTTGTTCACAGTTGCAACTACAATTGTGTCTTGTGCTTCGACCAACCAAGGATTAAGTGCCCAGGAATCCTTTTACACAATAGCCTTTACCTGGTGGAGAAACTTTTATTTCAACGCAAAGGAACTGTTGGACTCACTAAGACTACAGACTCACACATCAGACTCAGAATCCCTTCACTGCATCAGGAGCTTGGGGAGGACTGCTGAAGAAGCACATGACACATCTCAACTGGGATGTGGACACCTGAAGGCACTGTCACCTAGGAGACACATCCACTGACATACCCGTCCAGGTGTGCCTTTGGTTCAGAGGAATAGCTCTCTTAAGGCAAAAAGTGGTTGAGATTGTTACTTCTACTTTCAGCAAACCCATAAAAGGAAAAGCAAATCCACATGATCTGCAGGGAGGAAATTGGACAACTTTTAAGATTTGGACCCTAGTCTCCAAGAGTCTAGTCCATGAACCACGTTGTAGGCACTTTTCCATCTTGAAAAAGGACACTCTGGAGGGGATGAGAATTGATACAACTATGTATTACCCACTGTTTTAAGCATTTTTATGTGAAATAGGCTTCTTTATAAACAGCCTCATGTTGAGAGCCTGATTCACTCATGCAGATGGTGGAAAAGGACAGAGGAAGCTCCCCACCTTCATTCCTCAATGACTCAGAATATCACTTTAGAAGGAAAAAGAGCGACAGTCTTAGAGGCGTGTCAATTTCATGTATAAATTATGGTCGTATCTGTAAGGAACAGTGAGTGTGCTTATACAATCAATTAGAATGAATTCTTCAGTTGCTCATTGCACATAAAGGCAGTTTAACTGCTTTTCCTCCTGAAGGGGAAAATATTGGTATCCACAAACTATAGCCTATTTTCTCATAGATTCAATTCACTAAAAATGCAATGGTTTTGTGATTGTATGTATGAATAAGCAGATTTAACATATCCTATTATGTTGGCTTTTTTTTTTAAAGGTGCACAGCACATATAGCAAAAGGAAAAATATGTTTTTACCACCTATGGTTGAAGCACTTAAAATTATCTTTAAGTTATTGGCATTCAACAATTATGCTTTATAGTGTAAGAAAGATAAAGAAAGTAAGAGAGAGAAAGAAAGATAAGGGAGGGAGGAGGAGAGGAGGAAGGAAAGAAGGAAGGAAGGAAGGAAGGAGGGAAGGAAGAGAGGAAATAGGGAAAGAAGGAAGATAAATATTCAGCTTCGCCAAATGTCAAGTCACAAAAAACAAAAGGAAAAGAAAGTCACTAAAAAACTTAATATGGCAACATTTCACAAATATTATGAAAAAAAAATCTCAGTACCAGTAAGCCCATACCTTATACTACAAGAATAAGATAACACACAGAATTTTCTCTTTCTTAGGAGAATCCTTTGTTTGGATCTGGGAAAATAACGATTATTCACATATATCAATCTCAAATGATATTTGCATCAAGTGTTTAAATTACAGGTGCTTGATGTGACAGCCAATGGAATCATGTAGCCATCTTTCTGATATCTATTACATTTTCTGACTGATATCTAATTAGTTGATAAATATCTTCGTCCTACCTCCCATCTTCCAGTTTTTGACTTAGAAGTAGGGTACACGAACTCAATTTTATTTCACACGGTTCACCTTTCATTTCTCAAGTTCTGTATAAGTCATTTAACTTCAAGACAGCTACATCTACTAGGAGCATTTTTGACCTTTATATGGTCATAAATAAATGAGAAGGCTTAGGAATAAGGGGTACAACACAGACATCATTGAGAATGACAAGAATTATCTGCATGATTTATGCATCTTCTTATGAGTTATTAATCATAAGCTTAACTTATAAATCTCAGGTGGAACCTAGGAATTTTGATGTGACACACACACATCAGAGTTGTGTCACTGCCAACTTATAAATTTTATAAAATGACAAACTATCTAATTAAGTTTCATCCCTGTCAGGTAAGATACTCTGCAAGAAATCAGAATGCCTCATATTGGTGTTCTCCTTCATTTTTACTTAATTTATTTTTATATCTCTCAATTATAGCAAATTAACTGCCTACATAAAAATATATTACTTAGGGATTTTTCTTTTTAAAAATGTGGATACTCAAATGTAGAGTCAGGTGTCAAGTAAATAAAACGTTTGCTCAACCAACCAGATGTCTGGCCTAGAGGCGAACTCAACAAAGCCAGGCAGAGAGTGTGGGATCACAGCTTGCAGGCAACTACAGGAGATTTCTGAAGTCAATGCGTCTACACCCTGGAAGGGCCATCACTCTGACACTTCAGGGGACGGCTCCCACCTGTCAATGTGGCCAAAAGTCGTGCCTGACATTGCAACAGGAGAAGGGAAAGTGGATCTATGGGTCTTTCACCAATTATGTGAAATCTAATTCTAAATATTGACAATTTAAAAAATATTAATAATTTGCTAAACAATCAGAGCAGCTTTATGATCTCTAGTCTAAATAATTCCTACACAGACTTTTTGTGGTATTGTTATTCCCTTCCTTCCTTCCTTTTTTTTTTTTTTAACATTCTTTTTGGAGTGAACTAATTGGAGCTTTTGGTTACTAAGACATGGCCTTAGTAACCCTACCTGGAAAATATCGAGGAAGAAAACAAAAAACACTTTTTTTTTTTTTTTTTTTTGCGGTACGCGGGCCTCTCACTGTTGTGGCCTCTCCCGTTGCGGAGCACAGGCTCCGGACACGCAGGCTCAGCGGCCATGGCTCACGGGCCCAGCCGCTCCGCGGCATGTGGGATCTTCCCAGACCGGGGCACGAACCCGTGTCCCCTGCATCGGCAGGCGGACTCTCACCCACTGCGCCACCAGGGAAGCCCCAAAAAACACTTTTTTGAACTGTGGCAGTTTAAAGCTACGTAAGATAAAATCTAGTTTCAAAACTACATGGCAAACAGTACTAGCATGGGAATCTGTATTTGACTTTTGCAATGTCAATAAAGAAAGAAAAGTTAAAATTTTCAATATATTATTAAGAATATTCAAATTGGGGGAGAATTCTCAAAAGTTCTTGGGGTCAACTGAGATATACCACTTAACTGGCAGCTTAGATGTAGGAGAAATAATTATGCTATACTTTTCTTATTGACTCAAATACTAAGATCGTGTCAAACAGTGAAGACTACCATGTAATAACCAAGCTTAAAATGATGATCACGAATGAAATGCTCATATTTTAACAGAATACACTTCAATAGGAACAGGGAAGGGGGAGAGACCAGATGTACAGAAATATGAAAGAGGAGCGTGGGGTTCATAATAATACCATTCAGATTCTAAGCTGATCTAAGAGCCAGATGAAGGTGACACAATGAAAGAAAGCTGTGCTGAAGTTGAGACCTGCATCTCTCCTGGACTCTTCTTGTTGGGTTTGTTGCTTTCTCTCCTCCCCTCCCTCCCCCTACAACAATCCATTCTCTGCATTGCAGGGACTTATCTTTTGCTAACATCCTTCAATGACTTTACATTGCACCTGGAAACAACTCTGAACGCATTACCACCCAACTCCCAGTCTCCATCCTGCAAACCTCTGTTCCTCTCAGCACTCCAGCTCTGTCCTCTCTGTTCTTTGAACATGGGAGCTCCTCTCTCCACCCGGACACACTGCTCTTTACACCCCCCGGCTCCTTCCCATTCTTCAAGTCTCAGCCTCAGGGAGAGGCTCCGCCACCCACCACATCACCCTCATTATTTCCTCTGCAGTAGGTACCAAGCACACTGCCTCAGCCTGAGCACGTGGTCCCCATCCATGCCTGAAACTTTAAAATTGTCTCTTAAACGTATCTTTTTACCTCCAGTCTCCCTCTTTTTGCCAAACCCATTTCTTCCCTGCTTAACAGTCCACAATGTACATGGAGACTAAGCTTTTAAAAAATGAACATATGACTAATGCAATTTTCACTGCTATATACTGAGTGTTTGTGTCCCCAGATTTGTATGTTGAATCCTAACTCCCAATGTGATGGTTTTGGAAGTGGCGCCTTGGGGGGGTGATAGGTCATGAGGGTGGAGCCCCATAAATGGGGTTAGTGCCCTTATAACGCAGGCCCCACAGAGCTCCCTCACCCTTTCTGCCAAGTGATGACAGAATGAGAAGATGCCGCCTAGGAACCAGGAGGCGTGCCTTTGCCAGCACCTTGATCTTGGATTCACAGCCTCCAGAACTGTGAGCAACACATATGTGCTGTTTAAAAGCCACTCAGGCTATGGTATTCTGTTAAAGCAGCCTGAATGGACTAAGACAGTCACTTTTAAACCTTCAACAGTTTATCACCCACCAGCTTTCCTAAGAGTTTTAATATGAACTCCTTTAGCATTCTGGTGAAGTCCACTAACCTCAAACTAATATTTTAAACGCATAAACAAATACATCAGATCACAAGGGAAACATTTACTCATGAAAGTGTGATGAAAGCCAGGCTCGTGGTATAGTACTAGATGTGGTGTTATGTCACTAAATGGCAGGTGGCGAGTCTAATGTCTAATGTCACTGCACAATATTGTACAGTAATATTTTGAGATGTCTGCAAGATTGTAATAAAACATGGAATTCTCTGTGATTTGGTGACAAAGCACAGGTTACGCCAATACTACATTCACCTCATTAGAGGTTAAGAGGAAAATATTAAAATTGTATTTTTACATTTATATAGAGATATTAGGTATGTTAATATTATATATAAATTATAATATCTATATCTCATGGGTAGATATTTACCATTCAAGTCACGGATCTCTTGAATTCTAGAACCATGGGCCTAGAGAATAAAATTCAGCTTCTCAATGTGGGATGCAAATTATTCCACAATTGAATGTCCTCACCACATGGGCTCGCCTACAAATGCGTCCTTCACCTCTGACCTGGCCAGGCTTCATCCAGACTCTGGTGCTGATATCCCTGTTCTTACAGCGTTTATTTTAGAAAACTTGTCACTGTATATTTTCTCTCTGTCCCTTGGAGATGTATGTAAATCTTCGTAAAAGCCTCTTGTCAGTTTTATAGCCCAGGTGTGTTTTTCTCAAGGACCTGGGGACGTCCCTCTGAAATGTGACTTATCATCAGGGGTGATAAGTGCCCCCACTCTGCAGTTGCCCTGGAGGACAGGAGCTGAGCTTCAGTGGCTCCAAGCCGTGTAACTACCTCTTGCCTGGGAGCTGACTGAAGGGTTATGGGATTCAGGCAAACCAAGAGGCCAAGGCCCCCACATCCCGGCTCTTAAAAAGTCTCCAGCCCTTAGCGTGTATTCATTTTAAAACCTACATTTGGAATAAACACCTTAAGGAACATTTATATATATAAACAATCCCCTTCGGAAAGACGGACTGTAACCCTGCATAAAGTCAGACTCAGGTGCAAAGAAATCCAGTCTTCAATCTCACCATCTCTGCAAACTCCCTGTGCCTCTTCTCAGGAATTCAGGCCCAAACCACCTTTTCCCCTTAATGTTCTGATGGTGCAGCCGTGTGCCAGGATCTACTCTGGCCAGGCCTGAGTGGTCAACAGACAGGCACTACAAATTGTTGATATTTGTGATTTCAGACATATGACAGGGACACTAGCATAATTTAATTTGAGATTTGAGTGTTGTTTCTTATTTTATTTTTTTGGATAATCACCTAATTATGTGAAAGGTGAATCTGTAAACTTACAAACTGGATTTTAAATCACTACTGGCAACTCTGATGGATGGAAACCAAGAGGGGGAAGCCCAGAGAAGAACACTGCTATGCTCCTCACAAAAGCTTCTTTTTTAATTTAAAGAGAGATGAATCTATATCTAGACAGATGAAGGGGAGCAGAATTTGCCACCCCAAAATATGTCTTTGGCATGAGGATTATCTCGAGCTGGTTATTATTATTTTTTAAGTTATTATTTTTTTTAAGTTATTTTTTGGTTGCGTTGGGTCTTGGTTGCTGCACGGGCTTCCTCTAGCTGCACTGAGCGGAGGCTACTCTTTGTTGCGGCGCGCGTGCTTCTCATTGCGGTGGCTTCTCTTGTTGCGGGGAATGGGCTCTAGGTGCACGGGCTTCAGTAGTTGTGGCACGCGGGCTCAGTAGTTGTGGCTCGCGGGCTCTAGAGTGCAGGGTCAGTAGTTGTGGCACACGGGCTTAGCTGCTCCGCAGCATGTGGGATCTTCCCGAACCAGGGATGGAACCCGTGTCCCTGCATTGGCAGGCGGATTCTTAACCACTGTGCCACCAGGGAAGTCTCTGGTTATTTTTAAGAAACTGCAGAAATGGGGGAATCTCTGAAAACAGAGTAGAGGTAACCTGTTTATAAGAGACATTTATGAATACATTTATGAGGGAACACTCCCTTTGTAAGGGTGTCCTTTCTCTGTTCCAGGAAGAGAGAGATGGCTAAACATCTAGCAACTTATCAATGGAGAAGAAAAAAAGGCCTCAGTCTGCACAGCAACTGTAAGCCTGCCTCCTCTGCTTTCCTGCTCACCTCCCCTGACTCCTCCCAGCTTCTGGCTCTTCAGCTGGGGTGGTGTTTAAGGTGGTGGCTTGGGCCATGCTGGGGAGTTAATCAGGTTCCCTGGGAATCTCCCCTGTATGCAGCAGGCATACATGTTATTAACTTCTGATTTTCCACTGTTAATCTGCCTTTTTTTACAGGGGGGTCTCAGCCAAGAACCTAGGAAAGCAGGGTCCCCTACACAAATATTTGTAGGAAAGGTAAAAATCTCAGTTCAGCATATGAATTTTCCTCAGTCCTTAAGAATGCATGACTTTGCATCTTCTCTACCTCCACAAGTCAGAGTTCACTTTTCTTTCTGGGTTCTCAGTGTTCTCTTTGGGTTCTTTCGCATATTTCATAGGTTCCTTTTTGACTCTGGATAGAGAGTCAAGTGGAGTCACGTGCACAGGAGCAGTTTAGTTATCAGTAAATCTGTGTTAGTGCCAAGGCCCGGGTCAGAGCTCACAGATGGGATTCCTTTAATTAGTAACTAGGCTTCAGAATCCGAGCCCTCAGACCCTGCTCCGTTCTCTTCCCAATGACAATGTGACAGTTCACCTGAGCTCAGGGATCCTAGAGAAAAGTTGAGGTGAGGAAACCCACCTCCTTCCCTAACTTCTCTGTGTTTCAGGAAATGACTTAGTGCAAAGAACCACTTCCCCCAGGACTAAGATAAGAGTCAAGGTGCCCTTTGGTTACCTGTGACCGGACCTGACAAAATCCTCCAAATTCCCATGCTTTCCCTTTAAAAGGTTAGCTGAAATGTTTGGTCCTCAGTGGCCACCTGGAACAAAACTCTTGTAAGCCAAACTTCAGTTACGCTTTTCTTCCCCCTAAACGTTGGCCCACCCTCAGCCTGGGCCACAGACAGACTGGCCTCAGGGAAAGACCTGCTTTCACCCACATCCCCTCATGCCCCTCCTGGTCACCGCAGCCCCTACCCCCAGCTTCTTCTAGCTTTGTTTACTGCTCTCCATGAAGGAAAAGCCTTTTCCTAACCCTCAAAATGCTTGCTGATCTTATGGCTGGAGCCTTGTTCTCTCTATGGCAATAGACCTCTTCCCCTCTTGCAATAAATAATCTTTCCCAATAGAAGTCTCTTCTTACTAAATCTGAATTTGTTTTGCATTTGACACCAGTTATAGGAGCCTTTGGTGCTTCAGCCTCAGTGGGGAGAGAAGCCTCTCAGAGCAGCAGTGGAGAATCAGTCATTTTAAGTTGGGACAGGGAGGGGGAAGTTCACACACAAAGGTACCAGGAAGGACAGGATCCCAGAGGAGAATGCACCCACTGGCTGGGGCTTTCTGGCTGAAACGGGGTGGGACTGGAGGCTGCAGGAGGGATGCAGTGGGAGCACAGTCAGAAGGAAGGGTCCGTGCGGGTCTGCAGAATGAGAGGCAACGGCAGCTGCCACAGGCTCAGTGTCCAGATGCTGAGACAGACCGACAGATGGGCCCGTGGTCCCTCACTTGTGTGGGAGACGGGACGGCTGTTGACTCCATCAGGCCTGCTGAGTCCTTGTGTAGGTATTGGAAAGAGCTACATCCGTGTTTGCTCAATAAATCTTGGGGTATTTTGAGAACAAGCAGATGCAGGGGAAAACTCTAAAAACAGGGCACAGGGTCCCCTTTTGTAGAGGAAATTCACATTTACGAAGAAAATGTACATTTGCAGAGCTTTCTCTCCTTAAATCAGCACAACAAGCCTGACTCAGCAACCCCTGTGAACCACACATTTCCTGCTTTTCTCTCCATTGCCACCTCCCCCTCCTAGAAGCCCCAAACTCTTCTCCTTTGTTTTAGCCTCAGATGGTACCTAAACCCGAGTTCTAACCACTCCTTTGAGTGACTCACGTCTGGGTTCTCCCAGGTGTCTGTGTGTCCGAGTGACGGGCATGTTAATGAACTTGCGCTTGTTCTCCTTTTGCTAATCTGTCTCTGGCCGGTCCCATCATCCCTACTGGAGAATCTCAGACGACACAAAGAACTGCCAACACAGCCGATCATGTCACTAGGAGGGTGTTAAAGGCAGATGCCTGCGGGTGGGCAGGAGAAGTGAGAAAGAGGAGCAGACGCTGGGAGAGCTGGGGTAGACCATTCCTCCCAGAGGTTTCTTACAGAGCGGGAGCTGAAGGAAGATGCAGGTCATTAAAATTAAATATAAACAGGGGTGTGTGTGAGGGAGAGAGGAATTTGAGTATATTTGAAACACTAATGAGAAAGATCTGGTAGAGAAGTAGCAGCGGGAAATGCAATAAAGGGAAGACAATTCCTGCCTTGACAGCCCTGACAGAGTAGAAAGAAACATTCTAGAGCCTAGAGCCCGGGAGGGGCTGCCTGGAAGCAGGGGGAGCATTCTCTCGTCTCCAAAAGGAGGACGAGCAGGGCTGCAGGCAGACCTCCGTGCTGGCCTGGGGGAAGCTGTCTCCCTTCCGCTGTTCTCTGTGTGTGGGGGCCTTTCCAGGGGGAAGTGATACCCTTGGCTGAGACGGAGGGGGATCGAGGTGAGACGGAATGAAAGACACAGACGGACCGAGAGAAATCCTGGCAAGGTCTCCTGTTGCATTCCTCAACCTGTACCGCCCTCTCTTTTTTCTCCTACCTGGATTCCTATTTTAAGAGACACAAATTCTGGAAACGTAAATTTATATTTTAAGTAACAACTGAAGTAACAAGGTCTAAGAGTTCAACACAAAATGCCATCCTCTTTCAGTAATAAAATATTAAATCTGTATTTTTCCAGGGTAGCCTATGAAATTAAAGAAATCAAGTGATTTTGCTGTGTTAAAAAAAGACTCCACTTTTGACATTTCCAACTTCATTTGAATTAACAACATTCAAGAAAAGGCCAGCTAAATTGCTGTGTTTGAAATGAAAACTTTGAACTTTTTCACATGTCAAAAATGCTTTGATAATGGTAGATTCAAACTTTTGTTAGAGACCTCATATTTTGATGGTTTAAAAACACGTAAGGTTCATTCTCATTTTTTTTTCTGGCATAATTTGAACATGACTTGAATAGTACATAGAACCATTACTTTGAGCTGAGACAAGGCTTAAGGGCACGAGAGACACGGTCAGACCCACTTCCACTGTGAACGGACTCCCTGCACCATAGTCCTGATGGGAAATACCTACACGTGGCCAAGAGGACATGGTGACAGGTGAGAAGGCTACCTGGTGATGGGGCCAAGGGGCTTGAAGGTGGTGATGGTGGCCGTTGTGGGTAGAGACAAGGAACTTCAGGTGAAGCAGTGATGGTGCATGGCTGACCCTGCTCCTTGTGTCTGTGTCCTGACTTGTGTGTACAACAGCCAAGACTCCACTCCACTCCCAATCAGAAAACCGTGCCCAACTAGAAATGACTCCAGTCGTACAAGCCTTTAACCGGCTAGGGAGGTTTACCCTTACAATTTACCTGTAAGAAGCATCCCTAGATGTGTTTTGACTCCTTACCTTGGTAAGTGAGTTTAAACCCCGGCCGGTTCTGCGAGTGGTCGCTGTAAAAGTGGATGAGCGTTTCATGAGTTGTGCTCAGCAAGGGCGCAGGCAGGTCAGGGCCACTGAACTGCCCCATCATCGGGCTGGTGTGGAAAGGTCCGTTTTGAATTTCAAGGTAGTCATGATTAGCTTCGGTAGAAAAATTCAGAAATTGAATATGTGCACCTATGAAAAAATATGCAAAATCGGTGGAAGTTAATATCAAATTTTATGATAATGTTTACCAATAGGGATTAAAATTGTATCAGTTTCCCCAAACAGCATCTCTCTAGGAGGCTGAGTGGAGTGCACACTGTGAATTACAATGATCCTTGGTTCAGTTTCATCTCCGCTACCTACTAGCTATGTGACCTTTGTCCATGTAGTAAATGCCCCTAAGTCAACTTATTTGTGAAATACGGGTGTTACCAGCATTGCATCACAGAGACATGCAGGTATAATTCTTAGAATGGTGACTTATATCCATACATATGGCAGTGATTTTGTCCAGCTGCTATTATAATCATTACAACCAGAAACACAAGGTTGTAATCGTACGTCAAATCATCCTTAATTTGTGGCTTTATCAAGGAAGAAGCCAATACAGATCTAACAAAATGCAACAATCTTTAAAAGTGGCTTTTAAATGGAAGGGCATACCATTACACAAGAAATTTCTTAGTTTGGTAAGTGATTGTTTCAATTGTGTAGTGCCTGCAAAACAAATTACTGATGTTTGCAAGAAACCCACTCGGATCAACCCCACTCTAGCTCTCACAATTCAATCTAACAGCCTGGCACAGGGCAAGATACAAAGACTGTCTGAAGGACCCATATTGCTAGCATCATACTGATCTGTGTCTCAGATAAACTACCATGATAACTTAGAAGAAAATCAAAATCAAAATCAAAATAATTTAGAGTTATTTGCTATGGCATTGTGGTATTGTTGAAAATTTAGTTGACTACTGTGTCTGAAATATTTTAATTCACTTTCAAGTTTATTTAGAATGCCAAAAACATTAGCTTTTGCATAAATCCAGGCAATTAAGTTAGCTTTGTAAAGCCTAAACTGAGAATACCAACAGCTATTGTAGATCATTCTCTCAGCATATGAGGAAAGCTTTACTTTGTGTTATTCTTCTCCTGTTCTTGATAGATAAAAAGAGCTTTATTTTTTTCCTTTTCATCTAATATATTTGACATGTTTCCTAGGTTTTAGGAAATTAAAGATATTGAAATTATCATATTAAAGATCATGTTAACATGGATTACCTTACTTAAGTGTAAATACCTAGAGAATTTAAAGTAACATATCTACTTAGTATTGATGGAAAACGCAGGTATCAAAAGTCTGAATTCAGTAAAAAAAAAAAAAAAAAAAAAAAAGATGAAAAGCTCATGCAAAGAGTAATAGGGAAGAACAACCTAAAGGTACTCAATAAAATTTAAAATCATCTAAGAAACACAATTTTATCAATTATGAAGGAAACCTGGTGAGGATGAACGAAAGAGTAAATAATGGCCTTTCTGGTTGGGCAGAATGTAAGGGCACCTCTCACTCTTGGGGTTCAGTCTATCAGGTAATCACTGTTATGACCATCATTTCACAGGTGAGCAAACTAAGGCTCAGAAAGGCTGGGTGTTATGTCCCATGTACCACAGGGAGAGGCAGAGTTGGATGGACACCAACTCCAATTGACAGAGCCCTCACGTCCTCTGGTTTAGCATGAGAACGTGCTAGTCAAAAGCTAATGATATCACCATGTTAAAAATATTACAATTTTTTTGGAGAAAATAATTTTGTATTAAAATTGTTCAACCTAGTGTGATAGAGAAGATTGGAAGAAGTAGAATGTGGAATACTTCACGAAGATACCGAGAGAGTGAAAAGCAGAAGAAAGACTTACAATGAAAAAACATCTTTAACAAAGCAACCAAACTTTGGAATCCTTTTTGGAAGGAGTAATTCAATTTGTAACATATGGTCCAAACGTATGTACTGGCGACACATGAGCAGCCAGAGAAGGAACAGCACAGCCTGTGGCTGTCCTGCCCATTCTAATACTAGGCACAACAGACGACCAACATGGAACAAACCTATAAATTTAAAACATTTCTGCAAATATTAAAAAGTGTTGAAGAGACATCAGTGAGCTAATTCATTTTCTCCTAAATCCCAGTAAATACGTTTGGTCAAAAGAAATTTGGAAGCAAGAAAAGAAGAAAGAGAGAGAGAAGGATTGAAAGAGATAAAGATAGAGAAAAAGAAAGAGAGAGAGAGACAGGGAGAAAGCAAAGAAGGAAGGAAAGCAGGCAGGGCTAGTGGTCCCCAGCCCTTCAATTCTGACCTGTCTCCTGTGACAGTCTGAACCTCTTCCTAAGTCACGCAACAGTATCTGATCTAGTCCCTCACCCACTGATGAATTAAATACAGTTCTCTTTTGTGGCCTGGTCCATAAATCTGATAAGAAAAAGAGGGTTTTTTAGCTAATTAATAAACTATACTAATGGATTTCTTTTTTTTTGGTGACTACATCGAGGCCACGGAACCCCTGTGGTCTACAGAGTTTCAAAATACCCGTCACATTCTTCACAGGAGGAAGAACACAGAAGCTGACACAATAATAATCAAAAACGAATGTTGAATTACTGATATTTCTATTTACGTCCTAAAAGTACCAGATAGGATGTGAAACTAGGGCAAGATTAGAACACTTAAAAAACATATTCTCTTTTTAGGTATAAAATCAAATAGCAGGGAAATGGCTTAAAATAGGCTCATTTCAGATAAGCATATGCAGACGTCAGATGTATTCATCCAGAGACGCATTTTGAAATTCACAGAATGACCCAGTCAAGAAAGAAATGAGAGACAGCAAGCAGATCAAGGGGCAAAAAAAGGGAAAGCTGGCCAATATCTCTAAAGCAAAGGAAATAGTGACCATGGCCTTTTACTGATTTGGAATTAAACCTGAAATGGAAATGGAATTATGACAATTATAATTTTATGAAAAAAATTAGCATATTAAGCAGGATAAAGTATCCAGCCACATATCAAACTACCTAATACATATCAGGAAATAGAGCCAAGCCCAGCTCTAATCTGGTTTAGAATGGAATTTTTAGCTATCTAATTTTCAGCAAATTGTGTCCAGTTTGACATCAAGAAGCCAAAATGAAGGGATTAAAATAAGCGTAACCTAATTATTCTTTTCTTATCGCACAGAATACCAAAAACGTGTCATTGCAACAAGAAAACCAGTCTGAATGCCCATCTTGGGTGGAATTTACACCGATTGTCATTACACACTGAAAACTAAGTGTCAGTAAAAGGCACCTGCAGAAAAAATTTTGACTTTGGATTTTGACAATACTTTGAATAGTAACCTGACCATGGCCTCAGAGTTAAACTCCCGTCTCTTAGTTGATAGAACCTGTGAATAGTAAAGTGCTCTATTTTATATCTTCTGTGCATAATAAACATATAGCAAAAGAGTTAATAGTTTTAGAATTCAGTGGATAGTCTAAAGAGTCTTTTACATCCTCCTTAGATTTCTAGATGGTTTAAAGGCATGGCCAATTTGGACCTCATGGTGTGCAGTATAAGTGCAGTGGGTTTTAAATATAAAAAGCAGTTATACTCCAATAAAGATGTTAAAAAAAAAAGTAACGGTAAAGTAGAAAAACTTGATTTCATTTCTGTTAATTATGCCTTTAGAAATTTTCAAGAAAATAGAGATAGAAGTTCTGTGGTGATTGAGCTCATGCCAAAGCCACACAAAACAGCAACCCAAATTTGTGGAAAGGAAAGAAAACAACATAGAAATCATTAGAGCATTTGGCTTAGAAACTAAAAGCAGTTAACAGTTAAGTGGTGCCTTCTCCATATCAGGCATTTGCATTACTTCGGAACGGCTGCTGGAGAATGATATTTTATTGTATTCGTTTTAAAGATAAGGGACAAAGGTTCAAAAACATGTTGATAACTTGGGCAAATTCATACCATCAGTCACTGACAGAACTAGGATTTCTACTCAGCTAACCTCAGAGCTCAAAGACATGAGGAACCACCATATACACTGCCCACTCCTTAGACAAAGTCCCTTGATCGCAGGCCCTCACAGAGGCTGGATGCAGGAAATAGCTGCCGGGGGGATGAGTAATTAGCAAGGGGAGACCAAGGTGGCTTTCACGTGATGCCAGAGCAACCAATCATTTTGTCTATTTAATTAAGCTATTGACTGGTCCATGGCATGTGGGACGGAAGAAGGATTAATCAGAAGAATTATTTGACGGAGCTGGTAGCTGCTTAACGAATGGGTCGGATATCTATCAGGTTGTCCCATGCATATTCAGTCGTATGGAAAGATCCAAAACACAGCAATAGAATCCTCCATGAATGAAAGGCATCTAACCTATTTTTTTTCAAGAAAAGGCACTGATGTCTCATATTCTGCATACGTGTGTTTTTCAGGGTGGCTGGGGGAATTGCAGTCACCTGCACAGTAATTACTAGTACAATAATCATGAACACCCTGAGCAACCCAAACCCAAACTGACAATCCAGGAAACGGGAATGTACATGCCTCTTCCCTAAATTTAAATGTATAATTTCATGTTTAGAAGTATATTTATAGATTATAAAATTTATCAGACAAACCTGGTGTGGTACTTAAATTTAATCTGTAGCAATTATTCCGAAGCATAACTACATCGATTCTAAAAAGCTAGGGACAGTCATACTATTTTGCATGTAGTTAGAATTTAAGACATAAGGTTTCTTTTTGCTTATTCTTCAAGATGCTTTTTAAAGCCCAATACTAGGCAATATCGCAGATTTTAAAGACAAATAATTTTAATTGTAACATTTCATAAATATTTTTAAAATTTTGACCTTTCTTCAAATAAATTTTTTTTAGGTTCATAGATCATGATCACGAGGTCAGACAATCTAACTGTTCTTTTTTTTTTCCTGAATTACTGTCTTGCATGTTGGTTTATCAGTGAGTGAGCAACATATGGAAATATGCCAAACAATAGCCTTCTCAAATCACAGAACAGTAAAGTTGGGAAAATAAAATGTGTATATCCATTCATGAGTAAAATGTTTCTAATGAGGTTTGAAAGAAAAGTGGGAACTATTTGCAGCAACAATTTAAAAACCAGCTAGCTTTTTGCTGTTGTTTACGACATGCCAAGCCCGGCACTAAATTTCTCGCCCGAGTTGTTTTGGTGAATCCTCATGTAACCCTGTGTGGTTGTTTCCTTTTTAGAGGTGAGGAAGACGAGGCTCCTGGAGGTTCACTCAATACAGTAGCCTGAGTGAACTGTCACTACACGCCTCATAAGCTTGTGACCCTCGAGATGCTAAGACCCTGTTGGAACCTCCTGGGTCACCTACAACTCCGATCCTGACACCTGACTACAAACACTGAACCAACCATGTCCAGATCTTCAGATCCCCAGGGTGAGAAAACAGACCAGGCTTGGAGGATAGCTGAGCCAATGTTGGTTAAAGGCAAAGGCTTTTGTTCCATCTACCACAGAGCACAATTACGGCCTCTATGTTCAGAGAGCTCAGGATTTAAAAAACAAAACTAAAAAACCTGGAAGAAATAGAGCCCCTCTGTGACCCTTCTGTGAACTGTCTCCCCTTTTTTATCCCCACACTCTGGTGGCCCCTTCAAGGACTCAGTGGACATGAACCTCACGTGTGTTCTCCACAGTGGTGGGGGGGGTCCCTTCCATGCTGCCCCTTGCCCTGGTGGCCTCACACCCACCACCCTCTTGGCGGCTCTCAGCTGAGCAGGTGGACCCTCCCTTTCCTGCTGCCCTCCTGGCACAGATTCTTAAGGCAGAGCTTTGAAAACTTAAAAAATATAATCCTCTTCTAGGGCAACGATTTCCACTTATGCTTATGTTCATTCATCACTCAACTAACATTCATAAGTACTCAATTACTCTGAGACATTCTGGGACATTCTGTGAGTATCTAATTTGGCACCCTTATCATACTGTGTACTTTTGAGAAAATCACAGGTGGGGAAAACCCAAATTAATGAACTACAATATAAGGACATCATGAGGCAGACAAGGAAAGGCATGATAGGGAATCAAAATTTCACAAAGACTGTGGATTTCTGAAGCAGGCCGGAATGGGATTTTAGTGTACATAACTTAATTGTTATTATGAACTATTTAAGGTAGGTAACCTGAAAGTTCATAACTAAATATGATAAAAAGCCATTTTCATAAACCTAAATCAATGCAAGTTATAACAACAAAAATTTATAGAACAATACTAGAATGAGTCATAACCTGAGAAAAACCTAAAAAATTATTCAAAAGAAACTACCACCATTACTGAATTCCAGTGATACATTATAAAAGACAGTGTTATAAAGAGATTGATAATTGAATTAGGGATGCTACATTTTGTACTTCATGTGCCTACTGTATCATCATTCAACTAATTTAATTTGCCTTGAGAAGTCTTGCACAGCTGAACTGATTTTTCAAGTAACTTTCTGTTCTCAAAGTTATTCTGCCAAAGCTTTATTTAAATCTGTAAGCCACTTTCAATTAAAGACACAGTTATGTCAACAGAATAGGCCCATTTTTCACTCAGCCTAACTCTCTCCAAGATAAAAATTAAAAAGTTGAATTTTGAGGAATTAAAAAGTGTCTTGGGCTTCCCTGGTGGCGCAGTGGTTGAGAGTCCAATGCAGGGGACATGGGTTCATGCCCCGGTCCGGGAAGATCCCACATGCCGTGGAGTGGCTGGGCCCGTGAGCCATGGCCGCTGAGCCTGCGCGTCCGGAGCCTGTGCTCCGCAATGGGAGAGGCCACAACAGTGAGAGGCCCGCATACCGCAAAAAAAAAAAAAAAGTGTCTCACTCACCGTAGCCAGTGGGCAAAGCGATCTTCCAGGTGCAGTCCAGATTGCTGGGGTAGGTGCCCGGGAAGCCGGGGCTCAGGATCACGCCCCCCATGCTGCTCAAGGTCCCCCCGCAGGTCGCTGTCAGCCAGACAAGGGGAGTTAGTGCTGTGTGTCATCGTTTTCCGGCAAGGACAATTCACTCCCCCCACTCTATGGGACCATGCTACCTAGAAGCAAGTCTTCAGAAACGAATTTGCACCTCATTTCAGCACATACATAATGTGATGCCCTTTAGTTATTTATGGGTGTAGTTCTCCCTCTGAGTGTCCACTGCTTAAGGACAAAGACAGGTCTTCAGTTTATCTACTTCTGGTCCACAGAGGCTCCCAGTAAAGCTTGGTCAATTTAATGCATTTTGGTCAGGCATCCGATTGACTTTCAGGTTCTGAGTTGTCATCAATACTCACACCTTTAAGTCAGGACAACTATCATTGTCCTGGGAGAGAGAGAAGGGGGTCTCGATGTTGAGTGCACCTCCTGTCAAACAAGGATGATAACCTAATTCCTTGAGTACTTAGTTATCACTGTATGTGATCACATTCTTTTGTTCATCTCAAAAGACAAGAACCATTGGATGGGTGTAAAAACAGAGCCCCCAAATTCCTTGAGTACTTAGTTATCACTGTATGTGATCACATTCTTTTGTTCATCTCAAAAGACAAGAACCATTGGATGGGTGTAAAAACAGAGCCCCCAAAAGCTGTGTATCAATCTTTTTTCCTTTGTGATATTTAAAAAACTCCATCAATGGGCTTCTCTCATTTTACATCTGTCCAACGATCCCACCGAGATTTTCAGTATAACCCTCAAGTCTCAGCCTTCTTCCCAGCGCTCATCTGTCCACCATCATTTGGTAGCCTGACTTCTGCCTCCTGCTGGGGAAACCCCTCCATGCCAGGCCCTTTCTTATGGTTAAACAGCATATTCAAAGAGTTTTTGTTACAATGGTATGGCTAAAGAACAAGGTGCTTATTTTTATAAAAGAGCCAGGGATCTTGGGGTTTTAACTGGGTTTATATATCTTATTTTATACAGATTCCTGATATTTTGGTAAGAATATATGGGATTTTTACTCCAGGGCACAGGCCATGTCCCGCTGGAGGGATCCCATGATACAGGGAATGCCAGCTTGGTGCAGGGCCCTGGCAAATGGCTTGGCCACCTTGAGGCTTGTCATGATGTTCAATTTAGTTAATATCGGTTAAGCTCTGGGAATGATGCTTGACACTCAGTAACTTGTAGAGAAGTGTTTTGCTGTAAATTGTCTCCTTAATACTATTATTTAAAAAAATCAGGACTTGAGATTTCCAAGAACTTATTAGTAAAATACTATCTCTTCATGGATTTCTAGTCCTAAAATCCCCCAGCTTGGATTAATCTAAAGCTAACAGCTAAAAAAACTTTCAATCTCTCAAATAAGTCTTTGAAGTTTATTGTGGGATGTTTGTGAGTTTTCCAATGAAAAAACTTCCTCTATACCTTGTAAGGAATTAGGAGCAAGCAAGTGTTATGGAAGTTGATGCACCTTTGACATCTGCTAATATACGAAACATGTAAAATAAAAGATACAATTAATTATATTTGGCTAATATAAGTAAACTATTCAAATAAAACATTTCCTCACATAATACAGAGTGTCAGCAATGACATATCATTTGATTGAATACCCACTGTGAGTTGATTTTATTTCAAAGCTTAAAATATTTAAATTCCCACGTTTAAGGGAAAGCTCTTCATTTAAAAATAAATAGGGAGACGGATGCTCTGTGCCTGAATCCCAGTCCCAGTGAGTCCCTCCACAAGGGCGGCTGCCTTGATATCAAATACTTTTTGATATAAAATACTGTCCCTCCAACTTCACATCACTTATTGGTACTTCTCAATTTTGTTTCTGGAAATGTGATTTTCCTGAGGCTAAAGGTGTACACAGAACCCTTCTCAGACTCTCAGACCAGCTACATTCATTCTTGCCATGAATTAATCCACTGGCTTCTGATATGCATGTGCTGTGCGTTTAGTGCCTCAAGCTAGCAGTCTTGCATCTAATCCCTGTTGGTTGGTCCAGAGATGCTGGAAAAGCTGAGGAGCCACATCCAGGGGGAGAAGATGCTTGTCCAATCCAATAACAGCATTATTATGTTATCATCATGTAACAAATGTTCGAAAGGAATTTAAAAGTGCATCTTTGAGCTCAAAAGTGGCTCAAGGAGATCACCATTACGTTACTGATAATCTGCACAGAGACCCAATGACGGAAGGCATGTCCATACCAATGCAAAGGGGAGACGGGTAGTTCCAACGACGAACAGTCCCTGGCATACAGGAGATGTGGGAACGGCCCTGTTCAAGAGAAAATGAAATAAAACTCACATAACTGAACATAGAGTATTTAAGGCTTAAATGTTTGTGAGAACATCTGTACTTTCTTTGGTTTTCCCTTTTTGAATTAATTACAAATGCAAAAAAATCAGAACTCATGAAATCTACTAATGTGTGTTAATGAATCTCATATTTGGAATTAAAATAGAAAAAGAAATCCATAATCACTGTGTTTCTTGTCACTGAAATCAAAATCTTGTAATGTCCCCTTCAACGGTCTTTATTTCTGCCAGGATGCTTCCCTAATGCTTACAATGTTGAACTGAATTGGTCAAAGTCTTTTTTGTAATCATCAAAAGTTACAGCTTTTGGTCTGAGAGGCTGAAAATGATTAGGAAATACTAGGTATTGATCTGAAGGGTGACATGTCAAAGGTAAGTAATCTGCTCATACAAAGGTTAACTTTCACAGTTGCCTACGGTTCAAGTGCAACTCACATGACCTTTACGGTTCAGCAAAGAACTGGGTCAGTTCTTTCTTTATTGGAGAAAAAGGAAGACTTAATATTCATTTTATTATCAGACAGCCTCACAGCTGTCAAATTAACGTGTCTGCGATGAAATTAATCCTCATCATTCAGGGTCTCCTTATCCTCTAAATATATAGTTTTCAACTTTCAACCTTCAAAAAATCTGTCCTATTATTACTCTTTTAAAAATTAAACAGCAGCAGGTTAAATTCTCAGTGTTTCATGCTAAAATCTCTTTTAAGATGAAACAGAAGGTAGTGAACGGGCACCTCTGTGTGCAGACTATTTATTTTTACTTTTTTCCTTATTGTGACTTGGTGGTTTTATGTGCCATGCATACTTATCTTGTGAATTTCCATTTGCCAAACAAAATTGGCATAGAGGCAGTTGAAAAACAAATATTTAATTCATGTTAAATAATCCCAGCCATATTGGGAACACATCAAACGAGAATTTGCACTAAGGCAGTTATCAATGACAAACCGATTCCCCAAGCTTTGGAAGGTTTCATACTCAATTCACGTGCCACAAAACTCATTTTCTCCTACTTCCTAATATTCTTAAAAGTTGTTACAGTAAAGGAAGACTACACTTATACTTAAAGAAGACATGCAGGATAATGCTTTTCCTGCCAAATTTCATGCTCTGTATCTCCTCATTCTCTGATCTATTACATTATCTTTAATAAATTTCTTTCTCAATTTTGGACAAACATAAAGTACAAAAGCCTTTAAAGATATTTATGGAAGACTACCAATAAAATGGTCATTTATTACCAATCTAGGTCACATTCTGCTATTGATTTCAGCAAAGACATTTCATATTAGTGATTCCAGCTGAAATTTTTATAATGGATCCAAAACAAGACAGGAATCTGTGTATTTATTTACTAGCTTCAAATGGGAATTTTCATTTTTCATCTTTTAAAAGAACAGTAAAACAAATCTAGAGAGAAGGAAATCATTTATCATTCAGATACCCGGGACTGACATTTGATGTATCCTGTCTCTGCCACTTTATGCCTGAATCTCACTAGGCAGATGCATTGATAGACATTTGTATGTAAACCATAAAAGGAACAATTCTTTTCATGAATAATATGTAATTTATGCATGCTGTCATTCCAAATATACTAATGCGTTACCAAAATTCCCAGTTGTTAGCAACTTTTTAGAAAAGTCCAGAATCCTTTTTAACTCATGTGAATGAGAGACAGTCACAGCTTGTAAATTCAATGCTTGAAACTGTTATAAAGAAAAAAAAATCTTAGTTTGCATTTGAAAACCAGAGCTAAGTGGCCTGACTGGACTCTACAGATGTGTGTCTGCAGGCTTTTATCTCTAAGCAGCATATTAAACAATTCATTGTAAGAAATGTCTTTACTAAATAACCCTTTCTAGTTTCTTCTCTGAGGGCTACAGAAGTCTTCCTTATAAAAGGATGCTGACAGTAACTGCAAAGTGCTGTCATAAACGTGTAGAAAGATGAACACACGTGAGTGAGAGAAAGTGTTAACGTGTAGGGATTCGGGAGAGGAGAGAGACAACGTGATATTTACATGGTTTAAGTCAATTTACAAAGAAGTAAAAAAAACCCAAAAAGCATAAAAACGGCTTGTCAGTATAGAGTAAGGTATTCCTCTAAATGAAACCCCTGGGATGTGACTTATAATTCTTTCCGCTGTAACACGTGAAACAGGAAGTTTCTGTCTTAAAGAATCAGTTAAAACGGCCTCGACGTGCCTGGTTAAAAGCTTGTTTCCATGGAAGAAGTTTTGGCAAAGCTTCTTCAGTAACTCCTGTTCTACTTTCCAAGTCTCTGCCCATGTTTCTGCAGAGTCAAAGCAATTACTGTGATACCCACCAAGATCTACGAACGCAGGTTGTAGGTTGTTTTGATGAAGGTGGCTTTATATGCCGATGTTTGTTTATAATAATAGCTATACTGGCTTTTGTTTGCTGAAGTGTGTTAGGTGTTTTACTGGTATTTTCTCAAACTTAAGACCCACGCTGATTTCTGCAGGTGGTCCCTCCAGATGTGCCAGCTCGTCTGCCCACCCCCTCCTCTCAGGCACTGGCTCACTCCCCTTCCCCATTAGGGAAAGATGCGCCCCCAGTGCCACACCATGAGGTTGACTGAGAGCAACACAGGCTCTGCACGTGAAGCACTTGGCGGGCAGGCCATCAGCTTCCAGCGTTTGCTGCTGCTGCTCTAACTGGTCTCAGTTCTGCAAGATATTTACCCCAGCACACAGAAATGGGACTATAAGCAATGCTGTCACTTCACTGCCGTATCTGTGAAACTTCTTTCTGATGAGTACTCCAGGTTTTATTTAAGTCACTTACAGAATACAACTAAAAATAATGTTCTTGAAACACCTTCAGCTTCAGTGTTGTAATAAACATACAGCAAAAAGTACTCTATTACCTGAATTAACTGAAGTGTAGAAACCTAAGTAGGCTTAAATATGTTTGTTGGACTTTGGAATATACATGTTTAGATTTCAGTATTCATTGTTGGTAGGGAGAATTATATGTGGATTATGCTAGAGGACACAGATAAACTGTTCTGGGAGTATGCTTATTTGTGGCTAACCCAGAAAACAAATAACAGAAACATGACTCATGTTGCTATACATTGGTTTGTAAAATGTGTATTAAAACTTCACATAGGGGCTTCCCTGGTGGCGCAGTGGTTGAGAGTCTGCCTGCCAGTGCAGGGGACACGGGTTCGAGCCCTGGTCTGGGAAGATCCCACATGCCACGGAGCAACTGGGCCTGTGAGCCACAATTACTGAGCCTGCGCGTCTGGAGCCTGTGCTCTGCAACAAGAGAGGCCGCAATATTGAGAGGCCCGCGCACCGCGATGAAGAGTGGCCCCCGCTTGCCACAGCTAGAGATAGCCCTTGCACAGAAACGAAGACCCAACACAGTCATAAATAAATAAATAAATAAATAAAATTAAAAAAAAAAAAAAAAAAAAACTTCACATAAACAAATTTAATTAAAAAAATAAAAGACTATAAAAACTTCTGCTTAACATTTCTTGAAAAGCACTTAACCCTATTATTTGAGCACCATATTTGCCTGGCACACAACTAGGCACTTGAAGATTTACTGAACTAAATCGTAAGAACAGTCTGCAATGCAGGACAAGCATGGGATTCAGAGCCAACCCAATAATCGGGTTGCCAGGAGAGGACTGTTGAGGAGACTGTGTCAATGCTTGGTCCCTTAGAATTTTATCTAGTTGTTGGGAGAATATACATTTTGAAATAAAAGTATTATGAAAATAATATGCTCAACCTTAAAAGGATGCTTTATCATTTAGAAGCTATTTCTGCATCATCATTAAATTTACCTGTATGCATGGTTTAATATGACTACTTTGATTCACAAACTGAATGAGAGAAACTAGATTAGGTCTCTGGGTGCAAATCTAGGGCGTTGTCTTTAAGTGAGCTGGCTGAGGATTACCATGCTGAGCCCCTCTACTACCAAAAGCTCAAAAAAAAAAAAAAAAAAAATACCTGCAGCGTGTACCCAGGCTCGCACTGAAAGGACAGCACATCGTTCACCATGTATCGGTCTCCTGTTTTGATGCTGTTGCTGGGAAGGGCTGGCTCTTGGCAAGCAGCAAGACCTACGGCTGGGGAACCGTAAAGAAAAACACTTACAAGCTATGTAAAATGAACAATATTCTTATCATTTGAATAGCAAAAGAGCGTTTTCCTATTGCTCTCCTCCTATAGAAATGAACAAAAACTCTCTCTCTTGTTTGTCTACCAAGAAGACATTAACTTTCAATCAGTTTGAGCTAAATCTTAAATATTAATTTATTTCATTTCCACTGTGTAAAGACATTTCTTTAAAGAATAAAATCTATTACTTCCACATTTAGTGTAAAACACTCCAATTCCAATGCATACACATTTTAAAAGGTCTTTAAGGAAACTTTCCTATTATATGCAAATCCCCATGATATGGCTCTCTTGCTTTTTGTTTTTCTAGCCTACTTAGCAGTCTTTTTCAAAAATTTTAAGTGTGAATCCAGGAATTCTATCCTTCTGGAAAAACATAATATGAGAACAAATATTTTATATTCAATCTCTCTCTTTCTCATTTAAAGACAACAACAAAAAATTCTCATGAACAGTTTGTTCTTTAGGTAAAAAGGACCAATATTTACAGGCCCTAAAGCTGTAACCAGACACTTTCCTAGATGGAATTGCCTTTAGTTAAGACACTAACAAAATTTTTTAAAATGCATCATATAATATTGGAATTCAGCTTAGAATATCAGATCAATGAATGCCAAGGACCATTTAACATTGATACTTATTTGTATAAACCCTTATCACATGAATAATCAAAATATGTAGCTGTGGTATTTTATAGAATCAAAAATGTATTTGAAATGGTGCTAAAGATTTGGTGATTGCTAATAATCTTCCATGATTCTAGTACATCTTTTTCTCACATCCCAAGTTACCAAGCACTAATAGGTTATCCAGGGTGAGAAATGGGAGAGAAGGACTTCTTCAGAGCAGACCAGCTTAAAATCCTTCACGTGCCCTTGGACTGAGACTTTGGTTCTTGTTCTTTTCATTAACATGAAGGAACTAATCAGATTAACTAACTGACTGGGACTCTGAGTAATGGGGTGGGGCTGGGGGAGGGGACGATTGTTCTTCCAGGACATGAAGGCTGGTCTATGCAGCCACACAACTGTGGGTCCCAGTGCACAATGAGGACACGTGCTGCCTGCCCTGCCCTCAGGACTGGGTCCACACCTGGGGGCACCCATTGCAGCTGGCACATCTCCTCTGCTCGTGTGCATGCTTCACTGTCCCCATCAGACTTCAAGGTCAGAGATGAAATTATTAAGAATTTCCAGATGGGCAACAGCATGCAAGGGCTGCCTCTGAGAGCAGGAGCTGGTGTCACTCCGTGCAGTGCCAACTCACGAGGCAGTCTTGGGGTCTGGACAGGCAGCACCTGGAGAAATCAAGGGACAGGCAGTCCCTTGGAGACAAGGGACGAAGACAGTACTGTTTGCCAGTCACTCTCCTGGCTGCATCACGTTGCTCTAATCCTCACAAGAACCTTAATGTAGACTCCGGTGTCTGACAATAAGGTCAAGGCAGAGCAAAGTGAGATGGGCAAGCCGAGGTTCCCAGGTGCAGGTGTGCAGACCCACCTGCCCACCTGGGTGAGGTAACAGTTTCCTCCACTGCCCTGCTTTTCAAAGTATGGTAAGTGTGGGAGCCTCTAAGAGATGCACACTTTGGGTATCCCAGAACTACTGGACCAGAATCTTCCTGTTAACACCATCCCTGGTGATTCTTATGCATTACAGTTTGAGAAGCACCAGTTTGCCTCACTTTACCCTGAAACCTGAGAGGATGAAACAGAGAGAAGAGTCTTCATTTCTCATCATCAGTGAGATTGTTCATTTGAGAACATGATGCTATAGAAATTACACTGGATGGGCACCACTGTATATAAATGGGATAATTTCAAGCCATGAAACACATGGATTCTGTCTGGGATGAGCAGGTGTGAGGTGTAGCATGTTTTTCTAAGCTGAAATAGATTTTCCTTAAATGTCTATACACTAAAAACTATAAAACACCACATGCATTAATTAAGTGACGACATTTTTTATTCCTAGTACAGAATTTTAAGCCATTTGGGGTTTTTCATAGATGATAAAATTGCTAAATATGGAAAAATACCATCACTTACACCTTTAACTTTTTTATTGATATAAATCTAATTTATCTCCCTCTCCTTTATAACTTTAGAAAATAAACTGCAACTAATTTCAATTTCACCTTTTCTTCCCATTACAGATTGGCATGAACTCCTACTGTATATCATTTATTTTTTATTTGACCCTAAAAAAATACATCTAAAATACTTTTGCCATAAAATTTCTAACTACAATTTGGAATACTAAAAAGATAAAGATACTTTCTGATTTTGAAACACATGATAAACATGCATTTTTTTGTCCAATATTTAGAGCAGGATAAGCAGGACCTTTGTAAATATAGTTAAAATAAGTTCGAGGGGCTTCCCTGGTGGCGCAGTGGTTGAGAGTCCGCCTGCTGATGCAGGGGACGCGGGTTCGTGCCCCGGTCTGGGAGGATCACACGTGCCACGGAGCGGCTGGGCCCGTGAGCCATGGCCGCTGGGCCTGCGCGTCTGGAGCCTGTGCTCCGCAACGGGAGAGGCCACAACAGTGAGAGGCCCCCGTAACGCAAAAAAAAAAAAAAAAAAAAAAAAAAAAAAAAATAAGTTCGAGGGCTTCCCTGATGGCGCAGTGGTTGGGAGTCCGCCTGCCGATGCAGGGGACACGGGTTCGTGCCCCGGTCTGGGAGGATCCCACATGCCGCGGAGCGGCTGGGCCCGTGGGCCATGGCCGTTGGGCCTGCGCGTCCGGGGCCTGTGCTCCGCAGCGGGAGAGGCCACAGCGGTGAGAGGCCCACATACCGCAAAAAAAAAAAAAAAAAAAAAATAAGTTCGAACATTTTGTTTTTCAACTTATCATTGTCGTCATTTCAACTGCCATTGTGTATGGTTTTCAAACTTCACAATTCAAAAAAAATATGTTGTTCTAACTGGACAACTTAAAACAATAATGAATATAATAATCAAAGAAAGAGGAAAGCAGACCAAATGGACAGATCAATAGAGTTGGATTATTTGGCAGCTGCAAAGAGGTCGAAGGACAGATATGTAGAAACATGAGCATTAGGTACATGACAGGTCATCATAAACACTATAGGGAATACATTGGCTACTCCTTCATTTTGAAATGAAAAAGTTTGTCGAGTATATTGTTCATCGTAACCAATTAAAGAACCATTCCTTTGCATAAGCACACCCTAAGACAGAAGTGTTGTTCACAATCTCTGTAAACCCATAATCCAAAAATTGTATTAAAGGTCAGACAATGTGCTGGAAAACAGGTGAAAGAAATCACAACTTCACCTATGGAGACCTGATGGGAGGATGACAATAGATGAAGTAAATGTCAAATGTCATGATCACATAGATCTAAACCTACATGTGTCACCCTGCACACTCAGACTTCTATACAACATTGTTCAATGTCCAAACATCTTCTTGACATCAAAGAGTAGCTGTAAAGAAAGCCCCTTTAATTAAGAAAAAGTATCCAAAGAAAAGAAACTACTTTTTTATTCATTGTCTAAGAAGTTTAGTGTATATGTGGAGTTAAAAATATTTTCCCTTACCTGTCAACTGTTGGCTGGTTCAGTCCACATAATAAATGCTATTCTATTCCTTCAATTTAATAGATTATAAGGTCTCATTAAAGCATAGGGATTGTGTGTCCAGTATCAAGAGAAGCAATCCCGTGAATTTGGGGGGGAGTAGAATTTTTAAATGTGATTGAAGTTATTATTAGTTTAAAACAGACTGTTATAACTTTAAGACATTTTATGTAATTGCAGTTGTAACCACAATGAAAACATCTATTTAATACACACAAAGAGAAGTTATGTCACTACAAAAAAATCAATGAGACAAAAAAAAAATGGAGTAAGAGGAAAATAGAGACAAAAATGCTAAAAGACATACAGAAAACAAAGACACAGATTGGCAGAATGGATTAAAAAAAAGTTCCAGGCATATGCTATCTACCATTTACTCATTTTAGATCTAAGTACACACACAGTCTGAAAGTGAGAGGATTGAAAAAGATATTTCATGCAAAAAGGAACCTAAAGACATCAGGGATGGCCATACTTAGAATAGATTTTAAAATAAAAACTGTCACAAGAGACAAAGAAGGACATTATATATATAATAATAAAAGGGTCAATTCACCAAGGAGATATAACAATAATAAATATATATGCACCTGACACTGGAACTGCCAAATAAGTGAAGCAAACACTGACAGACCTGAAGGGAGAAATAGACACAAACACAAGAATAGTATGAACCTTCAATATCCCACTTTCAGTTATGGATAGAACAGCCAGACAGAAGATAAGGGACAGAAGACTTGAACAACACTAAAGCCCAGAGATATATACAGAATACTCCACTCAAAAAAGCAGAACACATATTCTTCTCTGGTGTACGTGGAACATTCTCCAAGACAGGCCACATGTTAGGCCATAAAACACGTCTAAACAAATTTTAAAAAACTGAAATCACACAAAGTATTTTCATCAATCACTTTAGAATGAAACAAGAAATCAATAGCAGAGGGAAAAAAGGAAAATCCACAAATAGGTGGAAATTAAAGAACTCAATCTTAAACTCAACCAATAGGTCAAGGAACAAATCACAAGAGAATTTAGCAAATATCTAGAGACATGAAAACAAAAACACAACATATAAAAACTTACAGGATGCAGTAAAAGCAGTACTAAAAGGGAAGTTTATAGTTGTTAATGCTTACATTATAAAAGAAAAATGATCTCAAATAAACAACCTAACTTTATACCTCAAGGAACTAGAAAAAGAACAAACTAAACCAAAAGTTAGCATAAGGAAGAAAATAATAAAGATTAGAGGAGAAGTCAATAAAATAGAGAATATGAAACAATGGAAAACATCAACAAGACCAAAAGTACTTTTTAAAAAATATCAACAAAATCAACAAACCCTTAGATAGACTGAGAAAAATGTTTTAAAAGACTCAAATAGTTAAATTTAGAAATTAAAGGCATTTAAAAAAACTATGAACACTTGTACACCAATGAAATGGATAACCTAGAAGAAATGGATAAATCCCAAGAAATATACAACCTACCAAGTATCATGAAGAAATAACAATTCCGAACAGACCTATCATTAGTAAGGACGCCCAAACCCATGGGCCTTCTTACTTCGTCCTTGTCCACACTCTGCATCCATCAGCAGACCTGCCAGTTCTACCTACCATGTGCATCTCACATCCTTGTTTCTCCTGCATCCCACCTCCTCTGAGCCACAGAACTGAGCTTCCTCTGAGCCTGTTGACAACTGCAACATCTGTTTATCCTATGAGGATACCCCCTCTCTTGTCACTGTCCAAGTGGGTCTCTACTCAGCAACCTAATCGATCTGGTTGAAGGATAAATCAGATGATGTTACTTCCCTGATGGAAACTGTTCAATGTCTTCCAACTGTTCTCAGGATAAAATCCTGGGCTACAAGGGGGGGAACATTCTCACTCTGGCTCACTCTTTCAATTTTGCTTCCTGCCTCTCTTCTGACTGTCCACAAGGCTCCCTCTAGTCTAGACGCTTTTTTTTTTTGGCTTCATGAGTACAATAGGTGCCTTTCTACCTGGGGTACCCCTTGATAGTTTCCTTTGACTACAATGCATTTCCCTTAAGTCTTTTTGTGGTTGAATAATGTCCATTGTTTCATCCTTCCTTCAGTAAATATTGTCAATGAAAAATAGAGCACCACAGTTACTTTGCACCTCAGAATACTGCTTATTTGCTTCAAGGTGCTTAACACAATCTATAACCATCATGGTGTTTCCTTATATATTATGCCCGCACCACTAGAATATAAATTCTGCGTAAGCAGAGACCACGTATGGTTGTCTCATCATGATTCTATCTATGGAGGCTAGAGGCTAGAGTAAGCATATAACAGATGCTCCAATAAATGGGGATGAATGCAGCGACATCCACAATTTATTTTCGGGGGACAGGGATGAGGGGGCAATCATCACCAAGAGGAGATGAGTCTCAAATAAGTTACAAGGGTGGATGCACCAAGTGACAACTGATAATTTGAAACCAAACTCCTTTTCATGCAGGCAACTCTCTGAGTAATGGGCAGAGTGAGTAGCAGCAGAATTTCTTTAATGATTGACGATCCTCTCAAGCAGCAACCAGAGACTAGCTGATAAATACAGTTAATGTTGGGACCCACCTCTTAAATCAGTGGCAGGGACAGTAGGTGATGGTCCAAAGAGTTTAGGATTAAGCGTCAATTCTGTACACTCCACCCTTCCCCGTCCCAAATCCATTAATGCCTGAAATTCCAAAGACTATCAAAGGACAACAGGAAAACTGTACTCCAATCCCTTTATTTTAGAAGAGAGTCAACTAAAGAACCCAGGGAGGGATTAAGTAGTTTATATTGCACCTTTCACTTAAATTTAACACTTGTTAAAATGCCAAAACATCATTGTTAGGAGAAAAGTTTTAATCAGTTACCAGTTTTTTGTATGTATTACATTCAACCCCAAATAAATCTGGGATTCTCTTGTTACCCACCAAACAAAGTTCTGTTACTACTGAATGCCCAGAACAGTCTTGTAAGAGAGACTTCACATTACCAGAAGGGTCTCTGGAACATTCTGTGATGTTAGGTAGAAGTCAAGATATACAAGCCTTTAAACTCTTCCATGGTCCTTGGTGCAATTAGAACTTGGTATGAAATGAGGAAGACATGAATTATCAATTGACGTTAATGAAAGCAATTTTAATAGGAGGCAGGAGTTGAAAGGGTCTCAGGAGATTCTTTGAAATAAAAGCACTTAGATAAATTTTATGGATCAACACATGATTGATATAGAGTTAAATACAAGAAGATAACTTTATTACACCCCTGAATGGACACGGTTTACAGGATGCCCACTCTGGTGGAGGTACAGCGCTGTCTTCCGTGGATGCACAAGATGAAATCTCCATAAATGCACCCAGGGGTATATGAGGTGTTATCTTGTCCAACCTTTCACTTCCTGTGGTTTTTACTCATGCCCGCCATTCAAGTTGAGAAACCTTATTAGTATTATTAATATAGTATTAAAGTGTCATTAAAACATGCATTAATAATTTGCATGCATTTATAAGGATTACTGTAATTGTAGAAGGCTATTTCAAGCTGTCAGTATTCAACTATGATAGTATCTCACTAAAAATGTGCAGTACTTTTCATTTCAAAAACTTAAGGCATTTTCCAGAATTTTAATCCTCATTACATACTTCCTTCTGAGTGCCTGTTTTGAAATGAGTCCACAAAGGAAATGAAATGTAGTACTTATTTGATCACTGAAAACAAACAGAATGCAAGTATTTTAAAAGCACATCCATAATAAACATAGCTTTATAGTGATAATATTCTGTTGACCATCAGCTCAGACCCCTGCAGGAATTAATGCAGTTCACTATACTATGTTCTCACCATTATATCAAAAACTGACACATGATTGTCATATAAAGTTCACTTCTGAATTTTCTAGAAAACTGTTTTTGAATACAACTTCAATTTTAAATTATAAGTACTTTTCAGAATACAGACAAGCAAGGAACTTATCTCTTTTAATTACTGCATTTTCTTTTTTTTAAAGATAATTAAATAAATTCTATTTCCTTTTTTCGCTTTTATTGCCAGAAATTTAAAGCTAAATTTAGTGCCTAACAATACCAATTATTTTAATATAGGGGGCTAGTATACTTATATTTTTCTCTTTAGTTGCCTTTTAAATTTTTCTTTATTTTAATAATTTCTTTGTTGTATACTTACTTTTAAGTTGCACCAAATACTTGAAGAACGGTCAGGTTATCTTTTTTTCTAATCTATTTTTTATTCGTCTGAGTATTTATCGTTTGAGTGAGATCTTATAAAATTCATGCTATATAATGCTATATAATATTATTTTTCATTATACACATAACTACAAATTAAATACATATGAGAAGGACTTAATCATGTATAATAAGTTTTGAACTTGTTGTACTTGAAATACTACTACTATATTACAGTCAGCTCTAGGTCAAATAATATTTGAGAAAAAATTTAAGTCTGATAATAGTAAAATACTTTATATTTATTTTATAATAATCATTTTAACTAATGGCAATTAATACACTGAACTTGCAAGCATGCTAAAATGTGAAAAAATCTCCATTTGACTCTACCTTGTAAAGGATAAGCATTCATTTCAAACAATGAAAGAGTTACTATATTTACTTTTCTCTGAAATTTTTAGTTTTTTCATAATAACTACAAATCACTAATTCAAACTCCTCTTTTTCAGAATAAATATATTGTAAATGTGTTACTGCAATATTATTGTCTTTTTATTAAAAAAATTATTGTCACTTTCTCTCTCTTACACGAGGCTGTCATGGCCATAGCTTACATGTTCCAGGCTCTGACCCATCTGTATAATGTTCTGTATCAAAGGGCCAGAGTATTAGACATGGGAGAATGGCTTCCACATCAGACCATGTCCTCTGCTGAGCTACTGTTTAGAGTAGAATAGCTAACTTTCTGCTTTGTAGGACATCTGAAATTCACACTGCACAGTAGCTTCTCTATTTCACTTGCCTTCCAGGGGTCAAATGTCATATCTCATAGCCTCTAGAAATATTTTGTTAACTCCAATGGGTTTCCCAGTAGTGAGTGTGAGAGGAAAAAGGTCTCGAGAAAGACAGTGAAATAAAAAAAACTTTCATATATAGAATTATGTTGGTGCTGTTTGGACTCTGCCATATATCAGCACTAAATAGGCCTGAATAATTGCAGAAGACTTTCACTTGAGGTCAAACACACTCACTGGGTTTATGACATTAATCTGGCATAGATGTCATTCGATGAGGTCATATATGGTTCCCTGCAGACCCAGAAATTAAGTATCTTCCAACATAGCAAGACAGAACTATGTGTAAGCTCAGGCACAATACCAGTCTAATTTAATAAAGAAGGTTTTAGTAATGTAAAGTGTGACTATTAAACAAGCACTGCTATGTGTAAAAATTGAGATAAGTAGTTTCTATTTCAAGCAACCTCTAAAGGGAGATTGTCTCAACTAGATGGGTTTATTCTGCTAATAATGTATTTGTAATGTAAATATATATTACATTTAATTCTATATAATTTATCTGTAAATATCTCTGAATTTGTTCACAGTTATGAAGAAACCTGTGTCACTACTTTAAAGTTACATGTACTAGATAGATAGATGATAGTTATAGATAGATGGACAGATAATTTTGTTTAAACACTGGATATTCAAGAAAAGTTTCTCTATGGTTAATCTAAATAAATAATTTTAGTATTCATCTAGCCTTAAACTAGAGCAATTTTAAAACCCATAAAAAGACTTCCACTTCTCCTTGGGATATAGAACTCTGTAAAATACAACCTCACTCCCACTTTAACAATGAGAAAAATCTGAACTACAAAATCATAACCTTTCTTGAACTCATCAGGGAGCTGAGGTTTCAGGTACCCAGGTGACATCAGGTCCAAAGGATTAGTGCCTTCAAGGAGAGGGAGGACAAAAACTGTCACTGTGACAGATCACAGGAGAGAAAGGACCAACTCACACACAGGCAATGACATATCAGCTAACGTTTTAGCAAATGGCCAGTACCTGAGCATGGGTCTCCAGTAGCTCAGGGCCCCAGACAGAGGGGAGTCTATCCTTCCTTCCACATGCCTCCATTGACTAATTAAGAGAGATACTGGGGGCATGATAGGAGACTGGAGTGAGCCTCTCCCTTACCACCACCAAATATCAATGTTTCTGTGGAGAGGGGCAGGACATCCAATGCACTTCCCGAACCCTTTCACTTTTAGGAAACTAAAGTGTTAAGCCACTGGGGGAGGAGCAGCAAAACCTGTTCCCTCCAGGGCACAGGGAAAGGGGCAGTGCAGCTTGGAGAAAGGTGTACGGAAAAAGAAAGTCTACATGTGGGGTGTGGCAGGAAAGCCAATATGAGCTTAAGATGCTATGTCAGCACCAAGACCACGGTCTTGTAGCCCTAGGGGACACTCAGCAAATGCTCCTCAAAGGCCAACCACAGGTAGACCCTGACGACCTTGGGAGGGGGGCAAGAATGCTGAGAACACCCCACCCCACTCTGTACAGACTCTCAAGGTTTGACTTAGGCTGGAAGAGAATCACAGAGCAACTCTGACCCTAGTGTAAGCTTAACACCGAGTGACAAGCAACAGCGTCTACTACTGGGGGAGATGCCACCTCTTTTGAAAAGGTGTTTAGGGAGGACTGACAGCTCAGAGTGGAGTAACGATGCTGAGAAAAAGCCCCCAATTAGGCACTTGGCAGTGCCAGCTCACCACTGAGGAATTTGATGCTTTGAAAGTAACCATAGCGACAACAGAACTCAAATCCAGTGTAACTCCTGACTCAACAGGCTAACAAAAGTGGTGCCCATTCCCAGGCACAAATATTAACCACAATCTCTACGGTTCTACTCGTGGTGTCCACCTTTAATAAAATATTCAAGAAATAACAACACTTTGCCTAGAGATGAAGTAAGTAACCAGACTCTGCATACTCATATAGTGGAAATATAAGACAGGGATATTAAATATAAAAAATATGTTAAAAGATCTAGTGGAAAAGATAGCATGCATGAAGAGATGGAGTAATTACTGACGAGAGACAGTAATTATAAGAAAGATGTGGAAATTCAAGGGGCAAAACACAATATCAGAGATGAAGAATTATTTCAATAGACTCATTAGCAGACTTAACACAGCTGAGGAAAGATTCAGAGAATCAAAGGTTAATAGCAACTACATAAACTGGAACACAAAGAGAAAGTGTGAACAAAGCAGAATTGAGGAACAAGAACTGTGATACAATATCAACAGGCCTAATAGACATGTAATTAGAGTCCCAAAAGAAACAGGAAAAGAGAATGGGGGAAAAGAAATATTTGTAATGATAATGGTCAACAATTTTTCATAAATAATAAAAGACATCAAACCTTAGATCCAAGAATATAAGTTTACCCTGAACAGGATGAATATCAAGCGCACGCACGCGCGCGCACACACACACACACACAAATCCATCTAGACATACTATAGTCTACCTGATGATAATAAAGAAAAATTCTTAAAGGAAGCCAGAGAACAGGGACAAATGCATAGCCATAAGAAATACAGCTTACTTCTCATCACAAACTATGAAATAAGAAGACAATGAAGTGGCATTTTTAACATACTGAAAGGAACTTTCAACCCAGATTTTTACACCCAGCCAAAATATCTTTCAAAAATGAAGGTAAAATGATGACTTTCAGAAAAACAAAAGCTGGGAGAATTCTTTGTCTGCAGACCTGCACTAGAAGAAGAGTCAAAAGGAGTTCTTCAGACAGAAAAATTTTAGACAGAAACTTGGATTCACCCAAAGAAATAAAGAGCTCCAAAGATGCTAAAAACAGGTAAATATAAAATATTTAGTTTTCTCATTTTATCCACTCTGAAAGATCAATATCTAAAGCAAAAACAGTAAAAATGTTTTGTGGGCTTTATAACATGTAAAAATAATATGTAAGACAATAATAACATAAAGGGTGGAAAGAGGAAATTAGAAATATATGCTTGTAAGTTTCACTACCCATTAAGTGACATAATATTATTTGCAGGTAAGCTGTGTTATATTAAAGATGCATATTTTAAACCTGTCTAGGGAGACCATTAACATTTTTAAGAGTTTATCTAATAAGTCCATAGTGGAGATAAATTGGAACAATAAAAAGACTCAGTTAAACCAAAAGCTGTCAGGAAAAGAGGGAAAAAATCAACAAGATACAAATAGGATCAGTACAAACACTCCAACAGGGCTCGTGAGTTTAATCTTATTTGTCCTCCTCCCACCAAATTCCACTGAAATAAACTTGTTTATAAATATTTACATATACAATTGGCCTCTGTATCCATGGGTTCTAAAATTTTTGGTTCAACCAACCATGGTTCAACCATGGTTCAAAATTTTTTTGAAAAATTCAACCAACCATGGTTCAAAATTTTTTGAAAAACACATTCCAGAAAGTTTCATAAAGCAAAACTTGAATTTGACACAGGTTGGCAACAATTTACATAGTATTTCCTTTCTATTTACAACTATTTATGTAGCGTTTTCATCATATTAGTTATTATAAGTAATCCAGAGATGATTTAAAGTATATGAGAGAATGTGCATAGGTTAGGTGTAAATGCGACAGCATTTCATTTAAGGGACCAGAAAACCTGTGGATTCTGGTATCCATGAGGGGAGATGGGGCGGGGGGACTCCTGGAGCCAATGTCCCAAGGATATTGAGGCAAGACTGTATATATTGTTTCATGTTGAATCCAAGAACAGTTACTGCCATATTGTTCCCCAGGAGCAGGTTCCATGCTATACACCTCAAGGTCAGATTTTGTATTTTCCAATATAAACCAATGTCATCATTGTTCCCATATCTATAATTTAAAGTTCCCAGAAATCTAAAGTTTTCGTTTGGTTCTTTTTCTTCAGATTGGAGATCAGAGCAAGAGTGAGGCTTGTACCCTTCTGCTGCCTAACTCAAATTTGCAATCAAGTCCAATAATATAAAAGCTGGCTAGATGGCTACAGGCTTGTATGACGCATTCAAAGATGCTGGTCTTTTGACCTTTTAGCTGGATCGTATAAGATCACAGAGAATCTAGATCACACATACCACACCGGGCCTCCTGGGAATCACTTTCGCTATCATTAATATTTTACAACTCATCCCTTCAGATAAAGTGTTTGTTTTTTGTTTGAGAAGTTCCTATCAGTGTTCGTTTGGCATCATGGGCCGTTACAATTAACAGGGCCTAGCCTTCACCTCCATATGCGAAAACTCAGACTCCTCAGATGGAAGCAGGCGTGGACTTGCCATACAGCTTAGGTTTTAGGGTCAGAGCTGGATCTAGAACTGGATCTCCAAGACTGACTCCCAAGCTTCTTCATCTTCCATATGCCATTCAGCTACTAGTGACGGGTGGTGTCACCACCTGTAAAGAAGGGCAGTCTGTGTGCTCTGATTGGACAGTTGGGATATTTGGACAGGTGCTCAGTAAACTGCATTTGTGATGAAACACATCTGTGTCTACCTGTGTTCATTCTGTAAGTCGTTAGCAGTCTGAGTCTGACCTGGGCAGGCTGAACACATGCTAGGTTCTGTTCCTTCTCCTTTAAAAACTGAGCATACTTCAAAAATGGTGTTTTTTGAGGACAAATGAGTAAGCAGCCGTAACACGTTTAGGGCAGGACCAGGCATAAATGTGTGCTTGTTGTTGTTTTTACTGTTATTACATGCATATATATATTGTAGCAAAAAGTCTGAATTTAAAGACATGTGGACTGGCAATAAACAGTTTAAGCTTGATGCAAAAATATGTTAATAGATTAAGAATATTAGATAATCTTTTGAAAACTCACTTCAACACTCCTTCTGCTGTTTAGTGTTCACCTTAATAAGATTAATTCTACCAACACTTTGTAATATCCAAATTTTAAACTGACACAAAGAATTAGAACAGAGAAATGACTGCCTCTAAGTACATGGAAGGTAATGCCATGACCCTCAGAATGCTGTTAGCGTGTGAAAACAACCACTCAGAAAAGAAAATCATGAATGAAAACGTAGCATTCCGTGTGGCCAAGTAAAAAATAAATACATTAAGTAATGAAACAAGGCCTTAAGATTCTTGAACAAGATTAATTTCAGTAAGAAATATGTTCGTCTCTCTTTTAATGAATTTTATCAGCTGAGAATAAAGTGAAATGTAGGTAATTACTGTATTGTTGGAGCTGAAGTCCGTGTGAGTACGCAGATAATCGTACACAGTGATTGTGGACTAATTATTTTACTAGCACCTCTTTCTATAAGGAGTGAGTGAAGAGCCAGAAGCCACAAGATAACTTTGAGAGGAAGAAATAAGCACATTCATCAATTCTAACACTGCTAAAAATATTAGTGAATTTATTAACACTATCATAAATAAGGTTTATAGTTTCGTATCTACAGATGTTCACAAAATGTATCAAAGTAGCAGATTTTTCCAGACATATCCTACATAAATAGCATCCATAGTATCATTTTACACTGTCACTAAAGTAGTCCTATTCAAATAAATTGGAATAAACTTGCATACAAATGCCTGTAATAAGTAGGGAAATTTAACTGGAATGCGAAACAGCCCTGTGGTTTGTGTCTGGTTCAGAATATTTATCATCAGCTGGAAACCTGGCCTTTCAAAAACGTGCATGCATTTACATCCCAGCAAACTGTTTATTTCAATTCAAAGGATCACTTATTAAAGCTTATCCATGTATTTGCTTATTTGCAACTGCTTATTAAAGGAGATGAATATGAACATTAAGCATTTTTAGTGCTTGAAAACATGTCCTAAAATAAACTTTACTCTCATTGGAAATTCTTATTTCACTTTTACAAGGTTTACCTGCATAATCAAACGCCAAAGAAGATTTGTGAATCTGACCTTTGCCATCCCGTTTATCAGACTATTAACTCAGTCTCACATCCATTTTTAAAAGGTTAGCATCTACTTTGCATTACCTTCTTCCAATTAAAATGAATAATACACAAAGGCAGGCACTAAAGTGGCTGCTCTTTGCTAGTCTGATTCTACCAGCCTCAGAGACTAGAAATAGAAAGGGCTATGACCATAATCTATTTTGAAATTATGACTTTCTACATTTTTGGAAACTTACATGAATATGTGTTATCACTCACAAGAAAACTAGTAATATTATAAATGGTTATTTTGTGCTTTTTTTTAACACAAACAACCTGAAAGAATAGTCAATGTTTTAAACTTACATGAATATTTGCTATCACTCACAAGAAAACTAGTAATATTACAAATGGTTATTTTGTACTTTTTTTTTTTAACACAAACAACCTGAAAGCATAGTCGATGTTTTATCTAATTATTCCAGATGCTAAATTCTTCATTTCCCTATTGTCTTTCATAATATAATTATAATATATAATATAGTAAAAATATAGTTCAATATAAAAATATATTATAATAATTATAATTTTATATATTATAATTATAAATTATAATATACATATTATAAATTTCTATATTATAAATATTATAATTGTTATAAAATTATATAACATAATAATAGCATAGTTCATAGAGATCGGTTTTGTAACACCCAAGTTCGTGGAACTTCCAAACATAGTTTTAGAATAAAATTTCACTGTGTAATAAGGGCAGGGATCTATTTTCCCTTTAAGAAAATTACTCAATATCCCAGTGAAAGCCAGATGCAGAAACAGGTGACCTTACTTTTGTATTCCAGGTGGAAGCCAGCAGCTGCCACACTGATATCCGACTGGAAATGCAGGTAGAGTTGATTGGATGTGCTGTTGAGCAGTGCTGGCACCGTGGTACCTGTGAGAAGGGATGCAGGTTGAGCTTTAACATCAGTGATGCGTTCACCCTTCGCATTATAAAGTCAGTGAGAATATCACACTAAGTGATATATGTTAGAGAAAGACAAATGTTATAGGGTATCACTTATATGTGAAATCTAAAATATAGTACAAATGAATCTATTTACAAAACAGAAATAGACTCACAGGCATAGAAAACAAACTCATGGTTATCTAAGGGGGGAGGGAGGGAGGGAGGAAGGGATAAATTAAGAGTTTGGGATTAGTAGATGCACACCGCTGTATATAAAATAGATAAACACAAGGATTTACTGTATAGCACACTGAGTATATTCATTAACTTGTAATAATGTATAATTTTCAGATTATAATGAAAAATCATCTGAAAATATATACATATTTAACAGAATCATTTTGCTGCACACCTGAAACTAACACAATATTGTAAGTCAACTATACTTCAAAAAAAGTCACTGAGGATATTTGTTTAGGTTTACAGATCCCTTTAACTTGTCTGATCGTCACATATTTAACCCAAGTATTGGCTTTGATGGTTATACTTTTAGCCACTCTCTTCTTCCAGGTCCAGTAAGAAATTCCACATTTTCTCTGCCCTCCTCAGACATCTCTTTATCATATCAGTGAAAACACACAAATTTTTTTTTTTTTTTTGCGGTACGTGGGCCTCTCACTGTTGTGGCCTCTCCCGCTGCGGAGCACAGGCTCCGGGCGCGCAGGCTCAGCAGCCATGGCTCACGGGCCCAGCCGCTCCGCGGCACGTGGGATCTTCCCGGACCGGGGCACGAACCCACGTCCCCTGCATCGGCAGGCGGACTCTCAACCACTGCGCCACCAGGGAAGCCCAGAAAACACAAATTTTTATGCTTCACCATTCATTTGACTCTTCACATTGTTTTCTTTTATTAACATAACCATTTGCTTGTTTTTTTTTTACTTGTCGTGAACAAAGAGGGGACAAAGTCTCAACATGCAAGTCGTATGGAGGTTGGGGAAGCAGTTAGACTGTAGATCTGATGCAATATATTACCCAGAAGAGGTTGCTTTTGACTATATATTCTCTTCTCTATCCCTGTGTGACTCGTACTGAATAATGTTCTTTCTGAGATCTGCAAATGATTTCAATGAAACACACATGGAAAGGAAAATACAGGTGTATTTTACATAATGCCTCGTTTAATTAAAATGTTCTAACCTACATTATAGCAGCTGACAAATCAGGAGATTTAGTGATGCTGAGGACCAGGGTGACAAAAAAGCCATGGTACCCAAGGTGCCAAGGAAAAGCGTGTGTTCATCAGCCAGAAATGTAAAACGTGTGGTCGGAATGTACTATAATATGGGAAAACAATAAGCTAGCTTAAATCCCTTTTTACCTAAAGGGTACATGCTTGATATTCTACTGTATTCAAATCATTCTCTGAATAAGTACACACTTCCTATATGTGAAGGAAATATCCATCACGTAAAACTCATCATGGTGCAGGCAAATTACTAGATGAAGATGATGCTAACGTATAAAGAAAGAAATATAACTTTAAATAACAAAACAAGGAAATAAACTGATAATTATCCAAGACAGATGAAGAATGTTGCAAGGATAATATCCTTTGTCACCTTTCACTCTCTGTTTAAATGATTCTAAGATCCTCGGACAGCTGTAATTAAACCAATGACTCCAGGTAAGGACTCCAGCCATCCGTCCCATCACTTGGTTGTCAAAGGCTCTTGGAAGATGATGTGAACACAACTCAGCTCATAATCATCCCTGCAGAGCCTGGGTGACCTCCTGTGTCCCCACGTCCATCCACACTGTTAACACCTGCTGAAGTCCTCCCATCAGAGGCCTCCTCCCTCTCCGTGACCTGTGCTGCCCTACCGGCAGCCGTCAGGCCCTAACGAGCCAGCCTCCTCCATCCTTCTTGGTTTCACTCACTCCATCCCTCCATCTTGACCACCATCATCCCAGCACAAGCCACCAGTGCTATTAACCAGGATGAGGGGATAGTACCACACTCCTAACTTGTTTCCTGAATCTACTGTTGCCTCAATCCAATTCATTCTCCACTCAGGAGTCTGAAAGCTCTTTTTAAGATGGACACATGTTATGTCATGTTACAGTTCTCCTAGATTCCTGGTCATCTTAGGATAAAATTTCAGCCTCCTTGATTTGACCTAAAGACCCTGCCTGATCTAACTACTACCTGCATTTCTAGCTGCTTCTCACTACTCTATTTCACAACTCATTTTCCTGTTCAAGGTGTTCCCATAATCGTAGTCTGGGATGCTCTTTCCCTCTCCTCTATCCAATTTGCCTTTCTTATTCCTACTCATTCAAAAATCTCCACTCTTCTCAAACTAAGCCTCTTACTTATTCATTCAATAAATATGTGTTTACCAGCCAGATGAGCCTTTTAACCACCTCTCCACACAAATCAATTACTTTCTGACCTGGTGCAAAGCAGAGATTCCCCTGATTAGGATAGAGCCTCAAAGACTTGATCTTCATTAAATACTTAAGGACAATGAGCAGACCAATCTTGCTGTACAGAATACAGAATTATCAAGGTTCTCATCAGTCTGCTACTCCTAATCTTCACAGCAGTCGCCACTTACAGCTCTTGTCTGAAATAGCCACCACTGATTTTCAAAGTCCTTTCTGCCTTCTCCCTGCACAATCCTTTTTCTGCACACAAAATAATCTTTTTACAAATGTATAATTCTTACAAATTTCATTTCTAGACATGGGTGTAAGAGATGTATTTTATTAAAATTCCAAATCAACTTCAATATGCTTTGAGGATTCCTCCTGTGAAATTTCATTACTGGGGATTCCTTCTCTGCCCCAGGATGGTAAACAGTCCCAGACTTTTGGTTCTCTGCTTTTTACTTCCCATGGGCTCATTCCCCAAGCTCACACAGTCTCTTGGATCCCAGGAGTTCCAAGGCCTTTGGCAGATGCTCTTGGCCTTTGTAAGTGCATCAGGCTGCCACTGTCCTTCCGAGGCCCTGCCACCTCCAGGTGGCTCTGCAGGAATTCAATGATACTTAAATTCCCAGAGGGAGCCCAGGCCTGGGGAACTCTCTAACCGTCTTTACTGTCAGTCTCCTCAAGCACTTCATCACCGCCCCCTCTGCTTTCAAAAGCTGAGATTCTTGCAAGAGCAGAGGGAGGAGAGGGTTTTCTCCATCTAGGCCAAGGCACAAGCAAAGACCTGGCTGTCTCATGGAATGAGGTTGGGAAAAATACCAGTGGAGTGAGATGCAAATAACATCCCACCAATAAAACATCCTATTCCAAATGCCAATGAGTTTTTAATTGATTCCTAAAAATATATTCTAAAAATATATTAAGGACTTCTTGACCTTGGATTAGCATGTAGAGTCTCTTAAAGACTCTTTGGGCTTATAGTTTCACCCTCAGTATGAAGATGTGCTTTATTTAACTAGTAATGTGTATACTGACTGTGTCTTTGGCCAATCAGTATAAAGAGTGTTACTAGACTGTTTTGGAAGAAGAACAGTGATAAATGGAGGACAAAAGAAAACACCAGGTCCACTCCTTAAAGACTCTGTGTGTATGTGGGGGGGGGGCGCATGTGTATGCCCACACGTGTGTAAATTCTTTGGAAGCTGGATTCCCCACTTGAGATTTGGGGGCCTGTGTCTCAATCCATTTCCCCTGCCTACCAAGGTGGGGCTGTCTCTGGGAGGTGGGGGTCTTTTCGGAGCAGAACCGTTACTATACAATTCACTACAAGACACTCTAAGTGTTTGCTGAATGACAAACATTTAGAAAATGTCTTCAGATTTAACCCCTTTGTTATCTGACCTTGGTTTGATGGATGAAGATAGATACATACATACATAGACTTTTTTAAATTGCACAGTCATGGAGGGGGAAACATAAGCCTATTCCTGCTGGTCAGCAGACACATATAAAGAGAGATTATTCCTTGAAACTAATTAATAGCTAATGGAGTGCAGATAGGGGAATGTTGTAAAGTGAGGTGACCTCAAGACAAGAAGGAGACATCCACCAAAAACTCCAGTTTTAAGCCATTTTTTTTCAAATTGTATGAGGTTTGCTGTCCTCTCACTCATGTATTATTTCTGTATATTTGGATAATGTCTGCAGAAAGAACAATGTTATCTAACCAGGTAAGTTTTAATTACAGCACCTGTACTACTTTCTGCCTGGTTTTACCTGTAACTTCAGGTAATCAGTGTATTTAATAGCCTCCAGCCCCCAGTCAAGTCATTTCCACACACAGGTACTCAATACACACTTTTGACTTTTTGTTTATCTTCCCTGTGTTACAGTGGAATCAGAAAAACTGCTTCCACTCCTGACTCTGACACAGATTAGTTCTGTCACTGAAAACATTTGAATATGTTCTAATTCTGTAAAATGAAGATAATAGTCCATCCCTTATATGTGAGTCATGCATGTGCTGTGTGTGTGAAAGTGCTTTGTGGATTATCACATCGCCTCTAAATGTTCTTATTAATGCAGCAAGTACATTCATGAACGACAGTCCTGTTTGTACTTCTGTGATGATATATAGTCACTTGTTTTCCTACAAAAGATGCGGGATCTCAGTGCCCCAGGTGGCATACGAGGCGTGCTGGGGGTGCTGGGAGGATGCTAGGCGTCCGGCACCTGCTGCAGCCACAGAGAGTCCTGCCCTGCGTGCCCCTGCAGGGGACTCCCGCTTAGGGCTCTGCTCAGAATGGACTCTCAGAAGAAGCTTATTCCCACCATTCAAAATGCAACTGAGAGATTTTCAAAAGACTGTTGCCACAGGCAGAATACTTTTGATCGCATTGTCTCACTGTGACCTAGACAGAACCGCACACACAGAAAGCTGAGAAATTGCATTACAGCTCTGCAGACTCCACTCGCAGTACATGGATATTTACTTTCCCTCAATCCCGATTGTCAGCTACAAATTGGTATGAATTTTGCTCTGTCTTATCCACTTAAAATTTATAAGCTTAAGTCTACTTCCCAAAATGATCTTAAATGGCTTACAATGTGAGTCCTAATACACATGGCTATCCAGACAGAAAAGGAAAATAAAAAAACTGAATTTATGCAAGAAGTCAGTCAATCATTTTTCCGGAAATATGTACCTCTAACAACTACCCATTCTTGTTTGTTTTCAGTCAACAACTAACTTTTAAAATGAGCTCAGATTCTCCTTTTGTAAATATTTTGAAAGTATCATAGGAACAAAAAAGTGTAAAACATATTTTAGACATTTTAAAACATATTCAGATTTCATGGCTGATGTGTCACTTCTTCCATATAAAGTTAAAAAAGACTCCTTTTAAAATATTTTAAATAATTTTTAACTTAAAGTTGCAAATATAGTACAGAAAACTCCCATATACCCACTATCTGGCCATATATTACATAATAATGATATCTATGTCTATGTTTCCACAATACGTATGTGTGTAAAATTATTTTATTCTAAACCCTCTGTGAGCAAATTGTAGACATGATGACTCACTTCTTGTAAAAACTCATTGTGCATTTCTTCAAACAGAGCAGTTCTAAAAAAACCCCAAACACAAAAACAAAAAAAACGAACACAGATGCAACAGTACCATGTATTCATGGAATTTCGACAATCTGCCAATAATGGGTTTTCCAGCAAAAGTACTCCATCCATGATTACTTCCCTTCAGTTTTTTTTGGTCTGGAATAGTTTCTTAGTCTTTCTTTCCCTTTCATGAACTTGATACTTTTGAAAGACACAAGCCACTTTTTGTGTGTAAAATATTTTTCAAAATCAATTTTTATTTTAGAAAATTATAATTCAAAACAATTATTTTTACAAATTATACCATGATAAAACTTAATAAAAATTACTCACGTGAAATATTTTTCTTTAACATTTTATATGTTAATCAAATGCATGCCTGAAAGGATTTGTTGTTGTTGTTGTTTACACAGGGGGTTCTCACAATTTTAGTATTATATCAATATTCGTTTAAGCTGAGACTACACTCGAACATAAGTTTAGAAAATGGCATTACAAAAGATTGGGAGTGAGTAGTTTAAAAAAAACAAAACAAAACATGCAGGGCTGCTGTGCAGTAATAAATCAGATGTTTTCACTGCCGTAAGTCTCAGTGCAGCCAAACTTCAAAACCAGCCCTCCAAAAAAGATGAAGGCAGTTAATAAAATGATTTTTCTTTAGCAACGTAACCTCGAAAGAGAATGTCTGATGTTTTCTGACTAGATTCAGATGGTGATGCATTTTTGGAAAGAATATCAAAATGTGATGCTGTATTCTTCAGAGGTCACCACGTTTGCCGGCTCTCAGGGGTGTGAGGGAGCTGCCTTGGGACGCTTCCAGAGGCTAATTCAGGGCACTTCCTCTCACACTCAGCTTTTAGTGACATCATGCTGGTTGTTTGAAATCAGCCCTGGTGGGGGTATTTACACACCACAGCAACTGCAATTCTAAGCCAAATCAAGTTTTTTGTTCATATGTTTGTTTTGAGAGCAGGTTTATCAGTTCACCAGTGCGCAGGTGTCCTGATACTGGAGATCTTAACATGACTGCCTGAGGAAGGTGGTGTCTGCCAGGCTTCTCAACTCTTGAGTTACTTCTTTCCTCCTTTGCAGTGAGTGAGGACTGGGTGGGGAGACGCACTGAGACTGTGGCTCTCTGTTCCTCACCAAAATCTCACACGTTAGTTTTAGCATTCACTGATGTTCCAGTGTGAATCATTTACCATCCTACTGGTTGCCAAATGGTGATTCTCTAATTCTACCTCCTTCTAGATTTATTAGTTTGGATTCTGCAAGGGGAGGCTTTCTCTTTCACTCATCCCATTCACGCATGTATCTATTTACCTCAGTATGGATCCATACATTTCTATTTTATACGAAATGGTTCATCATGTGTGCTTTCCCCATCAGAACCTTGGAGTCAGCAACTCCCCAAGAAGCACTAGTTCCTTTAAGGGAGAATGGTATGTAAAGTGATATCTAGAAACCTAGAATTGAGTATGAGGTGGGTTCATGGCTACTGGGGTTATTGTTTTACACCTCTCAAAAGACAGAGGTAGGAAATACGTACATACACACACACACATCCACATCCACACTTATATTTTCCTCTATGTCTACAGCTATACATATGAAGACCATGAGTCCACACCAATATCTCGAATTCAAATCCGTCACAACCAGCTCCATGCCAGCCTTCCTCGTTTCCATTTTTCCAACTCCCTTCTCAGTCATTGAGAAAGTCAGTTCACGTCATCCTCCATATGTTTACTTATGTTCTCAGTTCTCACGTGTGTCCCCAACCTTCCATTTGTACCTCCTACCCCCTTGCTCCATCACCTCCTTACGTGGTCCCCAACTGTGCCAAACACGTCCACAAGCATATGAGAAAAGGAAAATCAGCCAATCTGAAGTTCATTCCCCCCACCCCCTCACACAATTAACTTCAGTGAGACACCCTGTTGGGTCCACAGGGTAATAACCCACCCTTTCTTCCCAGCTCGGGGGTCCGACAAAAGTGACCCGCTGCCTTCACATCAGCCCTCCTGCTCATGGACGACAAAGCTTTCTCCTTCACACCTGCGTTTTGGTGCTCTTGTTCTAAGACTCCCAACACTAGAGAAACTGTTATGTGTATAGAAGAGTCTCCTAGAGAAATGTCAGCATTGAGTGTTCTCTTGCAGTTTGTCAGTGTTTGATGATTCTGATTCACAGAAACAAGGGGATCGGTGCCATCTTACCTGAAAAACTTCCTAGTCTCGGTGCAGTCACATCACCGCCATCGTAAATCTCAAGAGAGTCCCAGTTCTGCTCTGTGGCAAAACTGATGACTTGAATCTACCAAACAATAATAGTAACTTAATATTTATCTTTTGCTTAATAAAATTAGACTAGTCCAATAGGGTTTTCATGAAATTAAAACTATACATGTAAGAGAAAAGCGAAACCAAAGAAAATAGATCATGGAAGTGACATCCAAAAACTTCTACAAATAGCACTTCTGATAGATTTTATTCTAAAAGTCTATCATTTTTATTTCAAAGGTAGAAATATGATTAGAAACACTTTGTAGAAATGGTAAGAAAAGAGAAACAGGTTATGGTTTATGTATTTAGAATAACCAATACAAAAAGGGGAAAAAAAGAAAGGAAAAACCCATGGGCAAAAGCTTTGTTTATTAGTAGACTCTGGGCTTTGAGAACTTACCTGAATTCCTGATCCCTCTGTAACTATGATCTTCCATATACAGTTTAAGTTGTTACCATATGGTTCAGGGTAGCCGGGGGATAAAATTGTACCTCTCCGCTGAGTGAAATTGCCACTGCAGGGGACTAAAAGACAAACCCATATTTAGTAAAAATAAAGTACAGTGAAGAACAACATTAATTTTGTACTTAGTGTTCTTTCACTGTGTGATCAGCTATTAAGAGATATTTTACATGGACTATGGTACTTTAAAATGGCATTTTTAGCCAAGGTCAAATTTAGCCTGTTCTCTCTTTTTTTTTTTAACATCTTTATTGGAGTATAATTGCTTTACAATGGTGTGTTAGTTTCTGTTTTATAACAAAGTGCATCAGCTATACATATACATATGTCCCCATATCTCCTCCCTCTTGTGTCTCCCTCCCACCTAGTCTGTTCTCTTTTAAACGATCAATACCATAGATTATTATCCACTATGCTGCTAAGTCTCAGGCACTGTCTAACGATGTCATCTCTGAAGTGAATTCTGTTTAGAGTAACTGATCTACTACAATTTAAGAAGCTCTGCAGAGTTTTCTATATGCAGACACGCAATTCAAAATGATATTAATGGGATTTATGAGCAAATCCAGAGAGGAGAAGAGACGCTTAAAATGCACAGATGAATTCAAGTGCTAAATCATGATTGCACTGGAGGTTCTTACACAAAATGAAGCAAATAAACTATAACCAACAATGGCATTGTTATTCAGGCTGCGTTAACCTATTACTTTTCAGACTTTCATTAGCACCAATTTATTAAAAGAGCATTACACAAGTAATGTAACAAATCAACATTGTAGTGATTTTTCCCCCAAATGAAATTATGTTGTATACCCATGGCTTGAGAGGGCATACTTAATAAGTATCGAGAAGGAAAACGTGTTTCATACTTGTTAATCTGATGAGTTGTTCCATGAAACAATAATTTTTAGGGTTTGGCTGCTACTCGATTCTTTCTGATAAACTGCCCTTTAAATAGGTCTGGAGCATGGATCAGTTCATGTGGACTGAAGAGCAGCTCTTTAGTGCCACTGTGAACCCGGGATGGAGGACCACGTGCAAGTTATCCCACCTTAGGGACACACACTTACCTACACAGCTTGGGATTGTGTCATTCCACTGAGCGAGAGCGTTGGGCACGGACTGACAGCGGATGGCCATGGAGCCCTGCAGTAGGTATCCTGGGTTACACTCAAAGCGAACGATGGAGCCCACTGAAAACTCCAAACCAATTCTCCTCCCATATCTGGGCTCGGGGACAGAGCTGCACTGGGTGTCACTGGTCCGAGGAACAGCTAGAGGCAAGGCACACAACACAACCATCTGCATGTGCATCGTGAAGCCATGATATTTCCTTGAAAATAGAATTTAAGGTGAGTCTAGAAAGAATTTATGTTAATGTGGAAGTTAATAATGCCTTTCACAGTCTCTGTAGGGGACGATTTAGGGAGCACTTTCACATCTACACGCATCTTCATGTCAACCTTGAGGACCACCTTGTATTCCCATTTCTGACGAGGAAAACATGGCATATGGAGAATTAGTGCTTTATGAGGACTGAGCGATATTCATGCATTTACAATTAATTAAGCACCCAGATCATTGCGCCAGGGATAATGAGATGACTAAGAACTTGTACTTATCCTCGATGACCTCAGACTCTAGTAAGAAAAGCTGTTACATAAAGGATTATTTATAAATGGCCATGGTGATTTAATAGCAAAATTAAAAATAGAACTACCATATGATCCAGCAATCCCACTTCTGGGTATTTATCTGAAGGAAATGAAATCACTATCCTGGAGAGATATCTGCACCACCATGTACATAACAGCATTATTTGCAATAGCCTAGCTATGGAAACAACCTCCATGTCCACCAATGGATAAACAGTATAGTGCATACCTACAATGGAATGTTATTCAGCCATTTAGAAAGGAAGGAAGTCCTGCCATTTGCAACAACATGGATGGACCCGTAGGACATACGCTAAGTGGAATAAGCCTGCACAGAAGGACAAATGCCACATGGTCCCACGCATAGGAAGCAATTAAGAGAGACAAACTTATAGAAGCAGAGAGCAGCCGGTGGCTGCCAGGAGCTAGGGGAGCGGCAAGTGCGGAGCTGCTGTTAAACAGGTTTAAAGCATGTCATGTAAGACGCCAAAGTCCTAAAGATCTGCCACACAAAGCTGTGCCTATAGTTAATGGTGCTGGATTATGCACTGCTAATTTTAAACAATGTAATCCGTTCATTTTAAACAATGATTTAAAGGATTTAACCTGAGAGGGTAAATCTCATGTTACCATAATAAAAAAAAAACCCATATACCATAGGAAAACATACAATTAAACAATTCATTCTGTACAGAAAGACTTGGGAGGGAACAGAGGGGAATGGGAGCTTGCACCACGGTCTCAGAGCAGAGCTGGTGATAAGACCCAGCCGATGGCCTCATTCCCAGGGGTCTTCCCATTGGACCAGCGATTCAAAAAAGGTGTGTATTTGGGGCCAGAAAAAGTCTCTAAGTGCAACATAACTACTTCACAGAATAGAATCAAAGGGACTTTAATGAGAGAGGGTTTCATGTACCAAGAGGATGCTGGGCTTTTCTCCAGCCCCGGCAGGGGTCACGGCGGTGGTCCTTGATGGCCACTAGTTGGTAAGCCAGACTGCAATGACCACAGTGGCCATGAGCAGCAATAAAACCAGCATTATCATCCCCCTGAAAACCCACACTCACATTCTCGACTTTACTCACCATCCTAGAGACAGTGTTGGAAAGGGGACCCCCACCAGGGGTGTGGAGAGACAGTGCTGAACTTGTTAAGAAATAGTAGGTGAGTCTCCAACATGGGGGGTTTCTGAGGACTATTTGATTTTTATGTTTGCATTGACCTAGAAGACCTTGACATTAGGGGTAGTATATTTTCTATGGAGTAACAAAGAGCATTAAAACCTGTAGAACCACATTTACTGATCGCAGGTTCTGCCAGTCTCTTGGTCCCAGAGCTTAGGAAGAGGAGGGGCAGCTATGGGAATCCCCACCACGGACATTCAGGGGATTCCCGGGTGCTAGCGAGTGGGGATGGAGGGGGGGTTTCTCCTGGATGCATAGAAGGAAATCTAAAACATTCTGAACACGTTCGTGTTTAAAGGCAAGCACTGTACTCCTCCTAAGTGTTCAAGGGAGATGTTACAGTGTCCAGAAGTGACTGTTAGAATGATTACAAGGACTCTTGCTCCAGGAGGACGCACTGTGGCGTGAAGGGTCACCCCGTCAGCCTTCTTGGGTGCCCATGTGTCCTCATTCACCCTCTTACCTCCCTCACTTCTCAATGTATCCTTCTACTCCAAAGCAGCATGGAAAGCAAACAAGCAAATACAACCCAGTAGAGACATAAAAGTTACAATACTTGGTAAAAAAAAAAGCCTCTATACTTCCATTTCTTCACCAGATCAGAGGGGCAGCAACATCCTCACCACCACCGTCTCCGTGTTGTTCACCAGGATGATGAGGAGGGTCAGGAGCTGCCCGGGTCGCGTACTACAACTTTTTGTACCTGACACCTGCACTCATTCTCCACCCAAGTCTGAACAGCTCTTTACAACAGAACTGTCTATGAACAAGGGTTACACAGCCCATAGCCATGCAAGTCAGAAAGTCCCTGCGCAGTTTTAAGCTTTAATAACTTATGGAGGAATGGAGTCGTATGTGGTATGTGAAAGCACTATTCAGAAAGTTTTTACACAATAGAGTTCAAATAATTTCTAGGCTTCCACTAAACTACTATCTTTCAGAAGGCCATGTCCAATTTAACTTTTGAGATGTACTGAAAACTTTCCCAGGTGCTCCTGCGTGATTTATAAATTGCATTCACGATCCTAGTTCTTTAGATCCGAAGGATTTGGCTTTGATAAAAAGACATCCATTTTTGCATAAACTCACTGCAGGAACAAAGCAAGATAACGAGATATATTGGAACTTTAGAAGAAATACTGAGTATGTTAGAGACATATTCTTAAGTTAGGACAAATATTGAGTATGTTAGAGACATATTCTTAAGTGCAAGGAAAATATATTCCTTCTATAAATGATTTCCCCTTCTTTTCACTTATATGTGTGTTATACATTTTAATGATAATATGTTGCTTTAAAACAAGAAATATAATTTTAAAAACCATGACTTCTGAAGATAACATGTGCAAGTAGGACAGACATAGGGTCATGTGCTTCAGATATTTTATTCGATAATCTGATCAAATTTCTAATCTTCATCAAAAATTAAAGGAAGTCCCTGATTGAGGCAGACAATGCCAGGAACTTGAATTTTTCCAGGACAAAAAATGTACTTAAACCAACTGGTCCAGTTTCCTTAGAGGTCACGCCAACTTACTTTGGTTTGTGAATCTGCTTCTGCAAAGTAACACAGAATTTATTTAAAGAAAATTAGAAGTGGGTGAGAGGTGAGTTGCTTAAACTGGACCCTCTCCTATAAAGTTCATTTAAAAAAATACTGGTTTAATTATTTATATTTTAACAAAGGTTTAATTAGAACAATGTAACACATTTTAATGTAATAGCATCATCACCCAAGCAATTGCTCCTTAAACTAGATTAGAGATATCTTTCCTCCTACCTGCCCATCACACATCATTCTCACTCTTCCCATAACTTTTAAATCATCTTATTGACGAACACTCAAGGGTTTTATCGTGAAATATTTTGAGGCCATACATTTCACAGTGTGCGATTATCAAAAATCATTTGTGAATGATATGACAGATCGTTACTCTCTATAATTTTATGAAAAACATGATGTTGTCAAGCATGTTTTCTGGAGGAGTCTTTGTTAAAGGAAAGAAACCATTGCCAGGAAGTGATTCTCCTCCACTTCTGAAGAAAAGGTTCAAGAGCGGCCTGTAATCTATCCAGCCTCCAGCAAAACTGAGGCCTAGAAAAGCTAAGTATTCTTAGTTAGTTTATCGCTGAAGATGACAACCTCTTTCCCATCTCAGCTGTACAGTCATCGCAAGTCACAACCAGAGTCAGGCTCTGTGCCTCTGAAAGTGGATGGACAGTCCATAGGGTGTTTTTTCAAATTCATGTAATGGATATGCAAACTGAAGGTGAACTAGAAACAGGAAAAAAAACTGCATTGTTCAGAAACTTTGTGCAATCCCAAGCATTTTGAATAAGCTCCAAATTCAAAAATAATTATACAGGGGTGAAAGTGCCTAAAGTTAATAGAATACAAGCAAAATAAAATAGGTATTTCAAGGGATAGAAACATGGATGGTATTCTGGGTTTAGTTTGGTTTTGTTACCTTTCCTTGACAATTAGTTCTTACAGTAAGATTTGAAATTGTACCATGCATTTGAAGTGTATTTCATTAAGACAGTTACTAAAATCTATTATGAAATATTTTACTTAATTTTAACTAGGTTAGGCAAAACATTATAATACATTTGAAATCATTTTGCAAATTGTGTTGCGCTATACTAAGGTAATCTAATCAATATTTGTTTCATCATCATGCCAGATAATTGAAGCATTATTGTATCTTTGTCTTAGAAGTATCACATCTAATTGTCAAAAGAAAAAACTTTAATATTTTTATTAAATAATTTCATTCTAAATACACGGATACCCTCAAATTCTTAAAGATTAAGAAAAAGTGCAACTCAGATGTTTTGGTGCTGAAACCAGTGGTACGAGCAGTGTGTGGAACCGGGCGGAGGTGGCAGAGACGCACCTTGATAGATGAAGTGAAAACCCCGCGCAGGCGCCCCACTCTTCGCGCTAAATCGGAGCAGAATCTGATTGGATGTGGCTAAAGGTAACGTTTCACCTGGAGGGAAAAACAGACAGAGATAACACGCAGGATCCATTCAGTGCACAGCCTGTGGTGAACAATGTTTGGGAAAGTAATCATTAACTTGGAATTGCACTTTTAATTTTTGAACTTTCATAAAGCTTTGCTTTGGCGTGTAGAACCCAAACACATTGTTTCTACAAAGATTTAAAAACTCTGTTCTTGCCTTGACATTCCATTAAAATGTTGTTTTCATCGTGAACTCCTTTATGCTTCTTTTTTTTTTTTTTTTTTTTTTTTTTTTTGCGGTACGCGGGCCTCTCACTGTTATGGCCTCTCCCGTTGCACAGCACAGGCTCCGGACGCTTAGGCTCAGAGGCCATGGCTCACGGGCCTAGTCGCTCCGCGGCATGTGGGATCTTCCCGGACCGGGGCACGAACCCGTGTCCCCTGCATCAGCAGGTGGACTCTCAACCACTGCACCACCAGGGAAGCCCCTATGCTTCTTTTGAAGAAAGCACTGATATAGGCCAATTAGCTGATAATGTGGGAAACAGAAGTGGGTGAATCATTGACTCAGAATCAACTTTGACAGTTACTTGCTAGGATTTTACTCAGAATTAAGAAAATGTCTCAGAATCCAAAGCTGATATTAAAAAAAATAAAGAACTCAGAAAAAAAAAAAACCCGTGAAATGTATTTTTCAGCTCTTAATGTGCAGGAATGGTCTCGAGTACTCTGAGAGGCGTGTGAATCGCTTAAGCTTTTCAGAGGTGAATTTGTCAGGATGTATCAGTATTTTAAATGTGTATCTTCTGATGCATTTCTGGACATTACATCATTGGACACTGGTCTTAACAGGACATAGGTCTTAAGACCTGTGGTTAGTAATACTGAGAAACTGGAAATAGCCGAATCTTAGCCTTGGTTGATCACAGGCCATGATGCAGGAGTATGGCTTGATGTTGTGTTGGTAAATGATGACAATGTAGCAGTGGTACGAACGAGGGCCATGACATCCATGAGGGGTTGGGGTAAATAAACTCCTTCATTAACCCATGTGAATACTATTCAGCAAATGGTATTTGGTGTATATTCATATTTGTTGATAGGGAAAGACCTCTACCTGTGATTTTAAATGAATGTATGGGATAAAAATTAAATTGTGAAAAAATCCCATGTTTTATGAAGTTCCATGTATGTTTACATGCATATATAGGGACACACATGAATGCATGTATGTGTATACACATCTGCACCTTTATAGACGTGTGACTGTGGTACATCTCCACATGTACGCATTTAAAAGTTTGGAATGAGTCAGACCAAAATGTCAATAGTGTTTATCTTCAGGAAAATTACAACACTTAGAATAGAAAGCAAAGTAACAAGATAGTTTATTACCCCTTTTTTCTGATATTTTAATTTTTCACTGAGATGGATATTATATTTTCCACAATCTTAGTAAGCAAAATGATAAAAACAGGTGATTTTATATGTGGGATAAAAATACATTTGAAATTTTACATTGAAAATAAGATTTTACTGAACAAGCAAGCAAGTTCAAAGATGATTAAATTTCTCCTTCACAAATGAAAATAAAAATAGACGAGTTTAAAATTAATTACCCTGGCTGTGTAACTAGAATTAAAGACAAAATTCATTGAAAGTTTACCTGAATGAGACCCAGAGAGTGAGCTGAGAAGTCTGGCCTGAGGGTGCGTTCCATCAAACAGTTCGGTCAGGTCATTCAGTGCTGTCTGGAAATAGGCAAACTGCCCAAATACCACTGAAAATAGAGGGGGTGGGTCGGCACAAAATGCTTTTTATAATGAAAGAAATGAAAATGGTGATCATACTGTTTATTGATACCTCCCAAATATCATGATCCTAAGTATCCTGTAAAAAAAATTAGCTTATTTTCTCTGCTTTCTAAAAGTTTTCTGTTGCTTAAACAATTTTATTTTGCTTCTTGATCTTTTGGTACTTAATAAAAGGAATAAAATTACTGTTCCATGTACAGTTTGAACACTAAATGAAGACTGTTTTTTTCTTATAATACTATGTTAGGATAGTAGAAGAATAGCCATAAGGTGGTCCTATTTCTTTAAGAGTAATTAATGACATTTTATTCAGTGAACAGTAGGTATGGAATCAAGATACCCATTGGTTTTTTTTTTTTTTTTTTTTTGCGGTACGCGGGCCTCTCACTGTTGTGGCCTCTCCCGTTGCAGAGCACAGGCTACGGACGCGCAGGCTCAGCAGCCATGGCTCACGGGCCCAGCCGCTCCGCGGCATGTGGGATCTTCCTGGACCGGGGCACGAACCCGTGTCCCCTGTATCGGCAGGCAGACTCTCAACCACTGTGCCACCAGGGAAGCCCCCGTTGGTTTTTAAAGCATGCAATTAGTTGGGGAATTTAAAATTCTTCACCTATGATTATGACAGTGCCAAATTCATATGAACTCACTACAGTTTATACACGATTCAGCAACATATTATAGCAACCTCTGACTTGTTTTACTCTACAGTTTATATATCTTACAGGTTACGTAAATTTCAAGAACACATTTCCTCCAAGTAAAACATCTCAAGTATTCTACTACTTCAAATTTAATCATTTTTGTATTCAAATGGATAGTATACAGGGCCTTTACAGTATTTAGAAAAACTTGTGATTTAGTCTCCATTTACAAGCAATGATCAACAATTATCTATGTGTAAGGTTTAAACTAAAATCATTCTAAATCATTCTGAACAAGAAATGGAGGTGTGTGTATCAGTTATACATGAAAGAATTAATCTATGTGTTGGCAAAATGGAGGAAAATCTAACTATAGCAGCTGGTGTGTATTTATATTATACTGTATTACATTATATCATATCATATATTATATGTGGCATATATTCTATTACATATATGTATTACATACAGTGCACATATACATGCATGTATAACACATTACACATATATGTAAGAGAATATATGCATATATATATATATATATATATATATATATATATATATAGTACTTTAAGATTTTATAATCTCCAAGAGAAGCACAATTAAAGGAAGCATGTGAGCAAGGTGAATTTCCCAGTGGCTGAAGTGCTCTGAACACAGGCACTAGAAAGAGGGACAGAACTTTCTTCTGGATCCCATGAGGGAGGCTCCTGCATGCACAGCCCTCCCTTCACTGTCCCCCCACCTCAACATTCAGTCTTCATCTTGCTTGAGTCTCATTTGTAGGAGAAAAGTGAATCTCACACACATAATTCCTACCTTCTTTTCAAGAAATGCTTAGAAGGCATAAGCTTTATAGTGGACACTAAGAATGAAGGGCTGATCAAGATAGAAACTTTGTCCCAGGAACATCATATGCTAAGGTCTGCGGTAGTTCCCACAACAAATACAGAGGCAGCGTGTGGGTGTCCGGAAGGACGAGGGGCCTGAACAGCAGATGTCTGCCAAGGGCCATAGCTAGTCAAGGAAGGCTGTTCCTGCAGCTGGAAGACAGGGGATGAGAAAGTGCAGGTGGTGTAGGGAGGGAGGGGTGGTTTCCAGCTGTGGAGACAATGATGTTTCATGGGGGAGACAGCATTCCTGCTTCAGCCTTAATGAATGGCAAAGGAAACCCTTTTTGTGTAAGAATGGGACACAAGGGGCTACTTCAGCAAGCGAACAAAAGGAGCAGTATTTGGCAGGTGAAGGGTCTGTTTTGCTAACACTCAGTGGATAAAGGGGGCGGGGAGGGACGGGGGAGCAAGGCCAAGCAGCCTGAGACTTCAGAGCCCAGAAGGCCAGGAAACGCATGGATTTTGCTCTGGGGGCAAGAGGAGTGAGTGAAAACGTTTATCAAGGTGTTTTCATGATCAGATTTTTGTTCTAGAAAGGATACTCTGGTGATGCTTTTGGATGAAAATAGGGAGGAAATTAGGATAACTGATGACCTGTCTTCCATGACACTTCCCATTCGGAACTTGTGTAAGAAGCCCCTTCCCACAATAGGGACAGTCACCCCATCCCATAATATTTGCTGGGCATCTCAGGCACACAAAGAGTATTTTACTCATCTTAGCACTTATAACAATCATTGAATTAATTGTTAACTGGTCGATTCACTTCTCAGAAAAGAGTTAGGAAGAGGGGAAAAAAATAATAGATAAGGTAGTATAGGTTTTTATTAAGGATTCTTTATAACTATTTTATTCCAGACTAAAGTTTTCTGCCCAGATAGAATATGATAAATTTATGCCATTAAACCTTTCATATTGGTAAATTATTATCAATATTTAGGATAGGAGTGTAACTTTTTTCTGCTGAAAAGTCATAATTGTGTTGTGACAACTCAATAAAATTTTATAATAAACTAAAATCATAAACTCTGGCTGCTACATTCTATTGTGATAATTATATTTTGTCAAGTATCCATGAATAAAAATAAAAGGAATATTCATGGGAAAGTAATTGGAGGAATGTTGTTGGGAATTTAGGTGAAAAAATGTATTAACTGAGGCTAAATAAGGGACTTTAGAGGCATTGGTCCAGCATAAAGAGTGAAAGTCTAGGACTTATTCTAAGTTTTACTGTCCATTTTTTTATAACAAAATAAATACTTTGAAGCCCAGTCTTTCAGTTTTTAAATGAGATTGATATTTTCCATTTGCTCATAAAGTGGACCCACTCTCTGCCTTTTGGGAAGCTGGTCCCTCTGCCTCTGCCTTGGTTTCCGTGTTCACATCCATCACTCTCCAAGTCCCAGGCACATGCTCTTCTTATCATGGCAAGATGATACAAGGAAAGCCTTGCCTGAAAACTCAACCATCCTTGAGAACTGGCGGAAAGTAGAAGCTAAACGATTTGGCTTAAGAGACTAAGCAAGTTGCGTCGCACAGTTCATGAAGAGCCCGTGATCTAAAATACCAAATGCTGAAATAAGTGCCTGGGGGGAGGTTTTCATTTGATTTTAAGAAGCCTGTGATTAATATAACAGAAGTTCATAGAAATCATTTGTCTCCCATATGCAAGTTTCTTAAGCAGAAATTAACTTTCTTGTCATATAATTGTATTTTTAAAATGTTTTCCCTCAAACAGAATCTAACCTTAGAATTTTTATCTGTTTTATTTCTATGAGTGGATGGCTGCTATTTTGAGTATCTAGAAAAAAACCTTGACTATGCTGGGTTCTAAATTTTACTGTTGGGAAAAAGGAACTATTCCATAAAATTATAAAAGCTACTATCTGGTTGACTCCAGGAAAGAATCTAACACAAAAATATTTTCCTGGTCAAGAGTGAGAGGGAAGATGTGGGGATCCGGTGTTGAGTAAATCACCAGGAAACCACCAGAGAAGGATCTTCTAGAAATGAAGCCACCCCAGAAAACTGGCTCAGGTTGGAAGCAAAGTTTAGGAGGGAAACCAGGATGCCAGGTTTGGAGGGGTCAGATAGGACTCTGCCTGCTTTTACATCTCCTGTCACTCAAAGGTGTGTTCACTGATCCAGTGATTTCCAGCATAATCAATAACCAAATATATGTGCCAATACCCCACAGGCTGATCAGTGTTCCCCTGGCTCACATGTGAGGCTGCAATCCTCCTCTACACACTAAACAACCAAAGGAGAAATGCTTTTTTCTAACAAAAATAAGAACAAAGGCAAATTTATTCTCTCTGATTATTCTGGATCAGAATCCGAGAAGGAAATTGAAGAATTTTATATCACACTGATAAAAGAATTGTAGTGGATCTTGTATAAGACATGTTTGGAAAACCTGTTACTTTAAGTCATCTCCTTTTATATTATTTTATTATACCAAGAGCTGGGATATTTGTTTATAAAATGATGGAAATATTAACACCGAAAGAGACATGATGGTGAATTAAAAATAAGAAGAAAATCTTACCAAATTCCTTTGGTACCGTTATGGAATAGAGGCAGATCTGACCAGCTGTATAATTGTGAGGGTAGTTGGGTGACAAGACCACTCCTTCTGATCCAGTGTACTGGCCTCCACAGGGGGCTGAAACAGACCAACGGAGAATTACATGCTGTGCGTAACCACATGGCAAGTGACAAGTGACCTAAAAATGAAAGCACTGAACAAATGAGCATGATTATTCAAAAACTTAACAAAATATCACAGTTAAAATCTGATCTTACATTGCTATCAAAAGTAAAATAAAAAGAAAAACAAAGACCGACCAGGTGAGAATAAAAGTACTTCAACTTAAGAGGAAAACCTAATATTATTTTTAAGGGTGTTCTCAGACATGCTAAAATAATAATGAAAACAGTTGTCATGATAATAAAAACAGGTCCGATAAAGAAAACTTCTTAAGTTATCAATACATCAAAAGCCTACCAGAACTTTCTGGTTGATATCAACCATCATATTAACTTAAGAGATACAAAGATTATTTCAGTTTTCTATTGTCTTTATATTACTATGGGACTAAAAAAAAGTAATGTTTACTTTTAGTTCTTGTTGTGTTTTCATCGTAGATTCAGCTCAAGAGTGACATGTATAGTTACTAGTGGGTGTGGGGTCTCTTCCTATAAGTTCCATTGAAAGCTGAAGGAACCTAAAACTACAGTCAGGGCAGGTACATTGATGAGGTGCTATATGAACAGTTCAGAGAGAGAGCGAGTATGTGTGTGTGTGTTTATTTTCCCTCTGATCATCTTGTTACTCTCAGCATTGCTCTTGCTGAGAAAATAGAAAAATACTGTAGCCTGGATATTCAAAATACTATTGTTAAACATCTTCAAATAGACTTTCAACTAAATCCCAGTTTCGGGATTAAACTGAAAATACTTCAATTCCTCATATTTTTACTTAAAAAGAGGTCCACGTCTGCTCATCTACTTAGGACACTATTTATCCACTGAAGTGACGCCAACTGCACCTCAGCTGTGCCCTTTGTGGCCTGACTGCATGCCTTCTTATCCTAGATACACCTTCTCTAATCTGAATTCAGAATTATTTTTCAGTATTTGAGAAAGTTTATATTTCTATAGCTTACTTCTTCTTAATGTGACAGTTTTCAAGCATTAAAAAGGATAGCAATCGGGGATAACGTGTCAAATCTTTTGAATGTTAAGTAGCACGTTGTTAAGTCCTAATTGATGGACGGGACTTCCTCCAGGATTAATAAAGCTGCTCAGAACTCTGAGGCTCATGTCAAAGCACCTCATTGATGATTTGGCAGGAGACTTCCCAGGTCCAGCTTTACGCAGCTGGAAAACTGAAGTCATACTCTAAAAGTCAAAGGAAGACAGCTTAAATACCTGACAGTTATCATCTATTTACGATCAACTAGTAGAGATTTCCCTTAACTAAGCTAAGAGCAGCCTTCACGCTGATGTCTTAACTCAGAATAATTTTATCACCCTAAAACACTTACCATGTTTTTTTTTACAATCTTAAATAGAAAAAAATTTTTTTCACTTTTAGATACAGGAAATTGCTGTAAGTTAAATTTCAAAGCTCAAGGTTTTCAGTGAAATGCTGGGAGCCTCATTCCACCAGTTTAGATATATCACTTAATTTTAAGAAAATGAGCCATATAAATTCAACCAGGTTATTTCAGAACTATCATTTTTCTTAAACACTCAAAAGTTCAAATTTTTAAAAATAAGTACAAATGAAGAATGGAAATCTATTTTCTTTTAGACATATAAAATTTAAGCACATCATTTTGCAAATATCCCTTTTCTATTAAAAAGTTTATCTATTTCAAAGTTTAAACAACAAGCATAAATGAAAAGTGGAAATAAATCTTCACTGAGCTAATATTTTGATGCCCAAATGATCAAACAGAAATCTTATCAAACAGAAATCTTATATCTTCTGATATATTTGATCAAGTATAACCACAAAAATTTGTTTTTTTAATGGGTAGGATGAAAGATCATTACTTTATGATAATAGAAAACACTAAAAAATAAAAAGGATAAAATGAAAGAAAACAAACATGGCATTTTAGGTCCTCTGCTACCTTGATAAATTGCGCTACGCTTATACATTTTTCTCCAGATTTAAAGATAAGCACACAAACTGCATAACATACTTCAAACACAACCAAACATTTGTGAAATTGAGAAAAATATGTAGAGAATTTTCATTTAATTCTTAACAATTACTCTGTCCATGTTACTGTGTTAACCTGAGAAACAGGCATGGTCTTTCTCATGCTAGAAATTCTTTTATATTAATGTGATAAGAGAAGGAAAACAAATATGCTGTTACTCTTTGGTAATTAATGTATTAAACAGATCATTTCCTAAATGAAAAAAGATCTGCAACAGTATTCATTGCAGATGGTAACAAGAAAGTGACTCATACATTTGGTTAACTGGAGTATATGTCTCATATATAAAGGCAACAAAATACAATCAAATTTGAATGTAAACCAAAACAACATAAGTAAATAAAAGCCACTCTGACCCATGAAAGAAACTCCAGGCTGCTTCCATTTCTCTTCTAATTCAATAGGAAACCTCAATGAACAAAAACATGTAGGCAATAGAAAGAACAGTTATATCATGAATTTAAAACAAACTAGCCCAAACTACATCCCTTAATATATGAACGTTTAAAATACAGCAGCACTCGTTTAGTTTAACTGGCGACCTGAGTGACCCCCAGGCATTAATCCAGCGCAGGATGTGCTGTGCTCCTTATCCAAAATAAACCATGGGAGAGGACATTTCCGTTTAATGATGTAGAATTTTTAGCTTTATTTAAATTGAAATAAATAACTTAAGGAAAAACCAGTGTTGTATGTTGTATGCACATAAACGTGATGACTGGTTAACAGAAACTATGCTTGAGTTCACGGGTCTTCAGATACGGAAAAAAAATCTCTAATTTAAAATTAGATTATTTATCTATTGCCTAAATGTGACCTCAGTTTTCTCATTTAGCCTATGGCTGAAGAATTTATCATCATCCCCCATAAGTTCAAAGTATGTTTGAATTTAATACAGTGTGCTCTTTTAAGGATGCCATTTTGAGGTGACTCTAGTGAACGTACGAGGACACTCTTCTAACCCCCAGAGGAGCGCTGTGATGCCGCTGACTCAAAGCTTACTGTAATGTTTACACAGACACAAAGTCATCATCTGGATGCCCCACACAGCCACGTGGGCCCTTCACCATTCTCCCCTCACACGAACCTCCTGGAATCCGAGAAGCAGCGATAATTATTTCTCTGAGCTTATTGCTAGAGGATAAAATATGTAAGACTAGGAAGATTTCAATTTTCACTGGAAATTGTTTTGGCTATTCCCTGATTTATTCATTTCCTCTGAAAACGTGTGTGAAGTTCGCTGTCTGCGCCAACCTTGAGTACTGCAGTGCTGGAGGACTGGGTTCCTGAACAGAAAAGCTCTCAGGGTCATAAGATAAACCCAGAAACACAGACATGCCAGAGCAACCCAGGGCGTCAGGTCTGTTCGCCTGTGTTGTTTGCTCGGATTTTTCACATACTAATTTTCTGAAGCACCACTTTGGTCGGAAGTTACAAGAAGCATCAGAGCCATCCTAAGGAAAAGATGTTTATTTCATCAGTTCAGTGTATCTAACTAAACCGGTCTTTGAGTTCATCCTAAAGTAACCTTGGAATCAATTTTTCTGTCACAAAACTCAGGATTTTACTGTCTCCTTTTTAAGGTGTATTACACAGTCTGGAGTTTTGTCTGTGGAAGCTACCCACCAGACACAGAACCTGGAGGACGTCCCAGAAGTCTGTGTTCAGACCCCTCCTCTCAGCACAGCCCCACAAGGGTAACTGCAACCTGACTTCTGTCACTGTAGGATGGCACTGCCTGTTCTTGAAGGTTGACCTTACCCTCTAATAGGTGCTTTTATTAATTTAATGTACATGAGGAATTACAAACTGTTGGTATTTGTGGGGAAATGACACATCCTTATATATGTAATATATGTATATGTATGTGTATATATGTAGAGAGAGAGAGGCAGAGGCAGAGAGACAGACAGAGACACAGACAGAGATACACACACACACACACACACACAGAGAGAGAGAAAGGCAGAGAAATAGAGAAAGACAGAGAGCAAGAGGGAGACAAACAGAGACAGAGACAGAAGCAGAGAGACAGAGGCCACCTAGAGACTGGTAATTCGCATCTCTCATACACAAAAACAGCAGTTAGAAATGCCAAACGATCTAAGTGAGAGAAAAATATCTCCCCTTCCAGAAAGCTGTGAGAATGGCTAATCCACTGGGTAAATTAAACGACCAAGGAAGGTCAAGTTCTTATCCCACGTTGCTCTGCAGGGTTTCCCCACCAGTGATGAGGGGATACAGGACTGAAGTGCAAACTGTCTCCAAAATGAGAGTCCAAATTCCAGAGGGAAGTTATCCCTGAAGGAAACACCGGTTCCATACGTACCATTGCAGGAGGGCAAGACCCGGTTCCAGGCGGGTTTTCCATCCGCTCCGATCACACACGTGATGGAAGATGGGTCAGCGATCTTGTAGCCAGAGTCACACTGGTACGTGACAGTTGAGCCAAGTTTGAAGTCCGTCCCAATCCTTGTCCCATTCATTATGTTTCCAGGGTCAAAACAGGCTTCCCGTGGTTTCTCTGGGGAAGACATGAATGTAAACTCCATGAGGGCAGGAATTTTATTTTTTGTTGTCGGTTGTTTATATTTTTAGTACCTAGAACAGTGTCCAGCATATAAAATATGCTCAAAAAAATTGATTGACTAATTGACCAAGTTGTCAATTAATGTTCGTTAATAATTATCATAGAAAAATAGAAAAAACTCCTTTAAATAAAATTATTTCTTATTTTTCAAATGACAATTCACTACAGAATTGTTGTTGAGGTTGATATCCTGACTTTTGTACTTAATTCATGAAATCACAGCACATTTTAGGAAGAGATGGGAGAATTGGGCTTCTCAAAAGGAATTGATTTAATTCATGTAAATTAAGAGTGATTTCTCATGCTGGTGAGATAATCATGGAAAGAAGTTCTGACCTTTTATCACTCTCACTAAGTCAGTGAAGCCACAGTTAGCTGGAAAGCACATTTCCTGATCCATAAGGGTCAAGCCCTGTGTCTGGGATGTAATGATTGCTCAACACAGTTCTATTCTAATTCTAATAACTGCTCAAAGGAATTGAGGGCATGTTACGTATCAGGCGCTGAGATGGGTACACTGCATGTTTTTCATTCAAATCTTCACTCCACCTCTGCAACGTGAGGATGATCTGTGGCCCCATTCTACATTTTGAGAATCTGAAGCTAGAGAGCGGTTAAATAACTTTCACAAAAACACACTGGAGAGATCTGTCCAGCTGTGGGGGCCACTAAAGGAGCCATCTGCTAAAAGCCTCTTTTCCCAGATATAAATACAAAGCTCTCTTCTTTCTTTCTCACAGTCCTGTAGCTGTGTGGGTAGTGCCACTTATGTCCTGGTAGCATTAACATTGTAAATGTCATATTTCAGCAGACCTTCCAAATGTCTCTAAATCATGTATCTATATCTCCTTCTGTTGTGTGCAATTCCATCATTTGAATTGCTTTCTGTTTGTGCTTGTCAACGTCCTTCACTCCATCAGCAAAGCCCCTTGTAACGTCAGAAGGCTCTGAATTGAATTTTATAGATCTTCAAGGGATCAATATAGATGTTATACTGAAATGTTTTTCTTCATGTTTTTGGCCTAAAGTTAAGAAAATGCTATTTGTCATGAATGTGTTATTCATGAATGGGGTTATTAATATCAATATAGGCTCAAGGGTAACTTGAATGGATAAAATAAATATGTTTCAGTTCTTTCTATTTGGCTTGACAATCTTTGCCCCAGGGTTAAGCAAACACATAAAAAAATCTCTGGAAAGTATAAATGGAAGCCTGCATTTTACCTTTTTGGGGGTTGTGATCAATGTGGATTATGTTCCTTTTTAAGCATTTTCCCTTCCTGAGTGTCTACTTATGGCCAATGAGTAAATCCACACAGTAGTGTTAGGAAGAAGATGCTCCTGGGAGATTGAGGCAGGTGAGCCGGTAAAGAGTAAAGATGCAATGAGCTCTGAAAACTACATCCTACATCCTCTTAGGAATGGATAACAAACAGTGGAAGAGGGAAAAGCACAAACTTTGTGATGTCCTGCAGGACGGAGAAGAGGCCTGTTTAACTGTATTTATTCAATATCTCTCATTATATTTTTAATGACCTATGTGTCAACATCAGCCAAACAGAGATCTCTCTGGCAACTGTTGGCCTAATTATTATAACCGGCTATTAGAATATTTTATTTACATACTTTGGTTAAAGTGCAACATAAATATATAAACATTATACTATCACGTGTATCAGACATGCTATATTATCATATATATCATACATCATATATTATATACCATCTGTAATATATTTATCATACATCATATGTATCATATGCCTTGTATAATTATCATATATATCATGAATATATTATATCATATATATCAATTGTGGAAACCCCTCCAGGTCCTCTAGTTTTGCTCTGGTTAGAGACTCACAGCAATAGTTGTGTACAGTGTTGGGACCAACACTCTCTAATCACTTTACTGAAAACTAATTTGGAAATTTCAAGGAGTAGGGGACATTCTGATAATTCTTTAACACAGCCTTAGATCCCATAGAGAACACAGACTGTTTATTTTAAGCAAATAAGGGACGAATAAATAAAACTGTGGGCACGAGAACAGTCCTTCCATCGGATGTCGTTTACTCTGTCATCCAACAGAATGTATTGAGTGTCTAATAAATACAAGCACTGGTCTAGGGCATATATTTTTCTCCTATAAAATGATGGAGAAAGGGCTTCCCTGGTGGCGCAGAGGTTAAGAATCAGCCTGCCAATGCAGGGGACACGGGTTCGAGCCCTGGTCTGGGAAGATCCCACATGCTGCAGAGCAACTAAGCCCATACACCACAACTACTGAGCCTGTGCTCTAGAGCCCATGAACCACAACTACTGAAGTCCGTGCACCACAACTACTGAGCCTGCGCTCTAGAGCCCACGAACCACAACTACTGAAGCCCGTGCGCCTAGAGCCCATGCTCTGCAACAAGAAGCCACCGCACTGAGAAGCCTGCACACTGCAATGTAGAGTAGCCCCCGCTCGCCACAACTAGAGAAAGCCCGCGCACAGCAACAAAGACCCAACATAGCCAAAAATAAAAAATACAATAACTAAAATTATATTTTAAAAAATGATGGAGAAAAAACACATGCCTGTTGCCTGGTCAGCCTTTTTTATCACTTTTTGTTATAAGTGTCTATTGGTTTAGTGTACTGTTTGGTTAAATACCACTCCCATGATTTTCTGCTCTGTGTTGCAAATTGAGACCTCTGATGGCCAGTTTTTCTTCATTTCTCCAAATGCACTGCATCGAAGCTTTTACTTGCATTTACTCAGTTGTCAGTTCAGGATGTTTGGTGATAACTCATGGCACGCTTTTTGCTTACAAGTTGTCACATTTCCAAATGAGATGACTTCATTACACAGTGTGCTCTGCCCTGGTTCCTGTCGGTTCCGCTTATGGACGCCTCCCAGCATGCCTGTGCCGAAGCCGCCAGGTCCCTGGGGTCACTCGGCAGGACTGCCCCATGGCTCCTTCTGGTCAAGCCCAAGAGCTGGGTCCTCTCCCTGCTTCCCTCACCGTATGGGTCCTTGTACTTGCTGGATGCTGTATCATTGCTGTGTCCTTCCTTGTTTTCTGATGATTTTTTTTTTCACAGGCTCCACTGGAGAACTTTTAAAGCATGAGAGCTCTAGCGCCCATTTAGAAGGCTCTGCTGGTCCCCAAAGAAACAGACCAAAGAGGCAGCCCTGTACCCCTATTATGAGGGACACAAGTTCTACTGCATTTACTCACTCATCTGCAGATTCTCTTACCCTAGGAAGCCCTGGGGAATACAAGGTGATGACAGATGTACAGTCTTTTTTTTTTTTCATTGAAGTAGAATTGATTTACAATATTATATTAGTCACAGTTGTACAGCATAGTGATTTAGTATTTTTAAAGATTACACTCCATTATAAGTTATTACAAGATAATGGCTGTAATTCCCTGGGCTATAGAAAATATCCTTGTTGTTATCTATTTTATACATAGTAGCTTGTATCTGTTAATCCCATACCCCTAATTTGTCCCTCCCCCCTTCCTTCTCCCCTTTGGTAACTATAAGTTTGTTTTCTATAACTTTGTGAGTCTGTTTTTGTTTTGTGTATACATTCACTTGCATTATTTTTAGATTCCACATACAAGTGATATTATACAATATCTGTCTTTCACTGTCTGACTTATTTCACTAAGCATAATTTTTCTAGGTCCATTCATGTTTCTGCAAATGGCAGAATTTTATTCTTTTTTATGGTTGAGTAGTGGTCCATTGCTGGCTCATATGGCAACTCTAGTTTTAGCTTTTTGAGGACCCTCCATACTGTTCTCCATAGTGGCTGCACCAATTTACATTCCCACCAACAGTGTAGGAGGGTTCCCTTTTCTCTATACCCTCGCCAACCTTTGTTATTTGTAGACTTCTTCATGATGGCCATTCTGACCAGAGTGATGTTATACCTCATTGTTGTTTGGATTTGCATTTCTCTAACAATTAACAATGCTGAAAATCTTCTCACGTGCCTGTTAGACATCTGTATGTCTTTCTTTTTGGAAAAATGCCTCTTTAGGTCTTCTGTCCATTTTTTATTGCATTGTTTGCTTTCTTGATATTGAGTTGTATGAGCTGTTTATATATTTTAGATGTTAACCCCATGTTGGTCTCACCATTTGCAAATATTCTCTACCATTCCTTACAGTCTTATATTTAGATGAAACGTGTGATTTTTTACTCATTACAGAATGGGCGTTGTCATGGTGACATGCACTTCAATGAGTTCTTATTAATATAGAATCTGTCTAATGATATGGCAAATACTTAAAAGTACTGCTGTTAATTATTTGTGAACATTAATGGATCCCATCCAAAAAGCACAGCAATTCCTTCAATTGCTGAATTGTTTAAATTTTTTTAAATTTTATATTGTACTAAAGATCAGTAAATTTGTAGATTTCGGTGTTTTTGAGGAAGTAGGTTAATTTCCTACTTAAAAACCATATCAAGAAATACAAGTCCATTAAAGGGATAACATAGATGAAACATACCCTATATTTTATTTTATAATTCTAGTAACTAATAACTAACTCAAAAGTTTAAATAAATGTATATATTTTCATTATTTTTTTATAAAGCACTCACTACTGTCAATTAATATTTTGATAAATCCTTTTCTCTGATTCTTTGTAATATACCCCGTGTTTTCCTTGTTCACATGAGAAACAGATTTGAAAAATATATATATTTATTTTCATGAACCCAACAGCAAAATGCTTAGGTTGGGGTGATCTTTGTTTGTGAGTCTGTCTGTTTGTTTTCTCTGGATGCTAGTGACAGGGGGTGGTGGATCCCAAAGAAGTGGGAGTCACTCATGAGGTGACCAAAGAAGAAAGCTCTGACCAGGATCAGTGCTTGCTCCCCATCAAACCAACCACCATGGGTGGTCAGGACAGGGAAATGGCAATCGATATTTTACATCTTGAAAAATATTGAGATAAAACTAAGCTATTTATCGGGAATTCCTTGGCAGTCGAGTGGTTAGGACTCCATGCTTTCACTGTTGAGGGCTCGGATTCATTCCTTGCTTGGGGAACTAAGATCCTGCAAGCCAAAAAAACCCCAAAAAACAAAAAACAAACTAAGCTATTTATGTACTTAAATTGAGTCATCCTGAAGAAACAAATTAAGATAGTAAAACACATATTAAAATAATTCTTAAATACTCAAATTATTTATTGCACAAATCATAATTTATCTTTAAATGGCTATGAATCTGGAAAAAGAAATCTCCCTCCCTCATTTTCTTTTCTTTCAGCTAAGGTAGAATGCATGTTGGAAATTTCTTCTCCACTGGCGAGATCGACCCTGTTCCCCAGAAGATTGAGAGAGATGTCAGAATTTTATGCATTAAACAGATAGGCAAGACTTTATAAATAAATGCTTATGATTAAAGCAATCTCAATACAAGTCACTTTCCTCACAAGTTAAGCTGGTCACAGTACCTTTAAATTCAATGGCGAACCCCGACAAGCCCACAGAAGCATCACTTCGAAATGCCAGAAAGAGACTATTTCCACTACTCTCAATTCTTTCTGGGGCTTGAGAGCCCTGAAAACTTCCAATGAGAGGGCTGTTGGAATCCTCTCCTTCATAGATATGTAGGAAATCATAGCTGGGTTCCATGTTGAAACTAAAAGGAAAGAATATTAATTAGATTATGCACCTAGTATATGTGTCTCTTATCTTCCAGACTATAAAGTCTCTGAAAGCACACAGTGATTTTATTTGCCTTTGTAAAATAATTTTTAAAAATTAGGACAATCCAAAAGTTAAATATAATAATAATCAAAATGGCAATAAATAACAATTATAACAAATACTATTAGTATTTTATACAATCACCAACATCTTCAATACAGTATGATTTTGAAGATAATCTGAAAGAAAATGAATCCTTATAACATAGATAATAGTATCTCTTCCCTATAACCATGATATTTCTAGTGAAATGCAGTTTGAAAGAGCAGGGTTCAGAAGGGATGCATTCCCACTGGTATTTGATTTTTATGTGAATATTTTTAGTTTTAATAACATATATCCTTGATGTTACTGACAATTCTATTTTTGTTTGATTTTACTTTTAAAATTGTAATTGCTTCTATTTGCTTAGATAATTTGGCCAATAATAGCAGTCCCTACAATGGTACAAAGTATGGAAGTCAACTGTTTCACATCATTTCATCTCGATTGGATATTCCAATTTTCTCTTCCCCTCTCCCTCCCGCTCCTTCCCACTCTATTTCTCTCTCTGTCTCTGTCTCTCCTTATGTAAATACCCTAATAATTTCCAAAGTCTAACAACTAGAGCCCAAAGCTCTCAAGTGGATGCAGCTTTACATGTCTCTGCCATTTATGATGAGAAGGATGGTGATCGTCTGGGAACTTTAAAAATACACCTCCTCTCACGTGACAGACTGGACTTCGTTTACATGTCCAAGACCTCAGTGGGATCCGAATAAACAAACACTAGACAGAGGTAGTGATGGAACCCATTCTGACTTGCCCTCCTCTGTCCCTTCATCTCTAAATCAGGGCCTCTGGGGTCTTCAACGTGGACTGATCCATGCAGCTTCCACTCACTTTCCTTTCCCTTGACAGCATATTTGTATACAGGGATGGAGAGAGTCAGGAGGTTTTATAATCACGAACATGTGCTGTTGTTTAAGTGGCTTTAGTTTATCTGGATATTCAAGGGATAAAACGTGAACCCAAGGTCTTTCCAGAAGCTGCCCGCTGCATTCTGAAGGATGTAGCACGGGGGACCACCAAGGACCCGACATTAGCATGACATCTGGACCTGCATCGCGCCGTCCCATTTCCTGTCAAGGTGCCCTCGCTCCCATGTGAGGTCCTGAACACATCTATTCAAGGAATTTGTCAGAGGTTTCAGAGTCTGTTTATCTGAGAAGTTCCCTGAAGTCAGAAATGAAGAAAAAGTAAAAGACTGGAGTGACTAAAGAGTGAGTAAAGAGGCCAAGAGGAACTGCATCAACCAAACAGACTTTGGTTGGAATAACAATTTTATTTGGAATAGTTTACAAGGATGTTGTTAGACTCTGGTCATGCTGTACCCCTGATAATTGGCATAACTAATTATTACGATAGATTATTTTTGAACAGGGAAGTACGATCAGGCACAAACAAACATATTCTAACTACCCTCTCCTTTTGGATGTGCTGTCACACACACATAGAAGTCTGAAGTGATATTTACAATTAATGACAGTTCCTTTGGTTAAACCCTGTCTTATTTCTACCTATACCAGATGCACAGATCTACAAGCCCCAATAATAGGCCGAAGTCTGGCCATGCTTTTAAACCAAATTTAATTTGAGTTCCAATGTGTGAGTCGCATCAGCCCCACAGTCTATAGAAGCCTGTGATAAAATACTCCTCTCTGAAGACCCCCCGAGTACCAGGGTGAGCCCTGAAGCTCATATGTGCTCCAGGTCATGTCATTCTTTGCCTTCCTTGTTAGTAATGCCGGGCTCCCCTCCCCTCTCCACACCTGACTGCAGTCACACTCTTTAAACAGTGCATCCTGGGAAGCCTGTATCAACACCAGCTTCTTTGACTGGGTCCTTGAGCATCCTTGTTCCCATCTGGTACTTCTGGCTTCCTCCTAATTTCTTCTAAGTAGATCTAGGAGCTTAGGTCCCAGGAAAACTACCACCTGAGCACAAACAAGTTGTCCATTCCTTAGAACCTGTCACAGGTATGTGATTTTCTGTGACACCGGGTCAGCTAATGATTCCAAACTCTTAGAGTCGGAAGAAAACTTGAAGATTTTCTAGGTCAACCTTCTTCCAGGGAAGTGCACAAATTAAGTGAGAAAACGTCTTGTGTAAAACTGCCTTATGTATTATATATTATTATGAATTGCACTTTGGGGACCTTGATAATGAGTTACCGTGACCCAAGGGAAGGTAGGAAACTCCTACAAAAAGGCTCTGTGTTCTCTAAAAGGCTTTTAATTGTTAATTTACTTTTAATCTCCTGGTAGCAGAGGTGTCTCCTGGTTTTAAAGAAGGCGCTACTAGAATTTAGCATTAACAAAACCCATAAAGATATTCAAAAATATAACCAGAAAACGTTCACAGCTTTTGTATAATAGCTGAGTGGCATAATAAGGTATTCATCATTTGGTAAATTTATAGCAGCTTGAGTAAATTCAGGAAATGATGGCTTATTAAACTACTTAAAATTCAGAATCACAGAGGTTTAAAATTATACTGACTCATATCTCATCAGGAGGAGAAAGTGAAGGAAGATAAGCAAAACCAGGCCTGAAATATTGATGCAAACATCTCAAGAAAAGAAACTTGTTCAGCTGACAGATAAATAAATCTAATCAGACCACTTTGCCTTGGGGAGCTAAGAGACCAATAGGACAGTATATAGAACGACTTCTCTTTTAAAAAAACACTTTATTTAGTTCAAAAATCAAAATGTGAATTTGGAAAAGATCATGGGATTTAGAAAAATTCAATTATTTATACCATATATTTATAATGTGGAGTTCTATGGAATTTATATTTATAATATAATCATATTATATTATGATTTGAACTTTCATCATTTAGTGTAGCAGAAAGAAGTTAGCATTTTTTTTAAAGAACTAATGTTTATTAAATCAGACTTTACAGTAATGAAATTTGGGGAACTTTTGTTTTCAGAGTTCTACCAAGTCTTGACTATCTTAATGATAATAACAATACTACCTTTGGGAATGTCAGACAGGATGTACTATGGAAATGAATTAGCGCTCATGCATTAAGAGAAATATTAGACATCAATGAGAAATTATACTAAGTATATCTATATCACTTTATCGCTATTCTTTGAAAATTCTGTAAATTAAGCCCTCTCATGTGGAACACACTGTGTGCAAGATAGTATTTAAAAGCAATTCTTGCCACATCATGTGTATCCTAATGCAAATAGAATGCTGAAAACCAAAATAATCTATTTCCATTTTTGTCATGCAGCTTGATGTAGTACCTGTTAGACACAAGACCTCAGGCTTTGCTAGATGTAAAACTGAAGACCCCTGAAGGGATAAATGAAGAAATCTTTAGGTATGACATTAAAAGTCATATTAGGGACTTCCCTGGTGGTGCAGTGGTAAAGAATCCGCCTGCCAGTGCAGGGGACACAGGTTCGAGCCCTGGTCCGGGAAGATCCCACATGTCGTGGAACAACTAAGCTCGTGTGCCACAACAACTGAGCCCATGTACCTAGAGCCCACGAGCCACAACTACTGAGCCCATGTGCCTAGAGCCCATGCTCTGCAACAAGAGAAGCCACCGCAATGAGAAGCCTGTGCACCGCAACGAAGAGTAGCCCCTGCTTGCTGCAACTAGAGAAAGCCCACGCGCAGCAACAAAGACCCAACGCAGCCAAAAATAAATAAATAAATAAATAAGTCCAGAGGAGCTTCACAGGCGAATTCTAGCAAACAGTTAGAGAAGAGCTAACACCTATCCTCCTCAAACTCTTCCTCATTCTACGAGGCCACCATCACCCTGATACCAAAACCAGACAAAGATGTCACAAAGAAAGAAAACTACAGGCCAATATCACTGATAAACATAGATGCAAAAATCCTCAACAAAATACTAGCAAACAGAATCCAACAGCACATTAAAAGGATCATACGCCATGATCAAGTGGGGCTTATCCTAGGAATGCAAGGATTCTTTAATATATACAAATCAACCAATGTGATAAACCATATTAACACATTGAAGGAGAAAAACCATATGATCATCTCAACAGATGCAGAGAAAGCTTTCGACAAAATTCAACAGCCATTTATGACAAAAACCCTCCAGAAAGTAGGCATAGAGGGAACTTATCTCAATGTAATAAAGGCCATATATGACAAACCCACAGCCAACATCGTCCTCAATGGTGAAAAACTGAAACCATTTCCACTAAGATCAGGAACAAGATAAGGTTGCCCACTCTCACCACTATTATTTAACATAGTTTTGGCAGTTTTAGCCATAGCAATCAGAGAAGAAAAAGAAATAAAAGGAATCCAAATCGGAAAAGAAGAAGTAAAGCTATCACTGTTTGCAGATGACATGATACTATACGTAGAGAATCCTAAAGATGCTACCAGAAAACTACTAGAGCTAATCAATGAATTTGGTAAAGTAGCAGGATACAAAGTTAAAGCACAGCAATCTCTTGCACTCTTATACACTAATGATGAAAAATCTGAAAGTGAAATTAAGAAAACACTCCCATTTACTGTTGCAACAAAGAGAATAAAATATCTAGGAATAAACCTACCTAAGGAGACAAAAGACCTGTATGCAGAAAATTGTAAGACACTGATGAAAGAAATTAAGGATGATACAAATAGATGGAGAGATATACCATGTTCTTGGATTGGAAGAATCAACATTGTGAAAATGACTCTACTACCCAAAGCAATCTACAGATTCAATGTAATCCCTATCAAAGTACGACTGACACTTTTCACAGAACTAGAACAAAAAATTTCACAATCTGTATGGGAACACTAAAGACCCCAAATAGCCAAAGCAATCTTGAGAACGAAAAATGGAGCTGGAGGAATCAGGCTCCCTGACTTCAGACTATATTACAAAGCTATAGTAATCAAGACAGTATGGTACTAGCACAAAAACAGAAATACAGATCAATGGAACAGGATAGAAAGCCCAAAGATAAACCCACACACATATGGTCACCTTATCTTTGATAAAGGAGGCAAGAATATACAATGGAGAAAGGACAGCCTCTTCAATAAGTGGTGCTGGGAAAACTGGACAGCTACATGTAAAAGAATGAAATTAGAACACTCCCTAACACCATACACAAAAATAAACTCAAAATGGATTAAAGACCTAAATGTAAGGCCAGACACTATCAAACTCTTAGAGGAAAACATAGGCAGAACACTCTATGACATAAATCACAGCAAGATCCTTTTTTTTTCTTTTTCTTTTTGCGATACGCGGGCCTCTCACTGCTGTGGCCTCTCCCGTTGCGGAGCACAGGCTCCGGACGCGCAGGCCCAGCGGCCATGGCTCACGGGCCCAGCCGCTCCGCGGCATATGGGATCCTCCCAGACCGGGGCACGAACCCGTATCCCCTGCATCGGCAGGCGGACTCCCAACCACTGCGCCACCAGGGAGGCCCAGCAAGATCCTTTTTGACCCACCTCCTAGAGAAATGGAGATAAAAACAAATGGGACCTAATGAAACTTAAAAGCTTTTGCACAGCAAAGGAAAATATATGACGAAAAGATGACCCTCAGAATGGGAGAAAATATTTGCAAAGGAAGCAATTGACAAAGGATTAATCTCCAAAATTTACAAGCAGCTCATGCAGCTCAATATCAAAGAAACAAACAACCCAATCCAAAAATGGGCGGAAGATCTAAATTGACATTTCTCCAAAGAAGATATACAGATTGCCAACAAACACATGAAAGAACGCTCAACATCATTAATCATTAGAGAAATGCAAATTAAAACTACAATGAGATATCATCTCACACCGGTCAGAATGGCCATCATCAAAAATCTACAAACAATAAATGCTGGAGAGGGTGTGGAGAAAAGGGAACCCTCTTGCACTGTTGGTGGGAATGTAAATTGATACAGCCACTATGGAGAACAGTATGGAGGTTCCTTTAAAAATTAAAAATAGAACTACCATACGATCCAGCAATCCCACTACTGGGCATATACCCTGAGAAAATCATTATTTAAAGAGTCATGTACCAAAATGTTCATTGCAGCTCTATTAACCATAGCCAGGATGTGGAAGCAACCTAAGTGTCCATCAACAGATGAATGGATAAAGAAGATGTAGCACATATATACAATGGAATATTATTCAGCCATAAAGAGAAATGAAATTGAGTCATTTGTAGTGAGGTGGATGGACCTAGAGTCTGTCATATAGAGTGAAGTAAGTCAGAAAGAGAAAAACAAATACCATATGTTAACACATATATATGGAATCTTAAAAAAATAAATGGTCATGAAGAACCTAGGGGCAAGATGGGAATAAAGACACAGACCTACTAGAGAATGGACTTGTGGATACGGGGGCGGAGGGGAAGGGTAAGCTGGGACAAAGTGAGAGAGTGGCATGGACATATATACACTACCAAATGTAAAATAGATAGCTAGTGGGAAGCAGCTGCGTAGCACAGGGAGATCAGCTCAGTGCTTTGTGACCACCTAGAGGGGTGGGATAGGGAGGGTGGGAGGGAGGGAGACGCAAGAGGCAAGACATATGGGGACATATGTATATGTATAATGGATTCAATTTGTTATAAAGCAGAAACTAACACACCATTGTAAAGTAATTATACTCCAATAAAGATGTAAAAAAAAATATGTAAGTCCTACTTAAAGGTGGTATTCCATAAGAGACGGTACCTTTTGAATATCAAGGCGATGACAAAGTCTGGGTTCACCTTTATTCTCCAGTCACACTCTTTCCCGGGAGGATAGGGCTGCGGGTAGTTGGGGGACAGGATGACGCCAGCCGGGCCGGTCAGATTCCCACCACATGCCGCTGTCACAGGAGAGGAAGGTTCAGGGGAGAGAAGGGTGCTGGTCAGTGTGAAAGGAGATGGCACAGGGTTCATCGAAGACACTGTGTACTGGGTTATTAAACAACTACCCAGAGGAAATTTTAAGACCCAGAAGGTCTGTACATGTTTTTATGTGATTGTTACCAAATTTTATATAATATTCCACTCTATTTTTAAGGAGGATTTTCAATGCTGACAAATGAAATTTACTTCCTATAATTTTAAACTTTACCCAGTTAAATTGAACAGATTACCTGAATCCTCCACACTATAAATATATGAAAACAAACCTGCACAGGAAAAAAAAAATCCCCATGAATATCACTTTATGGTTGTGTCAATTCTTTGGTCATTTCTTATGGTTTACAAAGTCATTGCTTACTTATTCTAAGAAGTTTGCTTCCAGTGGCATAATGATGATCCATCTTCTGTTCACTCTTGTTCTAAGCCTAGCACAGTTTTTGATCATAATAAGTATGCAGGAACTATTTGTTGAATAAATGAATACGTCTTATTTTGTGTATTTCTTACAGTCCTCTGCTATACATAGGGCTCGGATATCTTCCCCACATTTCAAAACAACAAAGCTAACAGGTAAAGTTTCGGTGATATCTGGGGATAGATGACCAAGAGGAGGCTGAGCAGGAACTTACACCCCTAAAAATATTATTTCATCACACTACTTAGAATGTTACTATCAGGAAGAAGCACTTCAGATGATAGTAATAAATTTAGTTTGTTTCTGCAGTCATTAATTTTTAATTACATGTGTTTACATTTGTATTAGTTAAGGCAACGATTGTGTAGTTTACTGTTAACAGGCAAGACAGTCTTCATTCTTGAACCTGAAAATGTTTAGGATTGCTTTATTTAGTAGATAACGTTTCTGTTAAAGCTTCCATGCTGTGGAAGGTACTAAAACAATGCAAAATTCACATTAATATGCTAGGTTTAAGGTTCTTCATATCAAATATTGTGAATTGTCTCCAAGTTGTTCTTAAAAAATCACCCTGATTAAATTATACTGTTCCCTCTAAATTGTATACTTATTTCACTTCATTGATCATGTATATATTCAGGGAAAAAAATAAGTAGAGAAGGAAATATGCTAATTGCTGGTATTTTCCACACACATACACAAGGACTTTTTTGAAAATAAGATGAAGATTACACTTTATAATTTTCTGATATGGATGTGTCTTTAAATACTCACTTAACATTCCTGAAAACTTAACTTTCCATAAGAAAAAATATAACAAATCCCAAGACTCTTTGTTATAAGTTCTGTCTCATCTAAGACAAACTCTGAGTAGTATCACAGGAAATATTTATAATAAATTCTTACAGATATACTCTCAAGAGCAATACGATATAACTTTCTTCAAAATGATTAAAACCACATTTTCCATAGTATGCAGTTTTATTTTAATAAATGATGTGGAGACAATCAGCTAAGCGGCTCTCACAGGACGTGGCCTCCCCCGGAACCGCACAGATGCTGACAGCCTGGAGTATGAGAAGCCTGGACAAGCAGCAGAGGTGGTGCTGAGGTGGGGAAAGAGGTACCTGAGGGCCTCAGGTTATGCTACTCCACTCAGGTTTTAAAAGAAGAAACATGACAGATTCAGGGCACCGGGTACAAGGGTACCACCAGCAGGAAGAGTTCAGAGATGAGACTCAAATATTAATTGAAAAGAAACAAAGGGCAGATCCTGTCTTATTCATACTGGTCCCAGGTGGCATTTTCAAATGAGGTTATTTAAAGACTTAAAGTGGAATTAAGGAGGACCGTCTTGCTGGGTTTGTTCTCTCTTTGGTGGGGAATTCTTCATTTTAGCTTCATCAGGTTTTCATTAGAAAGCTTGCAAAATGTTTTGGATAGGATTACATTTAGTACAAAATGCAATTCAGACACTCTAGAAATTCTCCAGAGGGAATGGACATAGAGTCAAAATCCACAAACTCATATCAATCCACAGTTCCTTATTCGAAACCCTTAGGGTGGACCCTCCTGACATACACGGTAGCACGTTCATCCACTAAGGTTTGCAGTGGCACTGTTTAACTAGACACATTACTATTTCCACACCAGAACACTTCAATGTTCACACCGTTAAGTGGGATAAATAGCCACGAAATCATCACCCTGTAGATCAGGGCAGGAGGGTGGCACCAAATAAGGTTTTGCAACCTTGGAATGCATTTTTGCTTTGCAGAGTTCTTTAGAATTTGAACTTGGACAAAAGGTATTGTGGGCTATATGAGAAAACTGAAACTGTGGAGATGTTCAAGGGACACTTTACTCAGAATCAGAAAGTACTGAGTGTCTTCTGGTCCAGAGAATTGGTCTTTTAAGACTCAGTTCCAGAAGGAGGTGCCTCCATCGCTGGAGTCCTTTGTGAAGTGAAAGAAGTGAGGCATCCAAGCAAATCACAAGGCAGATTAGCAGCAAATCACAGGGCAGATTAGCAGCAAATGACAAGCTGGTGAGAATATGAGTAAGATATAAACACGTGAGTGGTTAAGAGATTTTATAAAAGGGAGAGAATGGGAAAGAACAGCAAATAGGAGGAAAAAATACGCTAAGAATAAAACAGAAAAAAGAAATTAGCCAGTCAACAGGAAAGAGCAAATTCAAGTGGTCACTATGAATACTAAATTAAAAACAGTTCATCCTCATTTTTAATATAAAATGACAATTAAAACTCCAAGGAATCTTCACTTCCTGCCCATATTATAAGATTAAGAAATATCACATAAAGTGCCTTTTCTGAGTCGGGGAAAATAAACAATCATGCTGACGGTGATGTAAATTGATGCAACCTTTCTGAAAAAGTTTTGAAAACTCTAGAAATACCTACGTTTGTAGAAATATGTCATTCATAAATAATCATGGATGTGTTTTGCAACAAGTGTTCATGTCAGCAATTTTCGTGAAAGGGAAAAGGCTGAAACACCTAACCCTACATTGAGGAGGGATTAGTGGAATCAATATTGGTCAATACAGATCCAAACAGAGAAAGACTGTGCAGGCATAAAACTTAATTAGTAAAAAATACATAATAACACAAAAGATACTCATTGTGTACCAGTAAGTAAAAAGTGTAATTTACAAAATAATCATTCAGGGTGCTATCATTTAAAAACATTTAAAAAATAGATTATATATACATAAAATAATTATGAAGCTTACTTATGCATGTTTATGCTAATAATAGTAGCCTTCAGGTAAAAAGGTGACAGTGCTTTTTTCCTCTTTTTTCTTAACTGTAGCTTATAAAACTTCTGCAAAAACATATTATGTTTAATAAGAAAAGAGAAAAAAACAAAAAAAAGTCCGTATCAGCAGAACAGAATGTAGATGAGTGCTAATACATGACCATGCTCTAAGGGATGAGTATCGTACAGAGGCATAATCTCATTGCTGGGGCAAAATATGTTTACAATGTGATAAAAAGATATTGTGCACTTATTCCCAAATACGTATTTTCCACGTTTGTGTTATGTGATACCTGTATGTGGGTGGTTCTGTTGCCCACAGAACTGATATTCAGTGGCCTGGGAGTGATCTTGGCTTATTTTTGGAGCTGATATTCAAGACAGATAAAGTGTTACCTATTTTCATTGTTGAGAACTGGTTTATCTAGTCGCTGATTAAAATTAGGTAACTAAGAGATGATCCAAAAAAATTATAGATTAATTGGAAAGGTGGTCAAATTTTACAATGAATGGTTTATATGAATGTCAACCAAGAAATTACCTTCAAGAGATTGACTGGTAGTTGTATTGCTTTTTAATGTACTCCTCCATAAGCTTAAATTCATGCAAATTGGAAAAAAAATGTGCCTCTCCTGATTTAAAAATAGAAGAATGGTTTAAAATGATGGTTGCATTTATAGGTAATTACTCCACTTTAAAAAAGGAACACGTAGAAATCTGGCACATCTCCTGATGATTCAGCTTGAGGTAAAATGTGACTGTGCTCACAAAAGTCACGAAATGTACGTGCAGCACAGAACACTGCATAAACAGGGTAGCTCTCTGACAGGGCTGAACATGCTAATAAGAAGAGCTATCAATTCTCATCTGTCTTCAGAATCCTGCAAGCACTCTGTAATAAGTTAAGAGTTGCATATTATAGCTCCACAGGACCACTGAGAATCCCTTATGACAATAAAAATCATCTTAAATCACAAAATTCCCTCAAGGTCACCTGATGCAAAATGGCCCATTAACTATGTGCATATCACTTCATTATCACTTCCTCTCTTTGCAGATTAATTTAATTTTATATTTTTAAACAGATTATAAGGAAGTACAAATTATACTGTGACAGTTCATTAAAATTAAGTTTCCTTTAAAAATTAAGATGGGATACCATACAGAGGTATTTATGGTAAAATATTTAATTGACTGAAGGGATAATCTACATGTAATTACTATTTTATATATAAATATGTCTTGTCCTAAAACTATATTTGTGATAGACTATCTTGGATATTGGTTATTCAACTAAAGTCTGCACACGAATTGTTTTCTCTTTAATAAGGTCAAATTATAAAATTCTGGTAAATTTTAGAAAGAAGTCTCTCCTTTTATCTTTATATTGACATAAACAGTGTAATTTCTAGTTTTGGGGATTCTATTAAAAATGTACTGCTATTACAGAAAAATCTTCTAAAAAAGAGAACACACCTTTTTATTGAGTAGGTTTTGATTAAGGGCACGTTTCTATATTAAAAATGAGAACGACAATGGTAGAGTTATGAATTTTCAGCCACACAGAATTTTAAATTACAGTAATTTGATTGATCCATATTTTTATGAGATTTCTTAAGGATAGGAAATGTTAGATAAATGTCAATTACCATACATTAAGTAAACTACTTCCTTTACCTTACCTAATAAAATAAAGTTTAAAGGTTTGTAATAAAATTTCAATATAATCTCGGGGAACCAGAGGGCATGTAAGAAACTCTTGAGAAATACTTCTGAAGAATAATACATTCACAGAGCAATTTTAATGATAACATGCATTCCTTCCCAAATATAAAATTTCTATTTTCTGTTGCACAATACCTATGCATGTAGGAGGGTCTGGTTGCCAAAAGAATCGGTTATTCAGCTCAACACAAGTGATTTTAGCTTGTCCTTGGAGCTGGTACCCAGGGTCACACTGGAAAGTGATGGTATCTCCCGGCTCTCTGCTGTCCCCATAGCGGGTGCCATTTTGAGGTATACCTGGGTCGTTGCAGGTGGACGCGATGGATGCTAGAAACAAGGGACAACATCACATCAATGACTGGAAACACGATCCCAGCACTCTTATAGACGTAGAGCCCTTGTGGGCTGAAGCGCTCTTGATCCGCGTTAATGAATCACTTGTCCACATATGAACGTAAGAAAAGAAGCTTTTGTTTCCCTCAAGAATACATTCAATAGCGTGCATCTTGATTATGTTTCCTTTGAACAGATTCTAGCAAAATCTTCATGAGAATTCAACGAATTATGGAATATATTAAGGATTTCTGTATCATACTATGCACATACACACACATTGCCCTTTGATCGTCTCATTGACAACATTTTAATGAAAATACATGCCACAATTTAAATAATTTAAGAATACCAATCTCAAGGAACCTTGAGGAAAACAAAATAGGATAAATTCCCTTTGGTCAGCGCCTTCCCACTTCACAACCAGCTAAGATGAACTAAACTCTCTTAAACTGTTTTGTCCAAAAACACCTTTAGTTCTCTAAAGATATTTTTAATTCTCCTTTAATCCTAAAGAATATTTTTACCGAGTTTATAGTTTAGGATAGCTGTTGTTGTCCTTATTTTCCCCTAAATTCTGTTAAGAAATTATCCCACTGCTTCTGCCTTCCAGTTTTCCTACTTAATCTCACAGTCTGAAACTACTTTAAGATCATCTTTTTGTCTTTGATGTCCTAACATTTCACAATATGATGTCTATGTATGAATTTTCTTTATTTCTAAGGAAATAAAAGTCTTGCAATATTATGTCTATGTATGAACCTCCTTTTATTAACCCTGCTTGGAATCATTTGAAGTTTTGAATCTGAGGATTAAGCCACTATCTTGTCAAATATCAGTTCTCTCCTATTATCTCTGTTCCTCTCTTATGAATTAAAATTTGACAAATGTCTCTATCTTCAGTGTCTCAACTTTTCATTTTTAAATCATTTTTTTACCTTTGTTCCATCTTCTGGGTAATTTTTTAGACTATCTTCCTATCACAATCTTTTCTCCATCTGCATCAAATTTATTATTTTATCATGTTGTTGAGTTTTAAACTTTCATTGTGCTTTTCTGTTAGTTAGCATTTTGTTCAAATATCTTTGGTCATTTATACAGTATATTGTTCCCTACTCATATTTTTATTCTCTTTTATTTTTTAAACTCTTACAGTCTGATCTGATAATAATTCCAATATCTCATGTAATCTAAGGTGCCTCTGAGTTTTGAATTTGCATTTCTGTTTTTGGAACTTGACTTGCAATAATTCTTTTGAAGGTGTGTTTATCCAGAGGAGATTCTCATTTGACTTTACCATGTGCCTGGGACATGAGAAGCCTTCTACCTCTTTCAAAAAAAAAATCTCTGTTGAGGCATTTTGGACCACGGAAATGACATGAATTTATCTATAAGCTAGTTTGAAACCTGCCTGTGGTTATGAGTTATCTATCTGTGTCTGTTTCTATACCTATATCTATATCCATATTTGTCTGTCTCTCTCCTATCTATTATCTATCATCTATCTATTATCTCTTTATCATCTATTATCTATTATCTATCTATCACCTATCTATTATCTATCTATCTTTCTATATCTATCTATTATCTATCTATCTCTACCATCTATCTATTCTCCCTTATAGTGAGAGTAGGACCTCCCCCCTTTGGAGCTCTAGCAGTATATGAGGGTCTCCAATTACATTTCCAGTATTGGAAAGATCTTAAACCTTATTTCCTATTCTTTCAGCCCACAGACTCTCAAAATGGAAGCTCAGTGTCACCAGGGACCAAGTGACAGATGCTCCCAGGGCAAAGCCAACTTCTGAACTTCATGACATTTCTGCATTTCACATTATTTTGGTGACTCTCAGGATTCCTCATATTCTTGCAGTTTCAGTGATACATTTTAAAAGGCTAAAAATAATTGTATCCAACACCTTTGACATATTTTCAGTGGATGTGTTTTCAGAGAACATACTTTACTGTAATACTGGACACTGCAGACATTTCAGTTCTGTCTTAATCCCATAGCATGATGGCTGGCTTATCAGACCTGTCATCGTTGTTATTATTATTATTATTAGTGTTCTGAGCAGGGGAATTTTACTTGGAAGCAGAATGCTCAGTAGATATCAAAAAGAAAGGAAGCATTTGGGCTTCCGTGTAGTTTTTTCAATGGGAAGAGAGCAGGAAATGCCATATCAGAGTCACTGAGGAAGATCCCTTTAGTTTCCACTCTCCTCCCATCAGCTGCAAAGATTAGAATGCAGGGTGGAAAGCAAGCAAATTTTCCCAAAAGAAGACCAGGACAGCAGTAGAATGCAGAATGGACCCAAGGACACAAAGCTTCTAGTTAGAAACTCAGAAGTGTCACACCCATAAGCCACAAATTCTTATAATATAGAACAGCAATTATAGTATTCAATCACCAGAATCATAGCCCAGCATGGCCATCACCTAGGCAACAAAATGCATAGATTTTGTACATGTATAAGAATTTCAACAGACATATGAGGCTTGCAAAAACAAGTGTTCTGTAGAACACTTTTCTATAGGTTATTAAAGGTGTTTGGTCAAACAAGCTGGGCAAATACTGTATACTCTAGCTTCCTCTTGTAGATCCCTGCTGTACATCAGGGATTAAACGCTCAGAGAAGCCCTACAGTAAAGAAACTAAAAAAAAAAAGTTTAATCCAGTGTATTCTAAATGTATGTTATCATAGAGCATGTTTTTCTCAACAAATTTTTCAAACCCTTCCAAACAAAGATCCACAGAATATCAGTATATAAAACACAGGCTTGTACTAAGGTTTATATGTCCTTTAATGGTATGAGCTTTAATTCAGTTTTGAAAGAAGTTTCTACTTCTAAAGCAAATTTTCATTTGGCATATCTGTAATAATAATAATAGAGCATGCCATTAAAAAGTTATAAAATAAAAATAAAAAGTTCTTAGAGTAATCTAGATTGGATTAAAAATACAAAAACAATAAGACGACTTTAGGGGAAGACAAAACCATTTTAAACAATGCAGTGGGAAATACATCAGTTGGGTCATTGAAATAAATGCCATTTTATTTTCCCCTAGTTACAAATTGTGTAAAGATGTTTTCTGGTAAAGGCAATAAAGCTTATTTGGAGACTAATATGAAAGCCCCCAACCAAAGACATTTCTTTGGGGTCAGAAATTGCTTTTTCACCTTCAGGGTCATACAAAGTTATGGATGAGGCATGCACTCATTTCCTTTTTATGATTGTTTTCTTTTATACGCCACATGTTTCTTGCACTCAATTTTCTCTTAAACGTTTTTTTCTTCAAATGGGATTTTGGTGACTGAATCATTCCAGTTTACTGCCATAAAAAGGAAAACAATATTTTTAGTTGCATCAGTCTTATCGTTCTATCACCTTAGAAAAAGAAGATACTATTCCTGAGGTGATGGATATTGTATTTTTCAATTTCCCCAGGGGTTCCCTGGACAATTTCAAGTCATAAAGAACCTTCCACAGGCCCAGTGGCATCTAAGGGACATCGCTACTCCTTGTCTCTGAATCCAGAACCGTTTCGATGGGCTTGAGCGATCTGAACCTGTGCTCCACTTAGCGTGAGAGCCACGGACCTGACGTTTTTGTTTGCAAGAGGAAGCGATGGTGGTGGAGAACCATTGTATCATAAGAATTGCAATGTACACAAATTCATTTCCAATGGGATAAAGTCATTTTTGACACTGGAGACTTTATGGAATATATACATATTAAAATAACATGCAGAGTTGTGTTCTTTTTCTATTCTAAAAAATTGTGCATTTGGGACATGTCCTATTAAGTGTGTCAAGTCCTCCTTGCATGTTTTTTATTTTTATTTTTAAAAATAAATTTATTTATTTATTTGTTTATTTTTGGCTGTGTTGGGTCTTCGTTGCTGTGCGCGGGCCTTCTCTGGTTGCAGCAAGCAGGGGCTACTCTTTGTTGCGGTGTGCGGGCTTCTCACTGCGGTGGCTTCTCTTGTTGCAGAGCATGGGCTCTAGGTGCGGGGGCTTCAGGAGTTGTGGCGCATGGGCTTAGTTGCTCCGCAGCATGTGGGATCTTCCCGGACCAGGGCTCGAATCCGTGTCCCCTGAATTGGCAGGTGGATTCTTAAGTACTGCGTCTCCAGGGAATCCCCTTCATGTTTTTTAAACATCATTTAAAAGTATATTTATCAACTGCGTTATTAGTTCACAGAAGTAAAGTTTGCTTAGTGTACATTTATTATCTTAAAACACCCTTTCATAACATAACCTCCACAGAGAGAATGCTTACCACCTATATGGAAAAACGTATAAAGCGACACCAATACACTCCATATCAGAAGCAGAGATCTCTAACAGTCAGATCTTAACCTGCATATTAAGTTCTCATGTTCTTGAGTTAAGAAAATTGAATTAACTCTTTATGCACGTGGTCAGGTTATCATTTTCTCTGAAAAGTTGCTCTGAATAGGGAATCTCCTTCTGGAGGGTCACTGACTGTATTTGACAGGATAGACCTGAACTGGCCGTCAGAACTCTGTCACGTGTGCATCAGCGTTTTGGTGGCTGGAAAAGGTTTAGGAAACACACAGAAAAGAGGAACCTCAAGTCATCCAACGGGTGCTTCCACTCAATCCCAGACTCTAAATTAAAGAAAGTAGGTATGAATTCTACCAAGTTCCACTTAATTCAGTCGACATTCCTCCTCTCCCTTCTGACAATGACAAAGTGCTTCAGGAACTGGAGACACAGAGTTTTCTGAGATCTTCCGAGATCAAGAGCAGAGCTACTGGCTGCTCAAGTGCACACTGCACAAATCCCTCTCCTGGGCTTCAAAAGTAACACACAGTGCTGGGGAAAGAACCTTGACACAAGTCTCATATCTTACACAAAAGCTCTTTCACAGTTGATCACATTTAAATACAAAAGGTATAACTATAAAACTTTTAGAAAAACTTTTAGGAGAAAATCTTTGAGATTTAAGGCTAGGCAAGGACATGACAACAAGAGCATGTTCTATAAAAAGCAAAAATTAATAAACTTCATCAAAATTAAAAAAATTTCTCCAAGAAAGACTTTGTTAATAGGATGAAAAGACAAGCTAAAGACCAAGAGAAAAAGTTTAAAAGCCACATATCTGACAAAGGACTAGTATCTAAAATATACTGAGAATGCTGAAGATGCAAAAAAATAAAATAAAATAAAAACATGAAAATACCCAACCAGAAAACAGGCAAAAGGCATGAAAAGGCATGTCAATGAAGAGAATGTACAGATGGCAAATAAGTATGTGAAAAGATGTTCAAAATCATTAGCCATTAGGGAAATGCAAAGAGATATCACTACATACCTATTAGTGCAGCTAATCATATCACATATATAGACAACATCAAATGATGGTGAGGATGCAGAGAAAAGGAATCACTTAGGCATTGCTTGTGGTAATGTAAGATGGTACGGCCACTCTGGAAAATTATTTGGCCATTAAAATCTAAACATTCAATTGCCATTCAACCCAGAAATTACACTTCTGGGCATTTATCCCAGATAAATGAAAACTTATGTTCACGCAAAAACTTGTACATGAATGTTTATGGCAGCTTTATTCATAATGGTCCCAAACTAGAAATAACCTAGATGTCCTTCAGTGGGTGAATGACTAAACAAGCTGGTATATCCAGTCTATGGAATACTACTCTGCAACACAAAGGAATAAACTGAGGGGACATACAACAGCCCCAGTGAATCTCCACAGAACTACACCGAGTGAAAAAAGTGAGACCACACCTTACAGGATTCCTTTCATATAACATTGTTGGAATGGCAAAGTCATGTAAATAGAGAACAGATTAGAGGTTGCCAGGGTTAAGGATGGGGTGGTGGCAGGAGGGAAGTGGGTGTGGCTATAAAAGGACAACCTGAGGGACCCTTTTGGGGATGGATGTTCTGCATATTGACTGATCATTGCTGATATTCTGACTGTGATTTGTGCTCTAGCTTTGCAAGATGTTACCCCTGGGGGGGGGGGACTTCCTAAGGGTCCACAGGATCTCTCTGTTTTATTTCTCACAAGGGCATGTGAATTTACAAGTACTTCTAAAGAAAAAGTTTAATTATAAAGGTTTATATATATATGCACAAATATATGTCTGAGTTGCAGTATTCACTTGAATTGAATACAATGAATACAAATCATTTTATATTTAAAATTATTTTTTATTATATGAATGTATGTGTATACACATGTTTAATTTCAAAGGATGAAACAATATCAGGATTCAACACAGGAATCGTGTTACTTCTGTTTTTTTTTTTTTTTTTTTTTTTTTTTGCGGTATGCGGGCCTCTCACTGTTGTGGCCTCTCCCGTTGTGGAGCACAGGCTCCGGATGCGCAGGCCCAGCGGCCGTGGCTCACGGGCCCAGCCGCTCCGCGGCATATGGGATCCTCCCAGACCGGGGCACGAACCCGTATCCCCTGCATCGGCAGGCGGACTCTCAACCACTGCGCCACCAGGGAGGCCCTGGAATCGTGTTACTTCTGCGTGTTCCTTCATGACAGAAAGCAACATGGACTTCAGGATTGTGAAATTATGGATATATACCGGCAAATCTGAAGATGCACACTATATATTGTCACTCATTCCTGAGGAAAATGACTCTTTCTTTCAGAATAAAAAAATACTAAATCAAACGAAAAGTCCTTTCTCATGAACACAATTACTATTTACCAAGAGGCTTCATTAATGCTATTACTATGGGCCAGAGGGAACAAATTAAAGGCCAAGATTCCTCAGACAGGAACGCTGAAGCCTCGGAAGGCGTGAAAGGTTTTAGTTTGTCAGCAGGACCACAGGCATTAAAACATTTGTGCAGACAGAGAGAGTGATGTTAGTATACGAAAATATTAAATAGCCTTTATGATCTGTTACTCAAGCATCCTCTGTAACAATGTTTCAAAAGTGGAACATTTGCTTTCATGGTCTTTGTACTGAATAAGCACTTAATAGCTATGAAAATATGTCATTATAGTAGACTATCAAACGTAAGTGTAAATTGAGTTCTACAATTTAAAAAAAACTTCAATATGCAACAGAAATAAATCAATCACTTTGATTCTGCACAATAGGGAATGTGAATTCCATTAAAGCAAAAAAAGTTGAGTCCCATATTTCATGCTAATTAAATCAAAATATAATAATTCAAGAGCTATTTATATTGCAGCTATTAAACTAGACAATAAATCCCCTCATCATACAGATTTTCATTTTCAGGAGTCACTTATTTTTTTGTAATAATCGTCCTTATACTTTTTCTGCTGCTTATAGTAAGATATGAGTCCTCTATCTCTATAACATTGGATTTTTTAAATTAACTTGTTTAAATTGTTTTAAATTAACTTTTTAAATGATTTCAAAGATCCTCATAATCAATTATTGGAAAGAGAACATTAGTGGTATATAATACATGTCCAATTTAGGCAATTTCTGTAAGTCAAATAATTTTTCTATTTCTTGTAAATAAATGTTCTAATATTTGTTTGCTAGTTATAAAACTATATTTTTGAGATCTGCATACCACATAGTTGTAAAAATTAAACCATGTAAGAGAATGCACTTGGAAAATTTTTAAAAGACATAAAAATATAACAGACTACTAGTGTTCACAACAGTACTTTAGTCACTTGTGTCAGTTAAGTTCCAAAGACTGCACTGGGAACTAAGCTAACTTCCTCCTTTATAAAGGAATTGCAAATGCTCTGAGAAAAAATACTAATTAGCACTTCTATTTTCATCATGTCAAATACAGAATCTATGGGAAACCAAGTATGTCTGTTCCTGAAGATCTAAAAATACTTTAGACTTTAGAGTTATTTTTAAAACACTTTATATCTATTTAGTAACACAGATATTTACACTTTGAATGCATCATAAAATCCTATGCTTTGCATCCTCATAACAGTGAAGAATCCTTCATTCAGTTATTCAAAGAGATTTTAGTTTCTTTATATCTAAAGTCACAATCAAATGAAAATCTCACCCTCCACAGATCCTGTTCTAAACATCTATCACATTAGTCACCGTTAAATTGATTCTCAGCTTTTAATAAGTATGAAAGATAAAAATCTGTGTAGTGACACAAGACAGACTTGAGGAGAGAAAAAGATGGCTATCACATTTTTCATTAAACATTCTGCAAATCCACCTATTCTTTACTGATAAGTGCACGATTAACAATTTCAACATGTTACAGAAACCTCAGGTGGTTGCAGCCATGCAAGTATCTGGTATCATAACCTTAGTGTGATCAAGTGAGAGCTAACCTGTTTACTATCTTTTCCTGCCTCTAAATCAAAACTGCACTATCTGCACGCCTTCCTGCCAAGCAAGTGTCAGGAGAATCTTACTTTTGTCAGTTTGAATTGAGTAGTGTGAAACAGGAGGCCAAAGAGTTGGGGAAATCTAATTTGAGAGCTGCAGACTGTGTCATTTATCACATAATACTTCTCTGGAGTCAATATATCTCTAGAACTGAGAATAAATAATAGCAGTTCCTTATATTTGGGAAAAATTGATAAATCAAAGTGCTTTTGTGTTCCTTACCTTTGAGAGCAGTCCTCATCAAAACTGTGGGTGGTGAAAAGAGTATGGTGCCCTAATTTAACCTAAGTCCATGAACATTGTGCACATGCCTGCTTACAGAGCTGTTAAGATGGGGCTTAGCCCCAAGCCATGTTTTCTTTCATGAGTAGAAAAACAGTGCCTCTGTGATGCCTATTCTAAAAATTATATAATATTACATGTGTGTGCATATGTGCGTATACTTTTGAGAGTTTTCTGTTACAGGATTATGCAGTTTACTATAGTTTGAGTCTTACAATGCTTAAAATTATATACATAAAAATATAATATAGGGGCTTCCCTGGTGGCGCAGTGGTTGAGAGTCCGCCTGCCAATGCAGGGGACAGGGGTTCGTGCCCCGGTCCGGGAAGATCCCACATGCCATGGAGCGGCTGGGCCTGTGAGCCATGGTCACTGAGCCTGCGCATCCAGAGCCTGTGCTCCGCAATGGGAGAGGCCACAACAGTGAGAGGCCCGCGTACCGAAAAAAAAAAAAAAAAAAAAAAAAATATATATATATATATAATATATATTTATATATAATACAATATATAATATATATTATATACACATGTTATATAGTATATTATAATATAATATACTATATTATATATATGTATTTTTTCCACTTCCACTCTGATAGGATTGCTAAATCTGGACAGTTTATATTCTCTTTAATACTGCTAAATGCTTCCAAGCAAATTACTCAAACATGCACCTCAAATTTCTTTTTTAATCACCTTAATGAGAACATGAGTTATCTGGGGAGGACAAGTTCTTTTTTTTTAATTTATTTATTTAATTTATTTTTGGTTGCATTGGGTCCTCGCTGCACTCAGGGTTTCTCTAGTTAAGGCAAGCAGGGGCTGCTCTTCGTTGCGGTGTGCCGGCTTCTCACTGCAGTGGCTTCTTTTGTTGTGGAGCACGGGTTCTAGGCGCACGGGCTTCAGTAGTTGTGGCACATGGGCTCGGCAGTTGTGACTCACGGGCTCTAGAGTGCAGGCTCAGTTGTTGTGGCACACGGGCTTAGCTGCTCCGTGGCATGTGGGATCTTCCCGGACCAGGGCTTGAACCCGTGTCCCCTGCATTGGCATGTGGATTCTTAACCACTGCGCCACCAGGGAAGTCCAAAGACAAGTTTTAAGTCACTTTTAAAATTCAATTCAACACACATCTACTGGGTGGTTGCTCTTGTAATTGGAACCATCCTAAAGACTGAATATTAGAGCAGAAATATTAAAAAAATAAATAATTTAGGAAATTCAGTCTCACTAGAACCAATAACCAAACAAAGAAAAAGAAATAAGCAGAGAAAATAAGACACATACACAAGAAACAAGAAAACAAAAGACAAAATACTTCTAAGTGTCAAAAGTGAGGCAGAGATAAATGCAGTAACTAGTGTAAAATATCTGACTTCTGAATACCAGGATATTCAGTAACAGCCAAAAAGTTATAAAAATAACTAGTGGTGAACATTATATAGGGGGAAGTGTAAAAATGATATAAAATGGGTTCTTATTTATTTTTTGGGCTCAGAGAATCCTCCTACAAGGAGTGGTGTTTAACTGCCACTCGGGAAACGGACAGGAATAGCAGGCAGTGAACAGGGGGACAGGGTCCTGGGCAGAAGGCACTGTGCAAGTGAAGGTCTGAAAACAGGAGAAAAAAGTCCTTAGAAGCCAGGTGGAAGGAGTGGGTGAGGATGGGGAGGTACACGGGAGCCCCACGTCAATCAGTCGGGGGTCATGTAACAGGATTTTATTCTCCAGTCAGAAACTGGAGAAGCACTTTTTAAGTGGGGGGCTTAGCTTGATTAGATTTGCTCTTGGCCAAGGTGGCTTTTCTCAAATGCAGGTTCAATACAATCGCCGTCCTCTGAGCAGCCCTTTAGACAGAGTCTGGTGTGGGTGAGACCCAGCAGATGTAGGCTTGTGTGATGAAGGAGAAATGCAAGATAAGAGCAGCAACATGAGGTCTTGTTGGAGGCTGGGTCTGGATTGGATTGGATGTGGTGACAGGATAGATCCGGACATGCCAATTTTGACATGTCTGCAAGATGTCCAAACGAATTTATGTATTTGGCCCCTTAGAGCTTCACAAGACAGGTATGAGCTCCAAATAGAGAGTTTTGAAGTGATGACCTTCTGGATCTTTGTACACAGCCAGCGAAGAAAGAACATTGCTCAGAGAGACAGTGAATAGAGAGAGCGGATGACTTAAGACCAGGTCCCAAGGAAACCAGGAAGAAGAAGGTGAGACTGCAGGAGACAACAGAGGGACCGGGAAGGCAGGAAGGATCTGAGGGACAGTCGTGAAAATCCAGGGAAAATAATATTTCAACAAGGTGGGAAGTGTTAGATGCACTGAACTTCTGCAGGAGGCCACTTACCAGAACCACAAAAAGGTGTGTGTTGATTGAGACTCATGGCTTATTTTTGACCGTGACAAGAGCAGTGAAACTGAGGTGATGGGGGCAGAAACAAACCAGGGGGCTGCAGGATGATTTGGAGGTGAGGAAACGCACACAGCAGGCCCAAAACATGTTCTAGATGAAGGAGAAAAACAGGATGCTCAAAAGTGGCAAAGGGTTGTTGTATGTATTTATCTTAAATTGTGATTTGAGCGTCTGTATACAAGGAAGTGAGGAGTCAGAGGAAAGGATGAAAATGAAAGAAGACGAGGACAGAGAGGGCAAGGTCCCAGCAGCCGGGGGCACAGCCACGATAGGACCAGCCTTGCTTGGGAGAAGGCGTGACTATCCCAAGCTAACAGGAGTGAAGAAACAGAATGATGTCTCCTGGAGGAAGTGGAAGGAAATCCTTCTGACAGGTTTATCTTTGTGAATGAAGACTCCAGATCATCCACTGCCCCGAAGAGGAGATGAGGAAAGGGGCGAAGGTTTGAAAATGAGGTGAATGGGAAGTTCCCTGGCAAAATAAGTGATTGTAGCTCAGCCACGTGAGGGTGGGGGTCCCACAGTCACTGGGAAGAAGCTCTTGGTTTACGTGTCTCCTTCTCACCAGAGGATGCTGGGCAGACGCGATGCAGGAAGCCCATGGGCCAGGGAGCTTAGTATGTGGTAAGAGACTTGATTTTAAGGATAAAATGGCTGCAGACAGAAAAGAAGTATCGGGAATTTAGGAGGAACCAACAGAAGGGAGAACAGCGACAGCCTAGACGCCCCAGTAAGCACGAAGAACCGACAGAGGCGGGGAAGTGAAGATGGGAAGATCAGCTGTGGGAACGGAGCAGCATGTTCCAGTTCAGCTTTGCCGACTGAAGGTGAAGCAGGATGCAGTGCATCTTCCCAAGAATGGCTGGTAGAGTGGAGTGGAGACTGCAGGGCGTAAAGCAGGAGCTGAAGACCTCAGAGGTGGGCGTCACCCCAGGGAAGGTGGAGGACACATCCCGGAGCTGCAGGGAAGCAGACCAGGGTCCTCAGCAGGTGGGCCGTCCAGAGGAGGTGGACAGAGGCAAGGAGATTCTAGGTGAATGGCATACGTTTCCCCATAACTTTTGTGAAGACCGGGCAACGTCTGCTTTATTGGCACTGGATCCCCAATGCCAGCACGGATCAGGAGCACAGCAGGAAGGGGTTCAATATTGGTTGGTGAATAAATAAAGCAATACACGAAGGAATGAATGAGTGGTTAGTTCATTAATTCCTAATTATTACACCAATGTGTTCACACACATTATGAGGACAAGGGTGACCTGGACAGGGTGTGGTCAGATGCTTATCTCAATATTTGTCACAGTGATTCAAATTTTCTATGTTCTCACTGACTCAACTTATTTCTGAATGACATGCTTTTAAAGACATTGTGATAATTCAGTCTGTAAAAGTTAGGAGCATTCCCTTCTCATTCAAGCAAGGTAGCATAACTCTGCCTACTGCAGTGTGCTGATTGACAGTTACATCCGAGGTCCTGGGGGAGGGGGGCCATGCTGGGACTCCCCACAGAAATCCCTGCTGCCTGAGGAATGATTTATGAGCTTTCAGTAGGAGTAGGATTTAGATTAGCAGAAAGGTAGGTACAGATGATACTCCCACTAGTAGTTTTATAGAAAAGGGTTGAGATCTCTTTCACAGTAAGTATTCGATACATCCTCAAGGAAAGGGAACCCTTTGTGCACTGCTGGCGGGAATGTTAGTTGGTGCAGCCACTGTGGAATACAGCGGGGAGGTTCCTCAAAAAATTAAAAATAGAGCTACCATATGATCCAGAAATCCCACTTCTGCACACAAGATCAAAGGGAAAGAAAGCAGGATCTCAAAGATATACCTGCACCCCCATGTCCACTGCAGCACTATTCACAATAGCCAAGATATGGAAACAACCTAAGTGTCTATGTACAGATGAATGGATAAAGAAGACGCAGTACACGCACACACACACACACACACACTGGACTGTTAGTTCACCCACGGAAAAGAAGGAAATCCTGCCATTTGCGACAACATGGATGGACCTCGAGGGCATTATGCTATGTGGGATATCAGGAAGAGAAAGACAAATACTGTATAATAGCACGTATGTGGAATCTGAAAAAGCTGAATTCATAGAATCAGAGAGTAGAATGGTGATTATCAGGGGCTGGGGGGTGGGGGTGAATGGGGAGATGTTGGTCAAAGGGCACAAACCTCCAGTAACAAGATAAATAAGTTCTGGGAGTCTAACGCACAGCATGGTGACTACAGTTAAGAACACTGCATTATATACCTGGAAGTTGCTAAGATAGTAGCTCTTCAGTGTTCTCACCACCAAAAAGCAGTGGTAATTATGTGACGTGATGTGGTATGAACTACAGCGGTGATCATTTTTTAGTCTCTAAATGTATCAAATCAACATGCTGTACACCTTAAACTTACACATTTCTATGTATCAATTATTTTATTATTTTTTAAAATTGAGGTATAGTTGATTTACAGTATTATTGAATATATTAGTTTCAGGTGTACAACACAGTGATTCAATATTTTTATAGATTATACTCCATTTAATGTTGTTACAAAACAATGGCTTTATTTCCCTGTGCTGTACATATCTTTGTGGCTTATCTATGTTATATATAATTGTTTGTACCTCTTAACCCCCTACCCTATCTTGCCCTTCCCCACTTCCCTCTTCCCACTGGTAACCACTAGTTTGTCCTCTCTACTGGTGAGTCTGTTCCTGTTTTGTTTTTTTTTATATTCACTAGTTTGCTTTGTTTCTTAGATTCCACATATGCAATAAGTCAGTTATATTTCAATAAAACTGGAGGGGAAAAAAGATACGTCCCCAAGAATAGGGAAGATGCCATTATGTGCCCTGCTTTTCTCTGTTCCTCTTGTTATCAATCTTGTTACTATTAGACAAAGCCAACCACAGCTAAAACCCCAACACTCTGTGGAATCCAGGATTTAGAATTTAAACTGAATTCTAAATAAGCTAGCATCTTAGTCTCAATAATTCAACACACACCAGTTCTACCCCTGTTATGAGCTGGGTGCAAGCAATCAAAGGTGGATAAAACTCTTTGGCCTCTCTGGGTGTGAGTGGCCAATGATAAGAACATATGATCAGTTTTCCACCAGCCCACAAGGGGAGTCCCAAGAGAGCAGGGGGTGAGCAGTCTAGCTGCACCTGCTGTGTCCTGTCTCTGCGCAGAAACTTGGTACAGGCGCCCGGGCTCTATGGCCGGTTCTCTCCTATAAACAATCCCACTCTGCTCAGCAACTGGCAGCCCCAGGGGTCTCTCTTGTTTTGAACAGTAAATGATTTTTTTTAATGATAATGTACCTATTAAATTATCCTCAATAAAGTAAATTAGGAAGGGATGTTATGTAGCCGCTAAGTTAGGACCATTATTTACAGGGAAATCAATCTCATGGAATCTGAGGATGCAAGGTCGCCCTGGAGCCATTCTCCTTAGAGTAGGCGAGCTGAGAGTTCGGACCACTACAGGCTCAGCTGAAGTTTATTTAACCCCTAGAGTAAAGGTCAGTTTTGTGAGCCGAACTCCATTTTCTTGCATTTTATGCGTGATTAAATAGTAATTAAATTTTAATGAAAAGTGTTAGGCTGATTACAATTAACATAACTGCACTAGTCAGTTCTTATTCTCATGTTTTACATGCTGTGCGGAGCTGGCAGGACGATGGACCTTGAATGGGGTTTGAAAATCCTGTGAGCACCAACAGTTCATTTTTCTAGTGGAGAAAATGTCTTACAGCAAAGGGAAGGTAAACACACACATAAGGAAGGGTGTGGTGTACAGCTGCTCCCTCAGTGGCCATTAAGCCTGCACACAGACACATAGCACTGAGGCTAAGAATCACTATCCCCACACCCCAGTAAGCAGTTGTTCTTCTCCCAAGATTATTATAAAGCAGGGAAAAAATGATCATTTTTTTAATAAAATAAGGAAATTTATCAATAATAGATTAAACTATGTTCATTTAAATTAAAACACGGGTATTAATCTTTATAAAATGAAAACAGTCTGCTTGGTTTCCAACTGGTACCAAAACATTAAGGAAGGATAAATAAATGTATAAAGAATTATAAAACTTAAAAGGTCAACAAAGATGCATACATGTTATTAAATCTGTCTAATGCGGTTTTTTACCAGTGAAAACACAGTCTATACTGTCCACTACTTCTGATAATAAATGTCATATAAAGACCATTAACACTGGACAGAAACTAACTCAGAAGTGAAAGAATCTTTATTATTAAAGGCTTTTCTATTAACATTTTTGAATGAAGCTGAAATCAGTAATGAAACATCCTTTTGGTACATGACATAGTGTTTGTCACACAATCAAAATCATCCTAATATTTTCAAGATTCGCATCGTTGGAAAGTTTTCAAGCATATTTGATTAGAAAACACTTTTTAGCCACTGACTGTATGTCATGTTCTAGACATTCTGCCCTCCAGAAACTTAGTCCAGTGGACTGCAAGTAGGATGCCCACACATGACAGGATAAACACTGTATCAGAAATATGAGCACTGAATTTGGGCACTGTAAGTGACCATGTCATTAATTCTGCTAAAGGGGTCTTAAAAGATGGTGTGTCCACCTGTGGATTCATTAAGCAAGCAAAGAGGAAAAAGCCAAGAGCAGTGTGTAAAATAAACAAATACCGAATATGTGCATACAAATACATACACGCCTCTTGCTGGTGTGTATGTTACAGGGGGGTTGACAGGGTGGAGGGCAGTAATTAAGGATGAAAACTGAAAATGTAGAGTTTTGCATAAGCTTGCATACAGGCTTTTATAGCCTTTATTTTGGCAACGGGGAGAATCAGAGCTCTCTCTGGCTGAGATGGGAAGCCAGTGGAGAGCTCTGACCAGAGCAAGGTGCCTCATTAAGACCCATGCTGGTTCCTCTGACCAGGTAAGATCGTAAATGGACAAGAGCGGGGAGACGAAGCCAGTCTGTAAGCCAGGGAAGCTCAGTCCAGTGTGGAAGGACTCAGATCAAGGTGGTAGGGGTACAGGTGGAGAGATGTGGGATTGTGAATATGGACCCTACTGAATTTGATGCTGGATTATATGTGGGGTGGAAGATAAAGGGGCGACTCAGAATGCAGCTGACATTCACTGAGATGGGAAAGCTTGAAGGAAACCAGGTTTGAGAAAGGAGAGGATTGGAAATGTGGTCACGTTTCACGTGGTATGTCCTATGCTCTCTATCCCCACATCAAGTTGGAGGGAGACCTCGGGTACTCAGGGGACAGGTCTTGGGAGGCTGACCGACGGAACCTGAGGAGTCAGTACTGATGGAGAGAAAGAGACATGAGGATGGGCCCTAGTGGAAGCCAACCTTTACAACTTGGGGAAGGAAAGATAAGAACGAGAAACAAGACTATAATGGAGCAGTCACTGGAAGAAGGAGGGCCAAGAGGGGATGAGGAGATGGAAGGCAGTTAAAGAAGGTGTTCTAATAATAGAGAAATTGTCAAAATTAAACAGCCACAACCAGGTAGGGATTATGTGACTGAGGGGGGGGGTGACATTGACGTTAAATCCTTACCCTTTAACTTTATTGAGAAAAGATCATTCAAGTGTCTCTAAGAAAAACGAATGTTCAAATAAGGGTTTTCCCTCCAATAACTAAGTTACACCTACAATATGAAGTTCACATAGTGTTGGTGTACTATCAAGTTAAAATGGTTTACCAAGAAAACTAATTTAATACTATTGAATACATGTCATTTTTGCTTTGCAACAAAGGTCATATTCAAAGTATCAATTATTTGAGGAAAATACTGAAGTTCCATTATTTTTTATTTCATTTTGAAATCATAGAAAAGTGCTAATACTTCAAATTCTAACATTAGCTGTCTTAGGAATGGCAGCGCAATCTAACTTACACATAAAGTACCTCTTTTTTTTTATGTCCCAGGATCATAAAAACAAATAAATGGGCTTTTCCTGCCTTCCACCTACAGAAGAGCAGCAAGGCTTCTTGAGCTGGAGGGATAGGCTCTTCTGCATGTTTCAAGGAGATTCAAGCCTTTGGTTTAGAAAGACTCTAGCCTGACCTAGTTTCATGGCTGGATTCTCCAGTGGGGAAAGGATGGCTCAGAACTGCAGGAGTGGAGAGTGGCACATTGGTCACGGGTGCAGGGAGGTTGACCAGATATCCCAGCTTGCCATTGCTGAAGGGGGTTCCTGGGACATAGGAATGTCAGTTTCACAGCCTTGACAATGTTCCTTTGGGAACTGTATCATTTAGGATCCAACACAAAACATATGACACACTTCCCATAGATCATTTGAGAAGGTTTCTTTACAAATGTTGGGTTTGGAGAAGCCCAGGTAGAAGTGTGGTCACTGGGAGTTGGTTACAGAAACCTGGAAAGGGACATGTATGGATACGGCTTCTTGAGAAAAATAGTGAGCTTTGGTTGAGGGAATCTGATAGGGAGGTATCACACTCTGACATCGCTCTCCTCCCTGCACCTCTCATCTCCTGCCTGGGCACCCCACTGGAGGAACCCAGGCAGAGGGCACAGAACATAGTCCATGCATGTCCACCACTAGGATCAGAGTAGATTGAGAAACGGTGGAGAGTAGATCTAAAAAGGCAAAGGGAAAATACATGATGCAAGTGGAAAGGTGCTTAGAATTTGGTGCAATATCTTCAATTCACAAATAAAGCAATAAAGAAAGAGATAGGTCAGTTTCAAATCTCTAGAGGTCAAGATAGAAACCCAAATTTTCAGCATCACAATTCAGGCCAAGTTTTTCTAAATTATGCCAAGCAAAGATTTTATATCTTGTTTTTTCCTTCCCATAGAGTTTTAAAGACCATGTAGAAACCCATTCATACAAAAGCCTCAGAGTCAACATTTTATTTTCAAATGGTATTTCCCAAAGTGTATACCAAATGCTATGTTAAACCATATGAAAATGCTAACATTCAACCATTTTTTATCTGCAAAAATAACAATTCTGTATGGCTCAAACTAGAACACTTGGAAAACCAAGTTTAAAAAATTAAGCAAGTTTCATTTCTGTAGGAACTTTAATGGGCATGTTCATGTTTATCACCTCTTAAGCATCAATATGTCAACTAAGTATATTATTTGTATAATTATAAATATAGAACATAAATGTCTATGTTCTCAAATAACTAAAATAAAGGATTCTCCTTTGTCTTTAACCCAAACTAGGAAGATGTCTTTTGAAAGAGAAAATCATGAGGAATATAGAAAAATAAGTGGTTTCTTGGTTCCACATTAATTTTAAAAAGGGAAGATTTTAAAAGGCCAGGAACAAAACAACGTACTCTTACCATATAATCCAGCAAACATACTCTTTGGTATTTACGCAAAGAAATTAACAACTTATGTCCACACAAAAACCTACATGCAAATGTTTATAGCAGTTTTATTCATAATTGCCAAAAGTTGGAAGCAACCAAGATGTCCTTCAGTAGGTGATGGATAAATAAACAGTGATACATCCAGACAATAGAATACTATTCAGCACTAAAAAGAAATGAGCTATCAAGCTGTGAAAAGGAGGAACCTTAAATGCATGTGACTAAGTGCAAGAAGCCAACCTGAAAAGACTACAGACTGTATGATTCCAACTACATGACACTCTGGAAAAGGCAAAACTATGGATAAAAGATAGAAGATCTGTGGTTGCCAAAAGGTTGGGATGGGGGAGGAATAAATAGGTAGGGCAGTGAAAGTGATTTGTATGATACTATAATGAAGGACCCATGTCGTTACACATTTGTCCAAACCCACAGAATGTACAGCACCAAGAGTGAACCCCAGTGTAAACCGTGGACTCTGGGTGGTGACACATCAGTGTAAGTTCATCAGTTGTAACAAATGCACCATGTGGTGGCAGTGGTGATAACAGAGATGGCTGTGTATGTTGGGGGAAGCGGGAGTTACATTGGAAATCTCTGTACCTTCCTTTCAAATTTGCTGTGAACCTAAAACTGCTCTAAAGAATAAATTATATTTAAAAAAAAAGAAAAAGAAAAAGAAACCAAGGCCAGGAGAGTATAGAATGGGTAGGAAAGGAAAACAAACATAACCTCAAAAGGGTACCAACCTTTTCATTTTGCCAAACAAGGACATTACATCACACATCTTTCACCTACTCTCACCATCATTTCTAAAGATGGAGGCCATATTTATCTCATAAAAAAGAGCAAAAATGATATAACCTTGGAATAAAAAACATTTTTTCCCAAGGCAGGATAGCAGAAGCAAACTTACCTTGGTATTTTTGCCGTAAACCAGTGAAACTTTTACCACGTAGAGATTCTATTCCATGAGCACACGGTCACAAACTACGGCCTCAAAGCACAGCGGACCAGAGGTAAGAAACTGTGCAGACTTTAACCTTAAGTTTATTACCAACCTTTTAAAGCATCAAATTGTCCTAAGTCCATTTACTCATGTAAATCCTAAGTATGGCTCAACAGTGACCTGCCCAGAGATAAACTGAGCCAGAATATGTTTATGTGCAAATTCCGCTAGTTTTACCATGACAGCTGACCCTGGGTGCTACCACATTATATGACACTTCTACACGCTGCGATTTGAAGGGTTCGCAAAGACAGAACTGCCACAAAATATCTCCACCCCTTCCTTCTCAGGAAACTGTTCCTTAAAAATGGGCTAGACAGTGAAGGTGGGAACCATTTTCAAGAGGTAACAGCTTCAAAGTGCAAATGAGGCGCCCACTAAATCCTGCAGAGATTACTACCCTACATAAGCTGCTTGAAACGTCAGTCCTAAGGAGGGAAAAAATGCAGGGCCCTTCTATTCAGGGAAGTTGAGAGCAGAAAACTGAAGCAGCCTGGAGACATCAAGACTTCCTGGCACCAACCAGAGACTGAGGGAGCCTGGCGCTGGTGCTGGGTGTGGCGGGAAGCACCAAAGATAAACTTGACCTCCCGGTAGAGACCCACATCTGTCCTGGGCCCAAGTTTAAATATTTACTGATTAACTCAAACCTTTAAAGTAAGTTTTTTTCCCCCCATAACTAAGGAGAGCCACTGTCTATCCCCATCTGAGAATGAACAGAATTTCCCAAGACAAACCGTTCTCTTGATAGGTGTTTTCAAAATTGTGTATTTTGCTCAACAAAAGGTACACCCTTTTCCGGGGAACCTTAAGACACAGATGCGGATCTGTCTCCCAGTGTCCAGATCACAAAGAAGGGGGCTGTGCACCTACTTGAGAACTGGATGGAGAAGCCGGACTTGCTGATGAAGAAGTCACTGTCGAACTGCAGAGTGAGCGAACTGAAGGTGCTGTGAATGTCCTCGGGCAGTGCTGAGCCGCTCCACTCCTTCAGCAGGATGGCGCTGTCCACCGGCCCATCCCACACCTTCAGGATGTCATGGGCCAGCTCCGTGTCAAACACGATGAAGTGGAGGCTGCAAGGAGAGCACAGCTGGTACGGTGACTGAAAGGCCCCTCCCACCCAGTGAGGACACCCCAGCACAAAACTCGGGTACACACCAGCCCGTTTCACCCACACCAAACCCCACCCCAACGTGCCTTTCCTTGTCTGACAGTTATGGATGAGCCTGGAGCCTCACAGAAGTGGATTCACTTGTGCACATCAGAAAACAGAAGTACCTACTTCTTTCTGTCTGTGATGGATACAGTGAGACCACGGAGCTCTATGATGAGCTGTGTGTTTAAGGATGAAACCAGGCCTTTTGAGACTGTCAGCTCTTTTTACAATTCAAAGCTTTCTCGGGCACACAAATCAAAGACGGATCTGATACAGCTTTGTTTTAAGCTAATAGACGTCGGATTTTAATGCGTGTGATATCAGTGTTGTTCCTGAAATGCCCCACTAGGTGGTAGCATCCATGCCAGGAAAGAAACGCTGGCCGAGATGATGTTTACAGCAGGAGGATATTGTGTACCTGGTATCTGAATGATCTCAGCTTATGTTGTGTTTATTTCTATACATTTTATTTTGGGAAAAAATACAGTATTTGAAATACCAACACAAAGGCAGAAATGTGTAGTATAAACTCCTTTCTTCATAACATTTTAACATACTTCTATCACATTTACAGATATTAAAGCAACTTAAAATCTCTATGTCAGAGGAAGCTCTCTTTCAGTGACGGCAGCAGACCTGTAATTCTATTTATGGCAATTCAGACAGATAAAACAGTTTAATATCAACAAAAATATGTATTTGCTGAATGCTTTCATTCATTGTTTTTCACTCACTGCTTACTGCACAAAATTGTGAGAGAAAAATCATAATAAATGACATATCAAAGACGGTACACAAGTCCCAATTATTTACTTTGTGCATATTATATATTCAAAGAAAATATCTATCTCGCCCTGCATAAATATAAAATGTAGTATATTTTTAAATGTTTGATTTAAAATATTTTTAATATAGAGGGAAGTACATAATATAGCAGACACTTAGATACCTACCACCACCAGTGTTAACATCTTGCCTTATTTGCTCCAGATCTTTTTTAAAAATAAAATTTTATAGGCACAGTCCTACTCCCCTGCCTCTCCACTTATGCATTTGTTTTTCCTCTCACCCCACATTCTGAAATCGTGATGGTCTCTTCTCATTTATATTTTTATAATTTTCATATGCTTATGTAGTATACCTGTCTCCAAACAATATACAGTACTATTTTGTGCGTTCAACAGTAATTACATACTAGATGTCATTTTGGCATGTATGTGCTTGTATCATTTTCAAGTTGCTTTTTATATTCAGCATAAGGTGAAATTCCTCTAAACTGAAAGATGCAGATTTTGTTAACTCACTTTAGAAGCATGAGGAAATGCTTCCTTTGTCTGGTCCTCTAACAAAAGATAGTTAGTTTCTGCATTTTATTATGACAAAAGGTGCTCAGCCTAGGGTCTCTCTAGGCTCAAGAAGAGAAATGGCCAAGTTGTTCTAGCATGTGACTGTAACTTCTTACAGTCTCACAATAAAGTACAAATGGCTCTGTGTTGTCACATCTTCACTGATACCTGATAACATCAGACTTAAATAGTTGTAAAAAGAGAAAATTTGATGGTCGTGGAAAGATATCATGTTTAAGTTACATCTCCCTGAATATTCATGAGGTTGAACATCCTTTTGTGAGTCTAAGGCAACCCCCTTTCAATATAGTTCAGCCATTCAACAAACACTTATTGAGCACCGACTGTGTACCAGGCACTCTTCTAGGAATTTTGGATACATCAGTGAACTAAATGAAGAACCCTGCCTTCATGGAGCTTACATGGTTGGTAATGGGGGAGATGAGCAAAAAACAGCAACCATAAAAAATAAGTAAAGAAGACTTCATTTTAGTAAGTGGTAAATGCCATTGAGGAAAGAAAAAAGCAGAGCAGAATAAGCAGCACTGGTCATGCCAGGACTGGAGGATCGGGGGAGATTTAGGTATTATATGGGGTTGTTGGTTAACCCATGTTGGTGAGGAGAGGTTTGAGCAGAGACTTGAAGGAGATGGAGGGGTTGTCATACTTGGTGTGAGGGGAGAGTGAAGCCCAGCAAAAGCCCGACACAGAGGGCATGGTTTCAGCATTTGAGACCATCCAGGCACCAATTTAACCAGAGCAGAGAGAGGGCCTGATAAGGAAACTGAGGCCAGAGAAATAACAGGTGTAGTGGATGGAGAGGGGGTAGCGGGGGGTTGGTGGGCAACACACGGGGTTTTGTAGATTGTTCTGAAGATTCTGGCTTTCACCTTGGGTGACAGACCAATGTGGTGTTTTTGGTGAAGAAGTTATCCCACCTGTGATTTTAAAAAATTGCTCTGCACTTGTGTTGGCAACAGGCTATAGAGGGCAAGGCAGAAACAAGAATCAGATGGCTGCTGCTCAGAGGAGCTGGACAGGGGAGGTATTGAGAGGTTGTCAGATTCTGGGCATGGTTTGAAGGTGGGGAAAACAGGACTGGGTGAGCCATGTATGATTAAGAGAGGATGCAAGGTCACTCGAAGGTTTTTGCCTAAGAAACGAGAAAGGTGGAGAGGTCACGGGCTGAGGTGAGAAAGGGTGCAGGTGGAAAGGTTTGTGGGGTGGGAAGACCAGAGATTATGATTTGGGCCTGTAAGTTCAAGGTGCCTACCGGACATTGAGTAGACACTTGAGCAGACAGCTGTTCATGCGAATCTGGAGCTTCAGAGAGAACTCTGAAAGGAAATAATAAACCTGTGTCTTCGGAAATAAATGGTCTTAAGCCATGGGACTACATGAGATCATCAAAGGTCTTAGGTGCAGAATAGGACCATGGACTCTGAATTATCTGATCACATATGACTGCCCACTTTTGTAATGCATTCTTCATCTCTTTTATTACTGTTTATATATTGTATTATTGTGGAAGGATTTTGTTACATACCCTTTATCATTTTAAGAAAAAAACCCTGCTACTTACTATGCTAGGAAGGTTTTTGTTTTATCTCTTTATGTTGTTGATCATGAACCTGTATTCAATTCTATTAAACTACTTTTTCTATACCTATTTAGATGATCATACAGGTCATTTTTCTTAATATATAAAATGGGAGTAATTATAGAGTTCAGCTCTTAATTTTTATTTCCTGTTCTTTACTTGTTCTTCTGATATGAAGGTTATTTTAGCCTCATTAAATGAATCAGATCATTTCCATTTTTTTCTTTTGGATGGAAGGTTTTTCCTATATATTGGTATAATATAATCTATTATTTTCTTAAATTTTCTAAAAGCAATCCTTATTGTAGGGGTATATTTCAATTCTATTTCTAATGTCAATTATTTGGGCCTCCTGTATTTTATCATAATATGTCAGTTATTATTCTACCAATGATACCTTTTCAAGAATCAGTTTGTGGGTTTAGTAATTCTCTATATTATTTCTTCCATTAATTTCTTTTACTATATTTGTTGTTTTTCAACTATACTTCTTTGAATTTACTCTGATAGCATTTTTCAAATTCCATTAGCTGGAGCTTATTAACCTGATTTTCAAGCGATCTTCTTTTTCCAATATGTGCATTTAAGGCTATAAATTTCACGGTAAACTGTTAATCATGTGTCTTTTATTTTCAAAATTGAGCATGTGTTTTCTTTTTTGCTATTTCTATTTCTATTCCATTTTGGTCATGGTGTGGAGTATAAAAGTGATTCTCTGCTTTATTGTTTTCACTGATTAGTTTGTTCCTAGTTTGTGATCATGTTTGCACATGTTCCATATTTACTTGAACAGAATGTGCAGTTTCTAGTTGAAGGCTGTATGTCTTTTTAAAATAAGCTTAGTAACTGCATGGTTCAAATCCTCTGTAAACTTACTAATTTGTTACTTGTTTGATTTATGAGTTATAAAGAGTTAAAAGAGGCATGCTGTGCAATTTCCAATGTCTCCATATAATTTATTTATTTTGCTTGTATTAAGCTATATTCTTAGCTGGATAAAAGTTCCTCTTAACTATCACATATGTCTGGTGAATATATATCTCTAAACCAATAGTAGTATTTTGTGTGTTAACAGTAATTGCATAATAGGTACACTTACAAGGGAATGACAGGTAGTTTGAATACAGATTCCAGGTTGACAGTTATTTTCCTTTAGTACTTCAAATACCTCTTTTGGTCTGTATTGTTTAGAAGTTTTCTATCAGGCTAGCTAATTTATATCTTCCTTTTTTTAGCTGTTTCTTGGATCTTTTCTCCACCTTTGGTGTCCTTTGGGCTTACCAGAATGTGTCTAGGCATGCACTGACCTTTACTAATGCTACTTGAGACACATTAGGCTTATTAAATGCAAAATTCACATCATCCAGCAATTCTAGAGATTTAAGGGATGTAGAGAACTACTGCTTTCTGTAACCTTCACTGCAGAATTATTTTACTTTTATACTGTGTGTATGGAGTAGTTGATAAAAATATAAACTAATGAAGAAAGAAAGAAAAAAGGAAATTAATCTAAGTGATAACTATGCATATAAATCTATGGCAATATATTTTAAACTAGGCATAAAATGGTTTTCTAGAAAACAGAAATTACTAAAATTGACTCAAGGAAACCAATATAGACAAACATATAGAAATATACATCTTATATTTATCAAAATATTTTGAAATTGGTGATAAACTGAAAACAGGACAAATGTCCAAAAACAAAACAAAAGTTCAGTAAATATTGATATGTAGGAAGTCCGTAAAAGTACTGCTAAGTAAAAAAAATGTAGAAAACACTATGTTTTTCACTTGTCTTGCATAAATAATTTCATTTATTAATTCCAATAATTTCCTACAGTTTTTTTTTAATTTTATATCTTTAGGTGGTAGAATTTAATATTTTTTCCATTACGGAGTTTTAAAAATATAATTCACACATATTTATTGAAATAAATAAATAATTAAAAGTTTAGTCTCTGAGATTGGGACCAGGACAATGAGATTCACTATTACCACTTCAAATCATTATTCTGGTGACTGTAGCCAGCACAACAAGGCAAGAAAAAGCCAAAAGATTTGACAAAAAAGGAAACCAATCTTTTATTAATGTAGATAACATGATTGTTCACATAGAAAAAAAATTTAAACCTAAGAACTCAGAATTAATAAGTGAATTTATTTATACAAGATAAATATAAAAATATAATTTATTTTCACAAAACAGTCACAACTAGAAAGTGAAATAAAAATACTATCTACATTATCATCAAAAAGTGTGCTATAGCTAGGGATAATTCTAGCAAAAGATGTACAAGAGCTCCTCACAGAAAACTATCATTATTGAGACAAATTATATAAGATCTACATAAATGGGACAATATACTATATCAGAGATCAGAAAATTCAGAATTGGAAATGATGTCAGGTTTCCCTAAGCTCATCTATTGATATAATGTGATTCCAGCTGAAACCCTAGCAACTTCCTTGCAGAAAGTAACAAGTGTTTCTAAAACTCATATGGAAATGCAAAGGGTCAAGAATAGCCATGGCAATCTACATGAAAAAGAACAAAGCTGGAGGAATACAGTACCAGATATCAGTACTTATTAAGTAATTCAGTGATTAAGATAGAAAGGTATTGCACTAGATGGACAAATAGATCAATGTAATGAAGTTCAGAAACAGGCCTATAATTATATAATCATATAATTATAATTATCTGGCTTATAACAAAGTTGCACTGCAGTTAATGAAGAAAGACTGACTTTCCAACAAATGGTCAATTGAACTGCACTATGGACAAAAGATTCCTTGCATCGTCCTAATACCTTACACAAAAGTTAATTCCAGATGAAATGAAAACATAAGTGTGGAAGATAAAATAGATCTCCTACAAAAAAAACTTAAGATAATATTTTTTATAACTTTGGAGAGGCAGGATTTCTTAAACTGGACACAAAAACACTAAGAAAAAACCCAAAAATATTTGATATAACTTAATTAAAGAATAAGAAATACACTAACCATAAAAGAAAAATGAGCCAAAATGAATTTGACTCATTGAAACTGAAAACCTGTCTTTACCAAAAGACATCATTATGAGACCAAAAGACCACTGAGTATAAGAATATAGCTGGTGAATACACAATCAACAAAAGATTGCATTCAGATGTATAAAAACTATATACTAATCAAAAGGAAAAGATAGGCATTCCAGTGCAAAAAGAAATGAGCCAAAAACTTCAACTGACATTGATAAAAGAGGATAGTCAAGAGACCAATAAACATATAAAAAAGTGATGGCCTTGATCAGTCACCAAGGAAAAGCAAATTAAAACAACTACACACTAGAATGGCTAAAATGAAAGACAGTCAATGCTTAGTGCAGGGGAAGGTGAGGTACGTGGGAGTGAACTACACTGTGAAGGGAATGGTGTTGGTTTAACCAATTCGGGAAATCGTTTGACAGTATCTACCATAGCTGAATGCAAGTGTACACCTGAGAGAAAAACATGCACACATCCACCAAATAATACATGAAAGCGTATCCAACACGACGTCATTTGCAATAACCTCAAACTGTGTAAAAACAATTCACGCGTCCACCAACACTCAGAATAAATAAGTAAATCATGGTATATTCATGCAATAGAATAATTTACCTGTATCAGTGGCAGTGAAGGTTGAGGAAATCAACAAAACTAATCACACTGTATAATTAGATTTTTATAAAGTTGAAATTAGGATAGCGATTATCTATCTGAAGTTAGGATAGTGATTATCCTTAAGAATGGATCCTTTAAATGGAGCTCAAAGAGCACAATGTGGGTCTTGATCTGGTTGCTGGTAACAAGGAGTATTTTTATAAACAAGCTGTATACTTAGCATTTGGATAGTCTTATGTGCCTATGTTATATGTTAATGAGAAGCTTACATAGACAAACAAAAAAAATTCACCCTGATGCTGTAAGTTTTGCCATTTGGGAAATACCTTGTAAATTCAACAACAAAAATGATATAACAAAATTTAAACAGATAAAGAAATGGCCATTTTTCATTCTAAAAAAAATAATTAAAGTCAATATGCAGACACCATACCACTAAGTAGGGAAAGTTTAAAAATTGATTTTAAAAAGTATCATCCTGAAGGAACTGTTAGTCATTTCAGACACAGGCATGAAAGAAAAACAAAAACAAAAACATACACTTTGCAATGCACAGTGTCACAAGCTTTAAGAGATGTGAACAAAGCATCAGGTGTGTTTAATTCTGCCTCAAGGTGTCTGGGAAGGGCTTTGTCAGGCAGAGAGAAATAGGAAGGATAATTCAATAAAGAGGATGAGACAAAAAGCGACTGAACAAATACATTCATTAATATGCTAAAAATGAAAAGATACAAAAGTTACAAATATAACAAAAAATGATGCAAAGATTTTTTTCCTACCAGATTGGCAAAGATTATAAACACTTTATCCAGTTTCAGTGACATTGTGGAGACCCTACCTTTTCATATGCTGTTGAAGCCATATCTACTCTTCATAAAAGCAATTTGGTAATAACTATACAAATTTAAATGTGCATACACAGCAAGTCCAGCTTTAGAAATTCATCGTAGAAAGTACCCTCGAGGTGATATACTGGGAGGATGGTAGCATGGCTGATAATAGTGAAAAACTGAAAACAACCCAAATATCCCAATAGGGTATAGTTTAAATAAATTATGGTGCATTCAGGCAATAGAATCTTCTTCCATGACTAAACAGAATGAGGTGGAATTACAAGTAAGGATATAAAACTTTGACCATGTTTATTGACTGAAGGAAATCTTCAGAATAATATTAAGGCATGATACTATTTTTCAAAAATAATTAAACAAGGAGATAAACAGATAAACCAAGTTATATATATATATATGTATGTATATTATATATATGTGTGTGTGTGTCTTTGCATAAGAAGTTATAAAAATATATACCAAATTTTAAACTGTAGTTATCTTTTGTGTCTAGGATTATAGCAAATTACTTTTCAGGCTTTTTATCTTTCTGCAACACTTCTCTAGTATTTCAAAAATTGGGAAAATAAATAACTTTGAACGTCATGACAATGAACTTGAATTTATTCTGGACAAAATATGTATTTTTTTAAAGGGGGCAAGTGATATGATCAGCTTTGTTTGATAGAAATATTTGTATTAAGACACACAAAAATGTCTCAACCATTTGACCCAGAAAGAATTTTCCTGGGAATTTATTCTAAGGTATTAATTATAAGAAGAGGCAAAGCTTACTTGCAATACTATTTGCCATATTATTATGTATAATATTGAAAATTAGAAATAATGTAAATAACCAACAAGAGAGACAGTAATTAATTATAGACACCCACACTGTAGAATATGCAAAGGTCCATGTAAGATATATGTGAACATGGCAACAATGATGTCTAGTATGGGGATAATGCATGCCTTTCTTTTTTACACTTTTGAAGATGTCTAGATATACATTCATTTTTCAGCCATATAAAATTAATATTTTAATTGAAAAAAAATAAAACATGCTCCTTAGAGTGGGAGCAGTGGTTGAGAGGCAGCCCTGGCAGGATGGTCAGAGAAGAGGCCCAGTGAGTCATGCTTGTCTGGACTAGGGAAGTAGCAGCAGTACTGGTGGGAAAGCAGACCTGGGGGCTCCATGTAGAATTACTGAGATGTGTGATCACACGAGTGTGGGAAGAAGGGAGGAGCTCATGACACTAAGAGGCTTGCCTGGATGTCTTGCTGTGTAGTGACAACCCTACTTGAGAAGGAAGGAACTGCAGGGCAAACACTGAGTCCAGAGAAGAACACAGCCTATTTTCAGATGAGATAACAATAATGAAATTCTTGTTGAGGGGTTGACCTTTTAACTGGGCCCCCAAAGATGGGAAGAATCTGGAGGTGAGGCAACAAAGAGAAACTGGGGGGAACACAGGTCGAGAGAGCTGTGATGACAAGGTTGGGACGGGAGACTCATACACGCTTCATCTGTGCTGAAGTGTAACATGCATATGAGCCTTCGGAGGTAAACCTGTAGGGGACCAGACGCCAAGTCGAGAGGGTGTTATGGTTCTGGTTAAGGAGCTTATGTTCGCTGATTAGCAAAGGGGTGGCTCAGAGAGGGTGGAGGACGGATTTGGAAGGCTCACTGGGAGAAGATTAAAGTAAGAGCAGAGTAATGGGCCTGGGAGGTAGGAACTGGGAATCACAGATAAGAAGAAAGACAAACAAGGGTAGGGCTGACAAGGATTTGGCTTGCAGGCAACTAATTTTTTCTCAGAGCTTATTATGAAGAAATTTAATGTAGTTCACTAAAAGAATGCTGTGAGACATATATTAATACCTGTCTGTTTGTTTTCTTCAGTTGGGAAAATATTGGAGACTGGTGAGGGAGAAACAAGGAAGAGCAGAATACTGAAAATTAAAACCTCCAGCCATTTTGAGGAAGATAGGCATTAACAGAAATAGGGAATAAAGAAGTAGAAAGAGGCCCAGGGGGGAATGATAATAATCCTGAAATTGGCGTGCCTGCCTTGTGCCTGTGAGGCGTTCATCCCTGGAACAGCAGCCATACCAAGGTCCCCACCATCAACTGCTTCTCCTAGGCTCCATTTATGTGTGATTGGAATTTCACTTCCAGTGTTAGCACTTTCAATTCTTTCTACACTTTCATCTTCAATGGCCAGTTCCCTTTTTGATTATCCATGTTTGTAAGACGCCAAGTGGGTTTATCACTGGGAGACAAGGAAGCAACACAAGGACACACTCTGCTGTCTGTGGCTGAGTGCAGCAATCCCCCTTGGGAAGGCGCGTGACGCGATCAGGAACTGGCTGCGAGGTGCGTCTGTCGTTTATGCAGAGATCTGGGAGCTGAAGGGCTAAAAGAGAAGTCTGTCCTTCATGCAATTCTTCACAGTAACTCTGCACAGGCAACTGAAATCTGAATCCTGTTTTGGGGCACTAGCGCTGTTTAGCTGAAGCGGGGTAACTGAAATCGCCTGCAGGAGGATCTTGCGCCGTGGCGGGTGCCTGCAGGGTTCTCCCTCTCTCTCACTCTGCAAGCAGCTGGTCGGGTTCCCTAAACCCATCAGCTGCTCCCACAGCCCCAGCTAAGGAGGGCCGGAGTCCAGCCTCAGACACCTGGCAGACTTTGAAGAGCTGCTGCTCTCTTTTCTTTGGATGGCTGGAATTCTCTTGACTGGCTATTTCCTCACATGACCCACAAAGATACACGGGATACCCCACTGTAGTCCTGACAGGAAAGGGGCGTTTGAGGTGCCTGGGTTCCGGGCCCCACGCCTGTCCGTCTTGTCAGTCAAAGACTCCCGACTCGTGTTCCCAGCACATTTACTACATGCCGACCTCACATTTGGAGACAAATGTCCAGTGAAGTGGAAACGTTTGCCCGTCCTTCTCCTCCTTAGTCTGTGTCTCACAGAGATCTTGAAGGTTGGTCAAAAATAAATTAAAACATTCCTAGATCTCCAAAGCACATCTCCCCTGATCTTTCTACAGCCCATCCAGCCAGATGCGGTGAGATCAGGATCACATTCCACACTTCACTTTCTTTAAAAGTCTGCACGTGGACAGTTTTGACAATCTTGATACATTTTTGATAGGCCTCTAATGTTTTCAATACTGCATGAGCTTTTCTAATAAAATCCCCCTCAACTACACCTCCAAATGCAATTTCCTGGGAACAATTAGGAACAGAAATACTTTCAAAGTGAGTTTTCCAGACAATTACACTTGCAGAAAAGCAATTAAAGCCAGGGAACAATATACACATACGATTATGAAAAACATTGCCTTGATGCTGCTTGCTGAAGGTGTTTGTAATGCTGTTCCCTTTATTGTATAAATTACAGCTGTGCTCAGCAGTGAAACACACTGGGTCTCTTAGACACATGCTTACATATAACTCTTAATGGGGCTAAATTTACTGCAGTGTCTTGTGATTAGACTTTTAATTAAATTTAATTCTGGTAACTGCTTTATAGTATGCGTGTTAAAATTACAAACCTCTTCCAGACCCAAGTGCCCTATAACAAAAACTATTTTGGGGTCTTCTATTACCTCAAACAAAAAGTTACAGCAATATGCAATCAGAAATTGCTTTGGACCTCAAAGAAATCAAAATAGGCCCAGTAATAATTGGCCTGAAGTGTTGAAACCAGACCTTTTATAATTTCTGAGATCTTGTTGCTTATTTATTCTTTGACAGCACAGACATTTAAAGAAATCATAATAGAATGTATAGTAATGAATTCCATTTGTATTAAGAATTTTTAATACTTAAATTAAACCCTGGGCTCATGTTTATATGACTGATGTATTCCTCATTTTCAAGCAAACGATGTAGATAAAATACTGGCTATGATACCAATGAAATAACTCATTAAACTAAGCTAAAGAATATCCAAACTGGGCCTCCCTGGTGGCGCAGTGGTTGAGAGTCCGCCTGCCGATGCAGGGGATACGGGTTCGTGCCCCGGTCTGGGAGGATCCCATATGCCGCGGAGCGGCTGGGCCCGTGAGCCATGGCCGCTGGGCCTGCGCGTCCGGAGCCTGTGCTCCGCAATGGGAGAGGCCACAGCAGTGAGAGGCCCGCATACCGCAAAAAAAAAAAAAAAAAAAAAAAAAAGAATATCCAAACTAAGACCAAGCCCTATTTTTCTTAGCATCAGTACCATTTTAAGCCTAAAATTGTATATTATGTACTTTTAAGTATGTTATTTTCCAAATTGCCATACTAAAAATAGTACATATTTCCTTAATAAAGAGAAATCACCAGAAACATTTTGGGATGAAGTTGAATACTGATGGAGTAAATTAATTATAAGTACTGATGTTTGCTTCTTAACTTCCTTATTACAAAGGACTTTATGCCTTAAATGAAAAAGATCTGTTTACAAATTGAGTAACTTGAAAGATATGTACAAGAAGAAAAATATTCCTGAAACAATAAAGTGGTATAGGCAATGTCTATTTTTTTTCTAGAACGTTAACGGTTAAATGACAAAGTCAGTTCATGATACAAAAGCTGTACATTTTTTATTACTTCAACTCATTCTTTATTAATTTATTTTCTTACTAAAATGTTAATGAAGTATTAGATTCACCTGCAAAGAGTGAATTCATCACTTGGTTTGCATTAGGGGAACAAGTGCTCTTTCTAATTTTTGGGAAACAAATCACAAGGAGATGTGTAAGAAATAGAAAATTTTGAAATCAGCCTAAAAGGAAATATATCCTGTTTATGTAAAGTCATTTTATGAATCACAGATGATTCCTAGGATTTTTCACAATCAAATTCAGTGTAATGGCTTTTGGATTATTCAGATCAAGCGTTCAGGAATTCAAAGTTAAGATGTAGTATTTAATTCTATTTAGTTCACTGGGTAAGTGACTATGTTGATTTTTATGAAGAATACAGACTCTTAAACTCTGTTCCTTAAAGATGCCTTATTTGTGTCTCAATGGATCCATAACTACCTAATTAATCATTTTTCTTAATGACACAAGTTAATTTTTAAATGAGTTATTATAAAATAATGTTTTTGCAATATTTACATGCTTTAAATTCCCTCCCATGCTCCTTGTACATAGTAAGAATATTTCTTTTGGAGGGTTTGAAAGTGGTAATAGTTTGTGCCATGTCAGTTTAACTCACTCCAAAGATGTAAATGTGATCAAACTTCAAGAAAGTCTGGTGAATTTCAGGGAGGATGGAAGTCACCTGATGAGAAACAGAGCATCACTGAACGGAATCAGAGGGTCGCCTCACTCCTCGTTGTCCCGTTTTACTTTTTTACTAAGTTATAAAGTTGCAGTATGATATATTTACTAAGTTTGCTGGGCAAACCTTTTGTGAATAAGGACAAAACCCACTAATTATAAATGTTTTCATATATCCACTTGCCCCAGAAAGAGGCTTCTGCTTTGCACCTGTCTCTTTCAGCTTCTTCACATACTTAAGAGTTGAGTTGCCTGGATTCTTTTAGTCTTTGGTCAGAGCAATAACACAGGGAAGAGGAAAAGGATCAGAGGCATGTGGATTAAGGTTGTTGGGAGGTGGGGTACAGAGCTTTTTAAAAAATTAACTTTCCGGGGAGATTTCAAAAGAATACAATGAAAGAGGAGAGTTAATGGGAGGAGAAAAGGGATTTTATGAGGCGTGACTAAAGAATGTACATTCTATCCTTGTTCATCAAGATCTATAATTAAAGAACAGCTTATTTTGAAATTACTTTTGCTTTACGTACCGTGGTTTTGACACAGCCTTGTGACTGGCACATGCAGCATTTTATTTTATTTTTTTTGCGGTACGCGGGCCTCTCACTGTTGTGGCCTCTCCCGTTGTGGAGCACAGGCTCTGGACGCACAGGCTCAGCGTCCATGGCTCACGGGCCCAGCTGCTCTGCAGCATGTGGGATCTTCCCGGACCGGGGCACGAACCTGTGTCCCCTGCATCATTAGGCGGACTCTCAACCACTGTGCCACCAGGGAAGCCCCGAGAATTTTACTTTTTGTTGGTTTACTTGTTAATTAAAAAAATACCATCATTTAGGACTATCGATAGAAATAGAGTAATACTTTCTGTTGAAATGTTTGCACAATTATCTGAGATTTTTCATGATTTTCTGTTATACGAGTAACTTTAGATTGGAATACTTTCTTGGTCTCCTTCACACTTACTTTGGAATATCATAAAATAATCACACACCTCTCCCACCTCTATATGCAGAATCTTTTCAATATAACTGATTCTCTTCCCATTAAGGGGTGGATTATATTTCTTCAAACTTTATCTTGCCCCTGAGACTTGCTTTGGCAGATGGCACGCCAGCAAATGTGATGCAAGCAGAAGTTTGAAAAGTCTCCATCTCTTGCTTCTAGGAACCTTCTACCATCATTAGTTTCCTGAAGGAACAGAACCTGGAGTGGAGAGACCCTAGCCTTTAACCATCCAGCTGAGCCCCCTAAACCTGCATGAGGCCCTCCTAGACCACCCACCCCAACCATCCAGAACTGCCTGGGCAACCCACAAAGACATGAGCACATAAATCATCATTTGCAGCAACTAAGTTTCGGGGGCCCATTTGTTATGCAGCCAAAGCTAACTGAGGTACTTACATTTTTTATCTTTACTATGGATAGCTTAACACAAGTTTTCAAAGGAATACCAAAGTGAGCATGCAAACTAACAAAAACCTTGACCATGTGTTTACATTTTCTTCTTTAACTCAGAAACTTAAATCTAATAGTGGGTAATAATGGATGTACCACTATCTCCACTACAAGAATAGGAGCCATGCTTCTATTCTCAAATCACTAAAACCCAATAAAACAAGTACCTGATGGTCTTTCCCGGGTCCGCCTCTATGACCCAGGTGCAATGGAGGTTGTTGTCGTATGGAGCAGGGTAGCCAGGAGACAAGATGCGTCCTGAAGTGGCAGCGTGGATCTGACCGCCACATTCCGCTGAAAGGGATACAGAAACACAGGGAAGTTTACTCCAGGCATTAGAGGCTTCCTGTAACTACCTTTAAAAGCCCAAACCATCACGTCTGTGTTGTACACACAGGAAAACAATCACAGCCATCTGTTTGTCCCTGTCATTGCTTTCCTTTACTTGTTCCCTAGCATTATCTTGATGGAAAGGCAGTATCCTCTGTGCAAAGTCAAGAGAATAAAACAGTGAAACACTGTGTTATATTTCTAATAATAATTCTGTGCAGATAGCCTCAATAAAATAGTACTAGGAGATCTGTCTTTCCTACCTAATAAAAGAAAAACAAACAAGCACACACACCCACACAAATATTAGGAATACATAAAAACCCACACTGAAGAGAGAGCACTGGAAATCCTTCCCAGTTCCTCTGTAAGAACTAAGTCAGAGCACATGCGTGGGCCTCCAGCTCTCATTGTGCACTTGCAGGTAACTCACCTACACAGGAGGGCAGCGGTCTGTCCCACACTCTCCGGTCACCACTCAGACAGGTCAGAGTGTTGCTGCCGTGCATGGCGTAGCCTGGGTTACAGCTGTACAGAACCACCGTGTCCGTGAAGTGGCCTTCATCCCGGATCCTGTAGCCATAGTTAGGGATCCCCGGATCCTCACATTTCACTAGGTCAAAACCTATGAGAAAGGAAGGAAGGAATTAGTAGAAAAACGTAACAGTGGCATCTACATTGGCGTTAAAATATCGATGAAATAGACCAGGTTGTCAAATGTCCCTTTAAGTGTAGAAAGAAAAAGAAGACTCTGAATTTAAAAATGGGGAAATACATGTGAGTCTTGATTGGGTTTATCTGTTAACCACTGGTTGTTTCTTGGGGTTCGATGACTTTATTTGTTCCTATCTACTGATATACTTACAAGTGAAACTGAGCAGGACCATGGCCTCCACCTGCCTTTTGTCTGTAGAAAACTTTAGCCAAAGAAAAAGTTGAATTGGAGAAGTGAGAAAATGCAGAAAGAAAGGAAAGCATTCAAACAGGACAAAATAACAACAGTTTAGTCATTAAGCAAAGTCAAGGACCTTTAGTTCCTCCTCAAGGGCTATAGATAATATTCAGAGTCATATCCTTTGAGCTGTTATGTAGATACTGAAACCCCTACCAGGCAGAAGAAGTTAACTACATCATGACCAGACTGCAGCCATGATACAAGCTGCCACAATTCTGAGAACTGGCCTCAAAGAAATGTTAACAAACTGACCCTGGAACTGAAAACTAACTGTACTTAAGACAGTCCAGATGACGCGGATCATGGCCAATTTCAAGATGACTGTCGGAGCTGACTGTGCTGTTTCTGCACATAGCTCCCTCCCTCCAACTATAAAAGCTCTTGCCCACTGGTTGTCAGGGGGCAGTCAGCCTTTGGATACAAGTCCACCTTCTCTCCCAGTTACCAGCCTCTGGAATAAAGCAAACTTTCCTTTCCACCAACCTTGCCTCTCGAGGATTAGCCTTCAAGTGGCGAGCAGCTAGACCCCACTTTCAGTAACACAAGGAGAACCTTTATTCCAAAGAGTTCCAAACTGTCATCAGGTAATCCATATGTCCAGCCAGCCTTCTGGATTCTCCAGTGAGCTTCATGTATGCCTTTCCTGTGTCCACATCCCCTCTTTGTCACACCTGGGACCTCCCAGGAGGGCCACCCCTCGCCGCCACCTGGTGCTTATCAGGGTCTTTACTGCCTGTGCTCACTCGAGCCCCCGCCTCCAGGCCCACTTCCTCTAAACCTCCCAGATCTCAAGCTTCTCGGGAAGTTAACAAGTCCTTTCTGCTCATGGGAGCTGGGCTCTCTGTCCCACCTGCTGTGGTCCCAAGGGCCAGGGTGAGAGGCTCCTAAGTCCCTCCGTGTACAGCAGAAACCCCAGAATGAATCATGGTAATGACTTCATCAAGCTAAGCTCTGAGACTCAAAGAAATAGATGATAGAAATGAAGATTTAGCTTCTGCGTTACTGAGAACCGTACATTGTTTTTGCATGAGGCAATAATTTAAGGCCATCTGTGAAGACAGTTCTACACTAACAAATCTCTCTCCTAATATCATGATGCAAATTTTGACCATTTAAAAAAGTAGAGCTGGAAACTCGAGGGACCACATGGGATCACATCTATTTCCACCTAACTGTGACTTTTTCCTTTTCACAGAAATAAATAAATAAAGTTTTAAAAAATGAACGTGTGATTTTTGCTAAGTCTGCCTGTCAAATTTGCATTCTGAGTGCTTTCCATTGAGGAAGATATACCTTTAAGTTCACACTATCATTTACCCTCGTAATATCTACATAATCAAGATTGAGTTCTTCAGGTTTGTTCATGGGAGGGAAATGAGTACACATTTGGTAATTTACATACAGTTGACAAGAAAAATTTCCTTCTATAAAATGTCAGTCTTTACCTACTGTGCCTTTACAAGAACTCTCTGTTTATCTATTTAAGAAATGCAAATAGTTGTAATTCAAGATGCCCAGAAGGAGGGACTTCCCTGGTGGCGCAGTGGTTAAGAATCCGCCTGCCAATGCAGGGGACACGGGTTCGATCCCTGGCCTGGGATGATCCCACATGCCGCGGAGCAACTAAGCCCGTGCACCACAATTACCGAGCCTGCACTCTACAGCCTGCGAGCCACAACTACTGAGTCCACATGCCACAACTACTGAAGCCCATGTGCCTAGAGCACGTGCTCCACAACAAGAGAAGCCACCACAATGAGAAGCCCTTGCACCGCTATGAAGAGCAGGCCCTGCTCGCCACAACTAGAGAAAGCCCACGCACAGCAACTAAGACCCAATGCAGCCAAAAATAAATAAATAATTTTAAAATAATTTTAAAATATATTTTTTTAAAAAAGATGCCCAGAAGGAAAGTGCGTAACAGTATGTCAATTTCAGCACGAAACAAAAGGATATTTGAAATTGCCACGAAGGGGACTGGAATTAAGGGGAAGGGTCCCAGTCACATAGGGTTTCAGGGCTCATGCAAATACCTGACAAGGCTAGTCTGACACATAGTCCCAGCACCACCGGGAAAGGAAGACTTTAAGCTTCTGAACTCGCTTAGGACACACAACCACTCTTGCTCACGCGCTGCAGACTGCAGGTTGTTTAGCCCTAGCTTCTCTTTGTACGGAACGGAAAGAGGAGGCAAGTCTTCGTTGTTACTGCTTTACTTGGTTTGGGGCTCGGAAGGGACAGCATCAGAGCAGAGCTTTTGAAAACATCACGGCCCACTGTGACAAGGACGGGAAGCCACCGCTGGCTGGAGCAGAATGACACGCTGGGAGTGATGGCTGGAGTAGGGCTCCACTAACAATGGTAATAATAACCAACGTTTCAAACTGTTTCACCATTTGGAAGTCAAATTAGGTATCTGAGTATCAAATGTCAGTGGTGCATAAAATTGGACATATGCAGGAGACAAAATCCATGTCTCAAAATGATGAACAGAAAGAGTCAAACATCTATCCCTTTTGTTTGTACCCCTGTGACAGAAACCTGGGTGAAGTAAAACCAACATGAGAGGTGCCAACCTCAAGTGTTAATGGGGCCATGCAGGTCTTACCAACGCAGAGCGAGGCCGTGCAGGACAGCAGCCCAGGAGACAGTGACGACCTGCTGTCCTGCTGAAATTCACACTCCCTCTGACCCAAGCTTCTGATTTTTCTAGGAGCACCTGAAACCTGGATTTTTTTAAGTTTATAAAATGCTTGCTGAATAATTTGGAAATGGAGATGTTTAAAATCCAGGATTAGATTGTGAAAGCTAGATGTAAGTAACTTTAAAAGAAATTGATAATTTCTCAGTTTTGGGTGAAGGCTGAGACTCACTTCTGAAAAGTCAGCAATATTCCATCTAATTTTTTAAGACTAAGCTTTGAAACACACAGAACTTCTGAGGGTGATTAAGGGGGGGACAAAGAAATGGTCCAGCTGACTTGTCCAAGACCTTTTATTCTGACAGTGAATTATCTCCTGGTTACACAGAAGAGTTTGTTATGAAAGACTGTCCTCCCTGGAGATTGATGCCTATAAAAGATAAAGTAATGCCATTGATTTTCCTGGTGAGTTACGTGCTGTCTCATTAGGTTATAGCCACCCACTCCACAGATAAACACTCATGCGTAAGGGTTATTCAGACTTTCCCTCTACGTTCAGAGAGCATGGCTTTTAAAGTTTTCCATCAAGCAAGTTATCAAAGTTCTAAAACCCCCAAATCTTATATTAAAATTAGCTTGAAGAAACGTTTTCCTCTGCCCCAAAACCTGCATTAAAACCTTTTTGGAGGAAGGAAGGAAGAAACATTGAAAAATGAACAAGTAAACAAAGATGTACCAATAATAATGACTGCTAAACTTTGTGTTGAATTATTATAAAAATGTATGTTTTATTGCTTTTTCTATCACTCAATCTTGAAAGATTTTGTTTGTTTTCTAAACCACACCTCATCATGCAGAGTGGAGCCAAGCTATTTTTTTTTTAACATCTTTACTGGAGTATAATTGCTTTACAATGGTGTGTTAGTTTCTAATTTATAGTAAAATGAATCAGCTATACGTATACATATATCCCCATATCCCTTCCCTCTTGCGTCTCCCTCCCACCCTCCCTACCCCACCCCGCCAGGTGGTCACAAAGCACTGAGCTGATCTCCCTGAGCTAAGAGCCAAGCTATTTTTGAAAGGGCAGTTACTCTTCCCACTACCAGCTGTCCTGTTTTTCTTATGATTTCGTTTATTGTTTTTTCAAAAGATCAGTTAAGTCCTTGATGATATCGTAAAATATGTTATTTTGTAAAAAGTCCTACACTTGATTCCTAAGTGCCTGAAGCTTCTACACCTACCTAAAGTCATTATATGCAATATACTCCTCTTCTTGTCAGAAACTTGAAAAGTGTTTATTATTTTTATTTATTATTTTGATATTCCCAAGTTTAGTTTTCCAACTCAGTGAAGGGAGCTTTGTTTGCTCAGAACTTCTGAAAGGGTTTAATAATTCATGCACAGTTACAGGAAGAATCATAGACATTTATTCCTAGAGGAAGCATTCAATCAACACCTTGAAAGGACTAGAGAAGGATCTCTAGAAACCCCTAATTTGTTTCTTGCTGCTCGTGCAGTGAACCAGTCTGATGCCTGGACTCAGTCCGTCCACACGCAGTAGATACACAGCCCCTCTGTAGCTTCTCTCTTCACAAACTGAATGACAGTCATTTCAATTGAGCTCTGCTTGCTATGTGGTTAAGGTGTAATATTATCATTGTCTCTTAGAAATTTCAACGCTGCTTATAAACATTGGTGAAATAAGTTGAATCAATGTGTAACAGCAGAGTTCTTCAATGACAATATAAAGTTCTGTGCTGTTGATTTTGTGTCCCTTTCAGGAAAAATATTTTTCTGTGGTTATTAAAAAGTCTCAAAAATTATTTTCTTAGATTTATATTTAGATCTACAAAGATAGTCCTCCAAAGAAGAGATATTTCCATTTTAACTTGAATCTAAAAGACTTTAAATTAAAATTTTTTTTTTAAATTTATTTATTTAATTTATTTATTTTTGGCTGTGTTGGGTCTTCATTGCTGAGCGCAGGCTTTACTCTAGTTGCAGCAAGCGGGGGCTACTCTTCGTTGTGGTGCACAGGCTTCTCATTGCAGTGGCTTCTCTTGTTGTGGAGCACGGCTCTAGGTGGGTGGGCTTCAGTAGTTGTGGCATGTGGGCTTCAATAGTTGTGGCTCATGGGCTCTAGAGCACAGGCTCAGTAGTTGTGGCACACAGGCTTAGTTGCTCCGCGGCATGTGGGATCATCCCGGACCAGGGATTGAAACCATGTCCCCTGCGTTGGCAGGCGGATTCTTAACCACAGCGCTACCAGGGAAGTCCCTGAATCTAAAAGACTTTAAAATGATCACTCTTAAGGCTGCTATAGAATAATAGTTTAAAAATATAGAGAAGTTATCCTTTCTTATCTTGAAGCCAGTAGCCTGCCATAAATCAGTGTACAAATACGGATTTTCTGTATTTTCTTTAAGCCGTAGAAACATTAAGAAGATTAAATCAAGTTATTTGTTTCAAAACATTACCTATTAAGAATTGCAATTGTTGCTTGAAACTATTTAGTAATTCTAGTTCTTTCTGTTTTCCACTGATTTCTTCGTAGTCACATAAGCAGCAAAGATGCTCTGAACAAAATGTTCTAGTCAAAACAAGCTCCCAACATCAGGCAGATGAAAATTATTACTCCATCTCTTTTGCGGTAATTACCCAGTCTTAATGTTTTTAAGGATTAAATCCTATATCTCTTTAAAGTCTAACAAAATATTAGTTTTATAAGAGACTTCCACTTAACTCTCAAGTGTTTGGGCTAGTTCTTATCTTCAAAATCAAGCACTTATGTTTGAAAAGAAGCTGCTGTAGATTTAATCCACTTCATACACCCAAGGTGAACCGTGAGGGTTGCAGTCATGTGACTTCTTCATCCTCCATCCGAGGGACTCTTGAGAAATTACCTTCATGCTCAGGTGAGCTTTGAGTACACTGACGAAGAATCCCTATCATTTAACAATCTCTGACATCTTCTCCTATGAACCACTGATAAAGCCTTGCATGCTTATAGAAACGTTATCTCATAACTTTACCTAAGACTTAATTCAACTTGAATAATGCACTTCTTTGTAAAAAAATAAAAAGTTAGTAATCTAAGAAAGGTTGCCATATGCAAACACAGCAACAATAGCTCATTTTCATGCAGTAAACGGAGGCCTGTACCTAATACTTAAAAATTCCTTTTTATTCACTTCCTTTATTTGTAGTTACCTAGGAAACACTGTATCCGGGAGGGGAGCACGAGAAGTTCATTAACAGGGAATTTCATGAAATATTTGATTAGCTCAGGTTTTTAAGTGCAACTCTCATTATTTAAGAATGAAATTCTGGGTGAAGTATTTGTGTGTGTGTGTGTGTGTGTGAGAGTGTTTGATTTTTAAATTATTATCTATTAAATCATTTATCTGTGCTGTTTGTTTAGCCATGTCTGTTATTGATTTCAAATTGTTTTTTTTTTGTTCAGCTACTTTTTTTTTCATTTAACCCATTTCTTTTCCTCACATGCTAAGTTTTATTACTGCTGCTATTATTTTGTGATTATGTCAGCCGCCTCTGTGGAAAGACACTCTGAATTTTCCCCAAATAGCATTAATCATAAGGATGGTGGTAATTTTTAAATGGAAAGGCTTAAAAGAGCTCAGAACTTCTGAGTTTCAGAGTGAAAATCAAAACAAGACAAAACAAAACCCTGTAAAAGTCCAGAATGAGAATCCCATAACCAAAGAAATTACCTATTTTTTCTGGAACCATGTTGGTTTTTAATCACACACGTCACTAAGATATCATAAAGCAAGGTAATCACAGCTAGGAATTCCAGGAGTCCATCTTGAAATGTTGTGTAATTCTGAATATCTTATATATTCCAAAACAAATCTTTAATGTTGACTATACTCTGAGTTTGAGTAGAGCTACCCAGTGGTTCCAATTGTTAACACCAGTTCTGAGAAGCCTTCCTGAAAGAATTCGTAGTATTCACCTTCTCACGGATCTTTAACACTATACACACCTATTTGTCCGTGTAGAGGATATTTAAAACTGATGGTTCAGGGAACTTGGAGCAAGATCAGGATGAGGCATCTGCATGAAAATGGATGGATGAAGGCATTTTACTCTGAATCAGTTTTTAAACCCATCCAAAGGGTGAATATTATTCTAACACACACTATGGTAAGAACATATAATCAGAGCATTGTCCAAATTTCCAGACACATTTAGTATCACTTCTGGGGCTTTATTAGATGCTGTGATAAGTACTGAATGAAACATGGCCCCTTATCTTCCATAGTCTAGTTAATTACACAGATAGGAAAATAAGTATTTTAAAAATAATAGATGTTACAGTAGAGGTTCCTGTGAACGTTGAGAGGGGCACCAAAGGAAGCAGGAGTGTTGGGATAAGACCTGAGCTGGTCCAGAAGGCTAGTCAGTGTCGGGAGTGATAAAACTGGAGGGAGAAACTCCAGGTAAAGTCTTCACAGATGCATGGGAGTTCGGAAGAATGTGGTGTATCTTGGAGTGCAGAACAATTTCTGGGAGCATCTGTATTTGCTGAAGCTTCATTTTAAGCATGTGGAGGTGGAGTGGGAATAGGACTGAAGAGAAGACAGAGTGGATACGGGCAAGAAGGGAAAGGGCTGGATTGGAGCCCAGGGAGTTGAGACCGAGTCAGTATGTAACAGGGTCGGGGAGAAGCCAGGGCAGCTGCACAGGAAGTCACGCAAATATACCTGCACTTCAGAGAGATAATCAGTAGTCCTATAGAGTATGGACTGGAGTGAGAAAAAAAGGCAGGAAAACAAAAAGATACTTATTTAGTGCTGAAAGGTAGGTTGTAGCAGGGGATACATGGTAGTGGATGAGGTAAGATTATGTGTGTGTATGAAGCTTGCAAACATTTTGTCAGGTGGAGGGAGCTTGAGAGGTGACTGGAGGCTGCAGAGAGGTGGTCTGTGAAGAGAGAAGACAAGAGAGGGAACGAGCTGGTAAGAGAGATGTAGGGCTTGCATGTCAGGCAGAAACCAGAAGCATCAACATCATCAACTCGTAACACTGGTGTCGTCTCATTACAGATCCAGTGAATTTATCCAGGAAAACAAGAAAATCCTTCATCAACAACTTCTTCCATGAAATAATTAAAAACAAACAAGATTTGCAAAATTTTGGGACAAGAACTAGAAGGTACCAGGCCTTAGAGAGCTTACTGTCCAACATAGAAATCAGATATAACAAATAACAACAGATTGTGATGAGTATCCAAGCAACAGAAATACATAAAATATGACTCAACATGGACATAATCATAACAAATGCGTATTTCTGTTCTCTGTTGTTCTGGGCCCCTATTCTTTATTAGTTTTTCTACTTTTTCTTAATTATTTCTGTTCTGTTGTATTCACTTCTTTTTATATTGAAGGTTAATAATAGTAGGACATGCACAGAATATTTTTTTAACAGGAACATCTATAAAGTTTTATAAGGATGGCTCCTTTCACCAAACAGAATGAGCCTCAAGTTATCTGATAAATACTAATGTTTGTCTGGCACAACTACTGAATCTGTTCAGATGATCCATGTCCTTTACACATTTTAGTTTTAAGCAAAAATGTTTTCATGTTGACATAAATAGCGCAACTCTGATTGTAAATGTAAGCTATTAATACTCTTCTCCTAAAATGTATTTTTAATCATGATTTCTACCTGGTGATGAAGGTAGTAAATTGTAAACAGTAGCTTAGTCTAGTAATATTACTATTTTATGGGTAAAATGTGTTGGAGAGTATAATTTCTCAATGTAATTTTTAACCCACTACGTTAATAGGCATAAAGTGAAAAAAATGAGATAATTTCACTAATATAGTTAGGAACATAAATCTGGAGCATCTTCTGACCTACAACCTTAATTCATTAATTAAATCACCTAGGACTTCCCTGGTGGCACAGTGGTTAGGAATCCGCCTGCCAATGCAGAGGACCCAGGTTCGAGCCCTGGTCCAGGAAGATTCCACATGCCACGGAGCAACTAAGCCCGTGTGCCACAACTACTGAGCCTGTGCTCTAGAGCCCGCGAGCCACAACTACTGAAGCCCGCGTGCCTAGAGCCCGTGCTCCGCGACAAGAGAAGCCTCCGCAACAAGAGACGCCACTGCAACAAGAGAAGCCCGCACACCGAAACAAAGAGTAGACCCCGCTCGCCGCAACTAGAGAAAGCCATGCGCAGCAACGAAGACCCAGTGAAGCCAAAAATAAATAATAAAATAAATTTATATTAAAAAAATTATAAATAAATAAATCACCTAGTTGACATGCATGTATAAAGTGCCTACTGTGTGTCATGCATTCTACTAGGTGCTGAAGATAAAAAGTTAATTAATCTCAGTCCTGCCCCACCAGGAGCTCACAATCTGTACAGGAAGAAAAACAACAGTTAATATCATACATCTTAAAGGGACACCCAGTCATTAATTGAACACACGCTTGTTAAGCACTTACTATGTGCTACGTCTCACATGACACTGCACTGTGGTTGCATGTGCAGGCAGAGCCTGGCCCTCAGGGCTCAGAGCTCCATCGGCAGCGATACTCTCACACCAACAAGTGCTTAAGGAGAACGGAATGGACAAACATCGACGTTTCAGGTGCGGAACTGCTCACGGAGCTGGAGTTTCCCGTGCTTCCTGAGGTTTCTGTGAAAGCAGGATGCCAGTACAGGGCAGCCCATTCACAGGCAGCCACCCACATAACATATGGCTGCTTCTAAATGAGCCACCTGTACTCTCCAAGGGACACCGGGTGACCACAAACAATATGTCACGCTCAAAGGTGGACACTTCTTTCAGTTTTACTGACAAAAACGAACAGATATGCATACAGACATCCATTTACATAAAGGGACACCCTGAAGTACAATGAAATGAGTTTGGCCAACTGTACATCACAGTTAATTACAAAGAATGTAATTCAATTATTGTCGGAACATATTGCAAGACAGAGTGGTAGTTTTTCATTTTTCTTTTTTGCAGCAGAATTTAAAAAGTAACTTCTCTTTAAAGGTCTGTGTTCTTTGTTTGTTTTTGTCCGGGGATAATATGTCTAAAAAATAAAACTCAACATGTTTTTATTCTAAACTTTGAAAATCACAAATTGCTTAAAGTACCTTAACTATTTTAAGCATTTGATTAACTATTGTTGATTCTTTAAATTTTAGTTTATAGCCCTGAGGATCTTCAGGGCCAAATGCAAAGTTAAGAAGAACTGAAATCCTTTACAATATATAATTATATAATTTGATATAACTTGAGAGCAAAACAGGGTAGAAATTAAAACCAGATTGAATATAGGTTTTGATAGCTTATGAAATTAAATATCAATATAAGTAGAGCCAATAACTAGAACAAGGTGGGAAATGAGAAACTTCTATGTGTATCTATCATAAATACCATAATTGAAATATATTGTAATATATTTGCATATTTTTAACAATAAGACGCTTTCAATGATGATTTTTTTAAAAGAAACTTGAGCATTCCTGTCAAATTGATTTATATTATTATTTTACCCATAGAAGAACTTTCAGATTTTTCTCCATATTGCTTAGGAAAAACTAAATCCATTAAATGAAACAGTGGGAAAATTGGAGGAGGAAAATTAGGAACACATCAATAAGTTATTTTTAAAACAGTCGTTTACTAGTAGTATAACATATAATTTTAATGTCCAGTGTCTCAAACTCCATGTTATCTATGTTTGCATTTATTTGTTTTTATATGGCAATATCCAGATGGACATCATACCTTTTTTTACTTTAATAGAGAAATACAAGCTGATGCTCATTTACTATTTTCGCCCATGGACCTCAGCGTCTACTATTTGCTTAGGAACCAAATGAACGGACTGGGCCCTGACTTTAGATGTCTGTCTCCATGAAGATGGACGTGAACCTGAAGGGGAGGGAAGCAGCACGTACAGAACACCTGCTCTCTGCACCACTCGGTGTGTCAGGCACTTTCATCTACGCTCTCTCTCTTAATCCTGGAAATAATCTTAGAAAATCACAAGATCCTAAGCAAGACAGACTGGAGAGTTTGTCACAGCCGAAATAAATGGTGGCAGCACAGAGAAAGTCAAGCACACACGTCAAGCAGTTGAATAAGCACAGAATCAAGATGACGATTCCCGCTACAGAGGGTGTTCCCTCTGCCGCTTTTGAAGCGGTCCCTCCCTCTCCCACTACTCAGTCTCCGTTTCAGGAGGAACTCCCCCCAGCACCGGATGTGCCCACCCCAGGGTCCTCCAGCCGTTCTCACTGAGACAGGAACGGGGGAACTAAGACACTTCCTGACAAACTATAGAAGACGAGGTACCTAGTCTCTTCTCATCCGCTAAGGAAGGGTCACTTGATTTAGCCGAAAAAGGAATGAAAATCATTTTGAAATGTCCCATGGGGGGCTTCATTTTTCTTCACTTATAAAATAACTGTTACATTTTATTTTCCGCAGAAAACTTTCCACATTGGATCAAGAAACATGTCAAGTTTACCCACACCAAATGAACCTCACGCTAATCCCCAAGAGATTATACTGGAGGCAGCACTTGACAAGAGTCCTGATCCCCCAAGGACTGTTCTTTCCTCTCTTTAGTTTGTGTTTCTACTCATGGCACAAAAAAAAAGTCTGGGAGGAAGGCAAAGTCACCCCTACTGGCTGATGTCTAAAGACCCCAAGGGGAAGAAGGTGAGTGAGTGATGAATGAAAGGATCCCCGCTGGAGAGAGGCTGAGAACGTCGTAATCAGATGGCCAGGGGCCCGGGGCGTGAGGACCAGTTGGAAAGGATGGAGGATCAGGGGAAATACTTGCAAAATACCGTCCTAGACTCAGTCCATCCTCAGATCACGTGCCTTAGCCTGTCCTTTTCAGTTTCCAAGTGCTCACTATACAGAGTGATGCTTCTTTCTTTCTGCCCCCATATTGTGGAGATTTTTATAAGAAAAAGTAAAAGATTTATGAAAACACTTTGAGCCCTTCATAAGTACACTCTATAAATATAAAGGATTACCAATAATACTTGGATTTATTGCTGCTGTTATTATTCACATTGTTACTTTTATTATTCTACAACAAATACAATGTAATTGTCAAACCACATGCCAGAATGTTCTACCTCAAGCAATGCGGTGAGGACATCAATTCCTAATATGTGACAGCCACAACAAGACAACTGCTGGCCCATCACAGCAGAAGGAGGTAAGAATGCAGTTCCTCGTTTTCTACAGCTCATTCTTTCAAGGACTGTCTGTGTGAGTGACTGCCGTCCATCAGCCTAACTGTGACTTGTCATTGCCAGCCCGTGCATTCACCCAGCTCTCTCCTGGGACACTAGTAACACGAGCTACCTAAATTAGCTCCGGGGCAGCCCCAAGCCCGGCTGAGACAGAACGGGCTCCCTGGGACTTCACCACAGGGGCTGTGAAGCTTCACCTGCGCTAAGCATCACAGAGAGTTCAGGAGCAAAGTCCAGACGCATAAGAAAGCCAAGTGTGCAGCCAGATGATTCTGTGAGCCCCACAAAGCCCATGGATGCACTGTCTTCCCAATCGGCATCACTTTCTTACCTCCTCACTCTTCTCAAAGATGCTCACACTCCCCACTCCTGGAGATAATCTCTGACTCCATCTTTCCACTGCTCCCAAACCACTCTCCCATGTCTTGCAAAAAACCTCCCTCCTGACCCTCACCTGCTGGTGCACATCTTCCTCACCTCCTGCTGAGGGTCGACCTGGCCTTCTAAGAGACTTCCTGACGGGATCGCCTACAGGACCCAGGAAATACCCATCTAGTTACGATCTTGTCACGTCCTGTCACCCACCACTGCCTCAGCATGCAGGCTGACTGCCCAACTGTGCCCAAGTACTGTGCATCCTCCAAACCATGCTCATCCTCCAGGGTCAAGTTCAGAGCCTTCCTGCTGGGGCTTCTAGCTATTCCTCCTGAGCGCTCTTCATCCTCCCTGCATTTGCTATGAATCCTACCACAGAATTTCTGATGACTGGTGTGCTGCAAGTTTTTTAGTCTTCAATGTTTTCTTGTGCATATAGTTCATTTTTCCATCTAAAAACTCACCTCCTTGAAGACAGGGATAGATTAGTGAATTCTGTTTACTGCATCACCTAAGTAAGCACACAAGTTAAAATAGAAGCAGTGAATATATTTATTTACTATGATCCATTGATGCTTATTTTAATTCTAATTTGTTAGTAAGTGACTTTGATTCAAATAAACCATTAGGCTTCTAATGATTTCCAAGTGTTATGAAAATACAAAATTCACTGCTTGTCCACATATAAAAAAATCGGTGAACTGGCTTTCAAAATCATGAATATAAATGCATGCCTTTCGAACTTTAATACTTTTCTGATTTTTACAAAATTTGGGAGGATTTTAAAATAGCTTTCGATAAAAAATATGCAGTTAGGAAAATTTCAGAATGTATTCAGCATTACTGAACAAACTTAGAATGGAGGGTAGACAGACACATTTCTCCATAAACGTTTTTTCCAAAGAGGGAATCCCATCAGTTCTCATTATACATCATTACCCTCTCTTAGGAAATGCTAGAATTTCCAGCTAAGTCCCGAACTATTTTTATTACTGATCGCAAGAGCACTGAAACCTCCCTCATCTGTTCAAACTCAACCCTCAGAGCCATCCTCATGCCTTTCTTCATCTCATTTACAATCCACTTCATCACTGAGTCCTGGAAACTGAGGGTTTTAAAAAACATCTGTCATTTATATTTTTACCTTTACCACCTTGTTCTTACAGTCATTACATCAGAATTAGATCACACAATGTCCAATAAGTAAATTCTAACTTCACTTGCATCTACAATCAGTGTTATATATTGTAGCAAGATTAAAACCCTAACACCAAATATCAAGTGATGTCAAAGTCCCATTATCCATAAATAAAGTCCGTCCGCCTCTCTCCTACTATGAAATCCCCCCTTCCCCATTGCTCCGGCTCATTAAACAACAGTCACCGGGTCCAGGAATGTTGGCGTGGCTCTCTGGTCCTCTTACACTTCATGCTGGAGCCCTCAGTTACCCAATTGTTAAGGGCATTAAAGGGTAAACGTTCTTAAAATCATCACAAGAAAACTTTCACACCCCTTTCAACAGTTAAAATATCCTTTGATTTTTTTCATAGAATTTCAGAACTGAGTGTCCAAAAACAACTACTTATTTACAAAAGACAAATATGGTCTGTGATATGACAAATCCAACAGCTGGCTGGTGACAGAGTTGGGACTCATGCTCCTGGTCTCCAGAGACTCAGGAAAGTATATGTTTCACCTCACATCTCACTATCGGGTTAAAATACTTGACAGTGCATGCACATTCCTGGAGTTTGTTACTGAATGGTGTTAAGTGTATCACTCTCAAGTCTTCGCAAATGTGAAGCTGAATATTCCAGATGCCTTAATATGTTTTCATATCCCCCAGGCTAACTGCCTAGTGTTGGAATTTGACAGACATAATTATTTCATAACAGTATTTTCTGGAATGTTTACTTAGTAAAAAACAAAAACAACAACAAAATGACCTCTCATTTGATGATGCTGTGGAAATCTGAATAGCATTCAAATGTCCTTATGTCAAAATTCATGAAGTTGAGAAAATAATAATTTTGAATCTGAATAGACTTCATGCGTGTTTTCCTTTTAAAGAGTCATTAAGAATGCTATAATGCATGTAAGAAAAATCAAAATCAGACATAAAGTGACCCATGATCCATTACCCAGCACTTCCCTTCTGACAAGACATCAAAGTCTCTCTGAGATTCCTATCTTCCCATGAATGACTCTTTGCAAAAACAATGTATCTATGACTTTGACTAATACAATAATTATTGCTTTTTATTTCCCCTAAAGAAGACTGGAAAAAATTCTGTCATCACTCTTCCCATAAAATGTTAAGATTTTATAGCATTTGGTGATATCATCTGTCAGCCTTCATTTTATTTCACACTCAAGTCATATGCTTTTAGTTTAATCCTTGTAATTAAATCATTTATGTCACTCTTCTCTGAGTCCTTTTGTCTTTCTCAAAGAATTGGTGACCAACAATATATTTAATTCTGAAAGAGGAAAATAGATAGCAGTGTGTATCAACTGTTAAACTGTCACAAAATATAAAGAATTATGAATTACAAAATTAAAAAAACAGCCCACAAAACTAAACTTCATAGAAAATGATGAAAAGCTATGTCGAAGCAGTTCCTAGACCCACCAGCATGCAGGGGCTTTCACAGGGCTTGGAGGACCATGACGTGGGTCACCAGGGTGACCTGCGATACCAATTAGGCAACTCTCACATTGACACAGAAGCAAAGCATCTCATGGTTTCACTGGAATTTTTAAAAAACACTGTGAACACTTATATTTTAGTCTTTGTGATGTTATACATGCTAAGAAGGGAGCAAGATGATAAAATATCCAGTTAGAAGGCAAGCAACCCAGCCTGTATGCCCATCTATACCTCGAATTTGCTTTTGACACCAAGTAAGTCGATTAAGCATCACCTGTGTCACTTTCCTTTGTTAAATAATCATAATAATATTTTGCCTTTTCCTCCCCATGAAAAATGGATGCAGATTCATGTCCTGTGTTTACGGCAGCCTCCCCGTGGGGTAGCCACAGGTAGGAGGGGTTTCAGTCTCCAGGTAAAGCAATGACTCAACCCTAAGCCTCACTTCTTAAAAATGCTATCAAGTTTGGCCTCAAGTATTTTCTTAATGATGTTTTACAAGAATTACACATTTATTTGGATGTTTATCTTAAAATGTACCCATAAAAATAAAACTTTCTAAGGCAAACCATGAATTGTATGCTTGTATTGGGAACTGGGAACTGGTTTTTTATTCGCCATTCCCTGAGATGCTTTCCTCTTTGTAAAATGTCCACCTTGTTTTACAGTAAATACAGAGTTCTTTGTAGGGACTAACAGACTGCCTCTCTCTATATTGGACTGCCTTTTCCACTGTGATATTTCCACTGAAAGCCATTCTATTTTGAAAAGTGTATTATATACAACATGATTCTACAGGCTTTCTTTTCTTGTAAAAGCAGAGTAAAAATGCGATTTTCAGAATTCCTACAAGAAGGTGTAAGCTTATAAAAAAATGTATGGAGATGGCTTGATATTTTGATAGGGGAGCTTTCCAATAATGCAATCACATAAGCATATGGTCATATGCCAGTCACATCACTGACTTTAAACCGTTTTCTCTCTTTATTATACCATCCTTTTCATAGCACAATAAATTCTGAGTATACAGTTTAATTTTCACTTAATATATACACCTTTTAAAAATATCAGTTTGGGGGCTTCCCTGGTGGCGCAGTGGTTGAGAGTCCGCCTGCAGATGTAGGGGACACGGGTTCGTGCCCCGGTCTGGAAAGATCCCACATGCCGCGGCGCGGCTGGGCCCGTGAGCCATGGCCGCTGAGCCTGTGCATCCGGAGCCTGTGCTCCGCAACAGCAGAGGCCACAACAGTGAGAGGCCCGCGTACCGCAAAAAAAAAAAAAAAAAAAAAAAAATATCAGTTTGAAGCCTATTAAAAATTATCTTTTTTTTCTTCACAGGTGAGAGTTGCTATGTAGTACTTGATTCATGGGAGAAGTGTTCCAGTGATAACCCCCAAACTAAAATAAATCTAACCTAGGTATAGTAAAGTTAGAAGTACACAACTCATTTTTTTCCGGGAATAGACTTATTCACAAAATAACTGCCTATTATTTTATAACACTTTTATAAAATTACCTACTAGTTAACTGTGGAAAAACAAATAATACTAATAGCATTTTCCCAGCAGTTTTATCTGCTGAATTTAAGAACAATTTCTTGCTCCATAAACCTCTATTTACAAATTACACATTAATACTCTAGTGTCACACAAGCAGACACCAGAGCAGCAAGACATGTTTGCCACAATTTTCATCTTCATTGAAGTGAAATAAAAATCTGTTGTGTGGACTCATGTGCAAGCCGGTTACTTTCTGGACCTTATTCCATACTTTCCCCTGATTTGCAGCACGACTATAAATAAGTTTTAAAACTACTCATTGAACCAAACATTGTTTTGACATGACTTTCTAGAACATGAAGACTGAAAATGTGATAAATGCTATTCTTGGAATGACATGGTAGATTTTATTAGATAAACAGCAATGCCTGCACATATTACAACCACGGCTTTCTGAGAAACTTGCGTATGTCTTTGCTATTTATAAACCTGGATTCGAGAACGTGCTTTTATAACTGCCACTTAGCTTGTACAGAACTTCCAAAATCTACTTGTCAAAAAAAAAGCAGTTATGAAATGAGCATATCATTGTGCACTTAAATCTCCTTCATAGTCGGGGAGGTAAAGGTGTCAGAAGAATCTCTATCAGAAATAGGCAGATCTCACCACACACACAAAAAAGTAATTATGTGAGGCGATGGTGGCATTAAACAAACCTTACGGTAATCATCTCACAATTTATACATGCAGCAGATCAACACGCTGCTCACCTAAAACTTATTATGTGCCATTTATATTTCAGTAAAGCTGGGGAAAAAACCCCCAAAGAAATATGGTGACTCCTGATGTAACTGGGTGGGGATGGGCAGGAGGAGGGACACCCCCAAAATTACATCCACCCACTTAGGATGTCAACCATTATTAGCTAGCTAGATAACTAGCTCTTGTTATCAAGCCATGATTTCAAGGTCTTCAAATTTCAGCTTCTGACTTAACTCTATTCTTTACCATCAGCAGCTCTGTTTTCCCGTAATTGATGGCTCACCCTGCCCGTGCATACTTCATGCTTGCAATATTTGTGACTTGTTTTGAAGCGCGAAGGTGACAGTGCTTAGTATTTCATTATTGGCCTTGAGGATATATTCCTACCCAGAGTAGTTCACTCATTTATAATGGCGTGTTTAATGCTGGTGTCATTTTAACTCTATCAGCATGTTAATAAAATTGCAATGACAGCTGCATAACTGTGGCTCTGGGCTCTTACTTCCGCTTCCCAGAATACGCTGTGGGTAGTTCCGAATCAGTCAGGGCCACATCACCCACCTCCGCCCCTTATCAGCTGGAGAAAACAGTGTGAACGGGGGGCGGGGATCCCTGAGGCTGGAAATGAGGGGCCATCTTGGGAAATGGACACATTCTTTTCTCCCAGATTCCAGTTGTAGGGGACTTGGAGGTTTCTCTAGTCTAGGGTGCTTATCTTAGATAATTCAGGGTTGGGTGCAGGGTAACCATTTCAAGAGACTGAAGAATGGAAATTAACCAGCCATGAGAGATTTGGCTGTGGGGAAAGCGAAGTCCTAGTTTTCCTGTCCCCAGACAGAACACCATCATCTGCAAATTATGCAGCCCAGGCGCTGGGCAGGTCTCTGGACTCCAGGCTGTGTGCTTTGCTGTTCGCAGAGCTGCCTAGTGCAGCTGCGGAGGGCGTGCCCTGAGACCCTGACTTTCCAGGATAAGCACTTCCCCTCCTTTGTAAACAATAATACGCACAAAGGGGCCGTATGGACCAGTGGCGGCTCTGCCCTTCAGGTCTGCATGCTCACCTCCAGCCTCTTAGTAGTTCTTTGAAACGTTCTTCCTCGTCTATCCCCTCAAGCTTCTTTTTCTTCAGAGTTTTAGAGATGTCCCTGACCGTGGGTTCCCCACTCTACAGTCTATATTATAAAAGTCTGAAACAGAAAAATGAGGCTTGCAACAGCCAGGGGGGTTAAGTCACCCCAGGAAAGCTAGCAGGCTGCCTCCTGAAGGATGACTTTGTAGGATCAGACACGTGGTTCTGTACCCAAAAGAGATTCATCTCATGGGGGACTCTAGTGACTTAAGCACAACGCCAGAATTCCAATTCCCTAATTGAAAACAATAAATGGAGTCAGTCCATGTACTGGAATCCCTATGTCAACACAAATAAGTCACTGTCTTCCTACTGGGAGAGCCACACTGACACCCCAGTCACACTGAGAATATTGCCTGATAACCACAGAATCAGAGCAAGGGACTTCAGTTAAATAAAGCCAATGGACCTGAAGGGAGGGCAGCCTAATTAATCCACTTCCACCACAGCACTGGTTTCCCAGGGGGATAAGACTCCAGCATCTACTTGCTTAGTCTTCTATGCCAAATACATCTTGAGGGGTTACCAAAGAACTTCCATTTTTAAGGTCCATCTGTCTGTTCTTCTGTGACTACTGACTACCCCACACCACCCTCCCAAGGCATCCCTCCTTTTTCTTTTTGTTTTTAAAAGACATATAGTATTTCAATCTGACCACTCCATTTATAAGTAAAAATAAGTCCATATTTCTGCTCCATCCCATTATGTGTAAAAGTCAGCAAGTAGCTTTTCTCCTTTACTCTCAGGTCACTCGTGGGTGGCAAGAGCACAGACAGAGCTGTTTGGGGCCGTTATCATCCTCTTCTTTCAATCCCACACTTGCAGTAATTTCATTCCTCCAATATTACTAATGGCTCTGCCTTAATGTTGACCAATACCCCTGATCAGCTTTCAGTGGCTTCCATAATCAGGTTCCCGCAGCTCCTTTGTCTTCCTTTTTCTCCTCATCATGCATCTTCCACTCTATTCAGACTTTCATATTCATTATCTCATGAGCTCCAAGATCATATTCTACTCTCCGCATCTTTACTCAAATCTGCCTCCTTCCATGCAAATCTAGGTCAACTCAATTATCATTTGTTAAGTGACTATGGAGGTGATACAAAAGATCAAGTTAAGATTCCTCCTCTTGAAAACCTCACCCCTTCTGTTGGTAAAAACAAAAGATTAGAGACAAAATGCATGGGGTAGGGAGCGTGGGAGAGGCAGGTGATTCTGCTCCAGAAATCTGGAGCAGAACAGCCTTTATACAGAAACTGGCATTTAACTGCAATCTTAAGGGATGAGTCAAAGGGCATCTAGCAGGAAGGAAAGAAAATTCTGGAGGCCTCTAGGGTGATTCCAGCTTTCAAGGATCTCTCATTGCTCTGGAAAATTATATTTGCCATCATCACAAATAAATAAATATATATAATATGTGTCATATATATTTCTAACTCTTGGGGTACTAGGATCACATACCATCATCGAGGAGCTACAGTTTCTTTGGAGAAAAAGAGCAAACTCATATAAAAATGAAATGTATTAGGGGTCAAATACAGCAATACATTAAGGGTCAAAATCAAAAGATTTTCATCTTTGCATCAACGTAGTGCATCAGGAGATGGATACATTACGGTCACACATATCAGTTTGGGCCCTGAACTGATTTCTATGGCACCCCCTGCTGAGCCATCCCATAGTTGAGAACATGAAGCTGCAGCCACATTTCCACGGACCGGTGTTTCACAAGTGCTGCACGTGACTATCCTAAGTCATTTATCTGTGAACGGGAACCATGGCTTCTGCCTTCTCTGTTTCAATATAGTGCTAAACATTCAGTACACAAATAATACACGGTACAGTCATTGATCAATCAGCAAACAGACACACCAAGATGGCCCAGAGAAGGTGGTCTAAAATACAGTTCTTTTACGACACCCCCAAACAGCAAGAATATTTGTTCAAGTGTGACTGATGTTTTGCTTGCTCCTCTCTACTTAAATCAGTAAGAGTCACAACCAGAAAGTCCTGTGGGAAACTGTTTCTGAAGAGTGACTATTCTGGGAACATCCCTGTGGAACTCTAAAGGGGTCAATACATTTTTTAAAGAATTCTGAATTCAAAAGGTAATTTTTTTTTTAATTTCCAGAACTACTTTTCTGTAAAAATATTTGCTGAATTATTTAGAAGACATAGCAATCCATTGTCAATATGATTTTTCCTGATATTTAAGAGCTTTACAATCACTGGGATACCAAAAAAAAAAAAAAAAAAGAAAGAAAGAAAGGTTTATGCTAAATAAGGTGAAACTCTTATTGGCCTGAGACAGCTCTGCAGAATCTTAGTGCTCCATGGAATACAGCTTGAATAACAATGATCCAATCTAAGCTTTTAATATTTTAGATCAGACATCTGTGCGAGGTACAGAGGGGAATAAAAAATGAATACCCATTGTCCCTGATCTAAAGAGCTTATGGGTTATGCTTCCACTTGACATAATTGTAGGCTCAGAAGACTATCATCTGTTATGAAAATGGACAAATCTGTAATAAAAAGCAGTGTTTTCCAATGGAGGTAAACTTTTCCTATTGTATGTTGCTCTAACGTACTACTCAGAAATCAGCAGTTGCTTAATAAATGTTTACTAATATATTTATTCCTACTTGTCCCAAAGATGCCTGGCTTTTCTTCCTTGCCAATGTCTTTACATATATAAATATCAGTCAATAAATATGGAACTCATCAAAGTGGGATCATCTAAAATATTTGAAAATAAGGTCATCAACAGTTCTGGCCCTTGTTTAGAAGACCTGGATTGGCTCCCAGCTATAACACCCCATAGGTAAAAGCCTCAGCAAACCACTTACAGATTTGGAGACTGAGTTTCTAACTTACGAAGAAGAGTAAAAGGAGCTATTTACCGAGACCCAGAATTGCCAAGATGGTGAAATTAGAAGGTATTGGGTAGTATGCTCTAGATATTAAAGGATATACAAATATGATTTGTACTCATTTGAAAAACTTCAAGATGTTTATTAAGCTATATATTTACTCTGTTGACTTTTTCTAATCCACTTGTGTGTAGATTAATTACAGATTTGAAACATTTAAATATGAATGTTTCCTTCAGTAATGCAATTAACGAGCAAGAGGCAATTACGAAATCTTCTGAAAATAGTTGAAAGTGCCTTCAAATAGTCTTAAGTTTTAATAATTGGCTGAAAACATTTTACAGCCATTCACTATTTCCAAACCATCTTTCGGAGATGAAGATTTGATTCAGGTATTCAACCACACTGTGGGAGCTTGGGATTCCTTAAACTTAATTACCGAGTGTTTAAACCTAAGAATTTCATGTGAAGCCAATAATCGTTTGATTATAGCCACCAGCAGCATCAGTGCTATATTACAAATATCTTTTCCCATCTGGCAGTGTGTTCCAGCTCCAGGACAATCCTGGAAATAAGACTTGCACCTGGGTAGCATCTGTGTTATTGTAGGTGGAGGAAAGAGGAAAAACAGGCAGAAAAGATAGTTACTCCCATCAAATTGATTATACTAAGAGCTAAATAAATGGAAACCGTCACCAACATTTCTTTCTTCTACTTTTAGAAAGTCTGTGCTGCTATGTTATAAAAATAAAATCCATATAATTGGAAAGTGCTCATAAACAGATCCACAGCTTCAAGGTTTCTCAAAGTTACTCAGAGAAACAGGAGAAGCAGCAAAGGTCCTCACAGTCTGGAGGGTGCCATGGAGAAACAGTGACAACCGTCACATGCTGTCTAGTAGGGGCTGAGAATAGCACATGGAAGCAATTCTTTTTTTTTTTTTTTAACATCTTTATTGGAGTATAATTGCTTTACAGTGTTGTGTTAGTTTCTGCTGTACAACAAAGTGAGTCAGCTCTACATACACATATATCCCCATATCCCCTCCCTCTTGCGTCTCCCTCCCACCCTCCCTATCCCACCCCTCTAGGTGGTCACAAAGCACCGAACTGATCTCCCTGTGCTATGCAGCTGCTTCCCACTAGCTATCTGTTTTCCATTTAGTAGTGTATATATGTCCATGCCATTCTCTCACTTTGTCCAAGCTTACCCTTACCCCTCCCCATGTCCACAAGTCCATTCTCTACACCTGCGTCTTTATTCCTGTCCTGCCCCTAGGTTCTTCAGACCACTTTTTTTTTTTTTTTTTTTTTAGATTCCATATATATGTGTTAGCATATGGTATTTGTTTTTCTCTTTCTGACTTACTTCACTCTGTATGACAGACTCTAGGTCCATCCACCTCACTACAAATAACTCAATTTTGTTTCTTTTTATGGCTGAGTAATATTCCATTGTATATATGTGAAAGCAACTCTTCTTGACGAGGGAAGGTGGGCATGATACACAGAAGAAGTTACAACCTCTAATTTCAATCCCATCACATGTTTTTAGGGTATATGGACTTTCTTCACTGCCATTTGGAAAATAAAGGGGATGTAAGAATTCTGGAAACAGTTCTGTAACCCCCATCTCACTGATAAATAAATAAAGTGACTATAAATTCCAGCAGGCTTGAATTTGCTTCTGGGTATCTTTTGCACAACCATGAAAGGATAGGAATGAGTGCTCATAAATCAAGAATTACTCTCCTTGGAAATCGTCAGAGGGAAAACAGGATGCGGTAACTAGGGTTGAAAAAGTACTGCAACGTAACGTAGAAGTCTAACATGATACCTTTCCTATGAAGTAGCTGTGAGCTTAGCAACCTCCACACTTGGGCGGCCCTGAGGATAAGGTCATGAAGATGCACAGAGGAGAGAGGACAGCTCTCGGGCCAAGGTTTTAGCTCTTTGCTTACAAGCCATTGGAGGAAGCACGATTTGTCAGATAGGCCAAAGCAACAAGGGAGGGGGACCCAGGTGTGCATCACAGGAAACTCAGAAAGGTTCCCAGAGCTTTCACATTATCTTCCTTCTCATGTGCCCATGTTCCTCTAAGGCTGTAAGACCAGTATAAAAACTGGGAGGTGTGTGTTGACACATCCGAGTAATAAATCAAAAATTGATGAGCATTTGATGGAAAACCCGCAGTAGAAGAAAAAAGAGATCATGGCGGTTTACATTTTATCTGTAATCAAAGCAAACTGGTTTGACAAGAACTCTCTGAAACTTTTTTGAGTATGAAATTCTGAAAAGTAGAATTCTAGTAAACAAAAGTTGTAATTATAAATTTATTTTGTAATATAACTGCAGTAATTTCTTTGCACATGATATAATTAGTATGCTTTCAATCCATGGAGCCTTTTAAATGGTTATTTTCATGAAAGTGAAATGTGGGTTTTCTCATCCTGTCCATGGGACTATAATTCTATTTTTGTCAAAAGGATTATAATTCTTCAACTGTAATTTCACCTACCAAGGGGGATTTGAGGCAATTAATCCTCCTTTAAGGCACCTGGGTTAGCTTTATGTCTGGGATAGTTATTATATTTTTCAGGCCTTCATTTGCTTATCTGTCAAATAAAGGAATCAGTCTTGATAATCACTAATAGACTTTCATGCTCAAAAATCTGAAATTTTTAATTTCTTATGTCATGGTATTTGGTATCACAAAGATTTTTAATCATCAGGTTGGTGAAGGATTGGACTGTCTTGTATATTTTAAGCATTTTAGCTAATTTATTACTTAATTTTAATTAATAACCTATACCAAATAACTGTATTTTTTACTTTATTTTTCTGGAACTAAAAATGTTGAAAATGACAATTATCACACGTCCAACTTCTCTTTGTGAAAGAACAATTCCTTCTCCTCCTTTGTTTTACCCTCCTCTGTCTTCTTCATATTCATCTTTTTTTAAAAAAAGGCATTTTCCATATTGATTTATATTAATTATATTAATGGGGGGCCACTAAGAACACGGCTTAAAACTGTGAGCTACAGACCGAATCCTGGTTCCACTGACTCAGACACCTGGTGTCCTGGACACACACTCCAATTACTTGTGTTTAGTTTTCTCAGGAGGAAATGAGGTGATAAGAAAGCACTTACAACATAGAGTATATATACACACACACACCTATATGTGTGCATGTGTGTATCTATATGTATAAATTATTATATTTTACACATACATAATCTATATTACATAATGTATGGAATCGCATATGTGTATGTATAGATAGATAGATATATTAGAAAAGTATTGATGTGTTGCAGGCATTCAAAGACTATTACTATTAATTATATCATTCATTTTAAATCTTTCATATATTGTCTATGAATTTTTGCCAATGTGCATTAAATCACACACACAATAATTTTAACCCTAATATCTCTTTAAGTCAAGCATTTTTTTTTTTTTTTTTTTGTGGTACGCGGGCCTCTCACTGTTGTGGTCTCTCCCGTTGTGGAGCACAGGCTCTGGACGCACAGGCTCAGCGGCCATGGCTCACGGGCCTAGCCGCTCCGCGGCATGTGGGATCCTCCCGGACCGGGGCACGAACCCGCGTCCCCTGCATCGGCAGGCGGACTCTCACCCACTGTGCCATCAGGGAAGCCCAACCCTAATGTCCCTTAAATGTCATAATATTTTCTTTTCAGGTACAGTCATGTTATGAAAATACTAATACTTCTAAATAAATATGTTTCAAACTCTTACTTCTGATAATGTGTCTAAATTTACTGCCCGCTCAACAGTGCAAAGAATTAAACAGCAATCCAAAACACAGGAGGGTGGCCAGGAAAAAAAATCAGTATGTAAAATGTATCATATCAGCAAAGTAACAGATGTATCCTGAGAAAATAAAAGTAAAATGAAACGATTAAGTCGTATGGCACTTACTAGTATAGGTGAGCTGAAAACCCTGGCCAGTGTCAGACCCGTTGGAGTTGAACTCCAGCCACAGGTGGTTGGAGGTGCTGTTCAGGATGAGCCCCGTCAGCTCATTTTTACTGAAGGCCCCCAGCGGACGTGATGAACTATCTCTTCCATCGTAGACCTGAGGAGAATTCACAGCACGAGTCCCCTTATCACTTAATTCTGTTTGTATGTTAGCAATTCTAACAAGAAATCCAAATGTTCAAAGATACGATTTTATACAGTACTTTAAAAAGTGACACAGTTTATAGAAAGCTGAGTGGATGGAAGACACACTGGCAAACAACCTTTTTTCTTTAAGTTTTATCTTTACCGTTAACATTAAAGACAAAAGATTCCATTTGTGCCCAGATCATTTTATCTGCATCAAGCTGAATATTCTCTCTGTGTTTATTTAAAATGAAATCATCATGTATTTGCATTTCCAGTTTGCATGGTCCACCATTTTTCCTTCCCTCACAATCCACTTACAAAGGTTGGAAGGATGTGTCATAGTTCAGTGTGAATGTCTCCTCCTCCATCCAAATGTGTTACAAGTCGAGGTGCTGAAACCTTGTCACATTTTGTAGCCCCTGAGCCTGCGGTGACTTTAATTTTGAATTTGTTGTAGCAAAGGAATCCTGTTATGTCCGATATTAGAGAGAGAGGTCATCTTGCTCTGAAGCATTTTGGGACTGACTCCATTTTCCCAGGTGGTTGTATAGTCTGGGTGGATACCCCGAACATTTGGAAGGCAAGTGGACCGGGCTTGGTTCTGAGCAGACATCACGGGTAAGGGACACGAAGTGATGACTTCCCAGGTCCACACTGGGAGTGCAGGGTTGCCAATCACATTACCCCAGTGGAGACTGCGTCAGACAGTTTTAAGGCATAGGTACTGGGGGGCGTCCCACAGTACACATTCCTAATGCCAGAACAAACAGTGTTCACGTTCTAGAGAATTTAGTTTTGAGCCCCTCACACTCCCTCTAAGTGGTCAAGACTATAATCCTTCGTGGGAAAGGTTCATCCATTTGCCTCTTGAAACCACTGCAATGGTTCATGGCAAGGAACTGATGGTATGGATAAGGGCTTTTTAGAAGAAAGAATGAAAATGTATCACATCATACTGGAGAACATCCAGTTCTTTTCAATAAAAAAATACCTTATCTAAATAAAGTATATCAAAGTCCCTGGTAGCCTCCCCCATATCTGCCTACTTCTCTCACTTCTTTTCCTTCTCACACAGATTAATTCTTACTTTTCTTCTCCTGCTCTTCTCTAATGCATATGTAAACCATGAATGCTGCCTGAGACACAAATTCACATACTCCTAAATGGAGAAAACACACTTAGAAGAATTAATTTTATGGATTATTTGATTTCATTTTAATTAAATATGCATATGCTCGAGTAGGAAAATCAAATACCCTATAACTTCTCATGGAAGCTAGCAACAAGCTAGTGTAGGAGAAATCATTGTTTGGCTTAACATAGATTCATTTGATAGTGAGGTTTCTGGCACCCAGATTATAAAGAGTTTTAAAATCCAGAGCATGCTGGCTCAAAAATAAAGTGTCCAGGCCTCTCCAGCAAGGTCTTAGGTTACTCCACATGTCATGTAATTCTCTGTGATTCATAGAAATCCATGGAGATGAGGGGGCATTAAAGGAAATAAACACACACTTAGGCTCGGTCCTCAAAGCTCTGAAGCATCTTCCACTGTCACCTCCACTGGTCTTAGCTTGTCTGAGTGCTGCTCCGAGATTTAATAGCTTACATGGACAGCGTCTAGCTCCAAGATCCTTATAGCTAGACCACTAAAAATGAACCATTGCCACACTGAATTATTAAGCATCTCTGGAAGAGTAATTCTGTCTTATTTATCTGCATCACCAGCAGTTAGCACTGGGCTTGACAGTAGAAATCTCTGAACGAAAAAGTAACTGACTAGTGGGGATATTATGTTGTCAGCTCTCGCAAGGTGAAAATCTGGATTCATGCTTCTCATGTATCACAAATGACAACCCAGATAGTATTGGAAGGCAAAAGACTTGATGTTTACTTCCAATTAAATTAGTAACAAGCGATTTTAGTTCAGCACAAAACCTCCTAGTTGTATATCCTCATCTACAAGCAGCTGGGATCAAAGTGTCCCTTTCAGTCATTAGGAAAAGGTTCCTTGGGTCATATGTTAATACAAGGCTATAACTATTTGCACTACAGACCCTCCTTGGAGCCTAGCACATAATAAATGCCATATGCTCCGAGTGGAATAGCCAAGGGAGCAGATAAGCACAGATTAGAAAACATCACAAGGAATCCTGGAATGACAACGCTGAAAGGACTAGGGAGATCATCCCCACTTTTACAGGAGCTACACCCGAGGGCTCTGTTTCCAGAACTAACCTCGCTTTCCATTACGTATCCCTATCATGACACTCTCCTTAGAGCTGTATTTCTCTTACACTTGAAACAAGCAAGCATCACGTTTATGCGGGGGAGGCTGTGTACATAAACTCTGGTCCTTGTTAATGGATCACACTACGTGTGTGGGGCGATGTAAGCAGCGTTTATGCTCAAAATTCAAGGTAGTCCCACTTGAAATGTTTTTAACTTTTTGATATTTATTAGCATATTCAATAAAAGGTATGTCTGCACAGCATCTAGGTTTTTCAGATGACTGACAGTTTCTCTGCAATTAAAGGTGGTAAGCAAGATGTTTTTTTGACTTTTTGTTATAATCAACAAGTTTAAACAGCATGCAATCACAAATGAAAATGATTTGCTTTCCATTCCAGTAATATGTATCAGTGTATATTTAATCCAGTGTCTCTAATCACTCGCCTGCACCAAAGTATGGTTAATTGTCCCTTAAAAGTTTGCCTGAAAGGCTTACTGACATCTAAATTTGAGGTTATCAAAGAATTCAGAAAACAGTTCTTTGATGCAAATTTACCTTTTTTCAGATCAGTGAGGATGTACTAGTTTCATACCTGAAAATCACTTCTTAAATCACAGCGACTCATACTGCCAGCATGAGCTTTCGAAAGACTATTACAATGAAAGAACAACTAGAATAAAACCTCTCTCCTAAATTATGACCTTGAAGCATAGTCAAAGGTGGACTTGGAGGAAGTGATGAGCACTTGAGTCTGGAAGCTTCTGTTGACCTGTGCACATAACGGAACCTACCAGCGACCCCACTTTATCCACTGAGCAGAGGACACACCTGGAGGGCACTAGGTTTCCCCTCTTAGCAGGCTCTTTGCATAGCTTCTTAATGCTCACAGCTTCAAGTGAGTCAAATCTACTGCGTCTGAGATGGAGCATTGTGTGTGTCCATGTAGACGTACATATGACTGAAAAACCCTAGAACTTTAGAAACGGGTGATATGTGACCCTCTCTTGCCATAAACAAGCCGTGTGGCCTGGACAAGTCGCTTACTTCCCAGTGGAATGAGCAGATGGATGGGCTGGATGACGGCCAGTGTTGGTCTTTGTTGCTCAAAGCCACTCTCTTTCAAGGCCCTGAGGCTCGGGCTACAAGTGCCAACTACTCAGCCCCTAGAGCCAGGGAGGTCCCCAGGTTCCTGAAATAGTCACAGGAGAGGTGGAAACTATTTCAGACGTCTTAGAAGTTTGGGGGCATTTGCAGTTGGAGCTCAAGGCAAGGCCTGGGTGCCCCTTGAACCCGTCCCCCTGCCTGTTTCCCTGGAGTCCATCTGGAACGTGAGTGGTGTGCTCCACCTGGAGCACTTCCCCGAGGCTCTGATGCTTTGAGTCATCTACTGCACTGACCCTTCAGGCTGGTCCCACGCCTAGCACACCTCGGAGTCCTGTGAACACAGCTCAGACTGGCTGAGTGAGATTCTGCCTCATCCTGGCTTGGCTTCTCCACATCAACCCTGCTTTGTGGTCCAGCAACAGTAGCAGGGCTTGAGTTTACCCTCACATCAAAATCCTTCTAGCTCTGAAGGATGCTCTGTCATGATCACATTTACAAATCAAGAGTGACCGTAGAAAGGGTTGGTCTGGGGATCCTGCAAGTTTTTTTTACAATTATTAGTATGTGCTAGGAACAATGCTAGAAATATGTATCTATATTATTCAACCCTCAGAACATCACAAAAAGGTAGGTACCATTGCATGTTTTTACATATAAGAAAAATAAGGCTTAAAAATGTTAAATAATATCCCTAAAATACACAACTAATAAATTTTAGATCCAGGATTATAGACTTAGGTATTTCAAAGTCCACATACACATGATACTATAGGCCACCTTCTCAAACCAGCTGGATAAACAAATTGGGAAAATATGTGTATATATAAAGATACGTTAATATATGTATATATCTACGTATATAGATGGATCAAAATTATATTTATTCCTTGAGAAGGAAAGATGGAGTCCTATTAAAACAGATTATTTTTACCTTTAGAATATCTCCTTCAAACAGCTGGAAGCTTCGTGCTCTGAGATGGATCCCCTTGCCAGCTTCTGTTTCAATTTTATAGATACACTCATGGTTATTATCATAATTTGATGGGAAATTTGGAGACAGTAATGTTCCTTCATTTCCTCTGACACTTGCTCCACATTCAGCTAAAATAAATAGGACATTAAAAAAGGAAAGAGGATTCAAAAGTGGAATTACTGATTTTAATAAATAAAAACTTTTAAATCATGACAGCCCTCTTTTCTCTCAATGTATACCTGCTAGCACCATAGTATTTTTATAGATTAGTGACTTCCTTCTACTGTTTTATCCACTGGACAGGAAAGATACCCCCATTCATCCCATTTTCAAGATTTTCTTATTTCTCTTAATAGAATGCACCTTACTCCTAACTTACACAGAATTCTAGAATAAAACTGGTATGCCCGAGCACTCCGGCTGCATCACTGGCAGTCACCTCTGCGCCCCATCTCTGCTTCATGAAGCATCCCCGCCAATCCCAATGTGCTGACTCAACAGTTATGTCCCTGCAGTCTTCCCACGCTGGTATTCTGTGGCCTCAACCTGGATGCATTTAAAGGGGATTCTAACCGTGGATCAAACCACTGAGTCCCCTGCTACTGACTCACAGCACTGAGCCCATCTGCCTGTCTTGGGACGGAAGCCCTTTCAGCAGCAGAAAATAACGTTCTTCTCCCCTTGACGAAAGGAGAGGGCAATTCACCTCTACATCCAAATTTGCATAAAGAACTTTAATCAGAGTAAAACTGAAAATAAATATAGCTTTCCACTTTCTGCCAACTTGGAAAAAGTCACCTAAACTCTTAGCACCTGTTTCCTCACCTATGAAAGTGAGAGAGTTAGGCTAACTCCTAAAATTCTATTCGTCCAAAACAATCATAAAATAATAAAATTGCTCTGTGTATGTGTGTGTTTGCATATGTATGATGTGTGTGCATCTGTGTATGCATGTGCGTGTGCATCTGTGTGTGTATGTCTGTGTGTGTGTGTGACAAGAGTGCTCCATGTGATTCTGCATGAAATAACTTATTGGCCACACTATGTGAAAAGCACAGTGATTTTTAAAATTTCGACAAAGTACGTCTGAGTGTGAATAATGATCAACTTGGAAACTGACAATCAGTAAAATGCCTACATGTCATGGGGGTGAGAGAAAGGGGGACAGGGTTCAGTCTAAGGGGGCTGCTTGAGGCATCACACAACTTTGGCAGATGTCCTGTGCATGCCTGTTTTCATAATTCCAAGTCTCTGACATAACCGTCTTCTCTGACAATCACTGAAATCAGCTGCACCACGAGCCTTCCCTGGCCTGATTGACGGAAGGAATAAGCTGGAGATTCAGGATTAGCTCAAGATGACTTGTGCCCTTGAATCTCATGAGGTCCCCACGCAGAAGGGTCGGGGAGAAAATCAGGGAGAGAAACAGGAGAACTTGGCTCACCTGCCCCTGATCTTTCCCCATAAAGACCTGAAGGAAGGTTTCAGGGGAAACAGTGTTGAGAAAGAAGCACAGGGAAGTGGTGACCCCAAAACATGGCAATGGGATTTTATAATAACTTTAAAATTATAGCTATAGTTACTATTATTATATATTCATATATTTGTGTAATTTTAATACTTTTTAAGAAACATTTTTATGGTGAGAAAGGCAAGTGGTGTGTCTCTCAGGCTGTGTTTGGACTTTCATTTTTGCTCAGGCTGGGACATGGATGTCCTTTCATGTCAAGAATCTGGCGATTCTCAGCAATTCTGAGACTGACGTTGTATGGCTTCATCTATTAAATTCAATAAGCATTTTGGGCAAGTAATCTCCTTGAGAAATGGTAATCATTCATGGGCTTTGTTGCATATTCTTTTACCGTTTTTCTTTCCTGAAGAAATGGTGATTTTAACATAAAAGCCAAAATAAATGAAAAGAACACTGGAACAGCAAAGCAGAAGGTCCCCCTTTGGCTGCTCTGTGGATCAAACAGCAAGGGGTTCAAACTCGTTAAAGATATTGGACGTAAAGAGAATAAAAGAAGAAACTCATAGAATTCTGATAACCAGAATATGGAAACTATCACAAGCACTAGGAATTTTTATTTAGAATTGAATTGGACAGTGATCAATAAAGGAAATCATTCAAAAATTAAATTTACGTCCTTTTATCTATTACTTTGTAAGTCTGAAAAAACATCTCTTGCAATGGAAGACGTAATAAATACTGATAGAGTGGCAACTAGACCATTTTTAGTCTAAGGGATGCTTTGGAAGGGATACTTTTTATGGCTACTGTAACTGGTTGTGTGGGTTTCGGTTCACTGCATATATGACTGCATGAGGTCCATCGTGCACTCTGTTCACTGGACAGCCACTGTGAAGTGTGGGCAGCCTTGCGTCAAACATCCTTTGAGGTGGGCAGGAGGTAAAAGGGTTGATGAGGGCCCTGGGCCCCCCTCTGGCCATCAGGAGATGAGTGGTCTTCTTTCTTGACTGAATGAGGTCAAGAGGCCGGAGGGAGGGTTGAAGGACACCCAGGGTAATTAGCTCAACACAGTGCTGAGTCCACACACCTTGAACCCAAAATGTGGCATGAGAGCTTTGCCACTCTGGGGTAACTGTGAAAACTGCCTGCAAGAAGTCCGTGTGTGTCTCCAGGGGGCTGTCCCATGAGGAGGGCAAAGCCAAGGAGACCCACTCCGATGGGCTCCAGCCCTGCGACCCTGGGAAGGACGTGCTTTACCCTCCCTGGGGCAGGGGAGCCTACATCTCTCTCTCTGTTGTCTGGAGGCTCTGCTCCTACGTCCGGCAGGTGTGTTCTCTTGTTCTTCTTATGGCTGGAATTCCTTTCTTTGGGTCTTCACACCACTTTGTTTCTATTCCCTTCTTCTCCTTGACAGATTTGCCACACAGAGAATTTTCCAGGCTCAGGAGTGTCCTTTTTTAAATGTAGACTCAGTCTATCACAATAAGGCTGATGTGTAAATGGTATATGTCACACACTTTTCTAAGTTCTTCAGTTACATTAAATCATTTAACCCTCACAATAACCTTATGTGATGAGGTAATAAACCCCGTTTCACAGATAAGGAAACTGAAGCACAGACTAGCTCAAAAGTCATTTTTCCCAAGGTCACACCACTAGTACAGACTCATTATTGATTTGATATAACCTCTAAGTGCTTAGCTTAGGAAAAGAATTGCGGACTTTTAAAAAACTCCTAATTAATGATGGATATACTTTATAGTTAAAAGTTCATAATGTTATTCATAATTATTGGTAACGAAACTAGCAGAGCAAAGTTTTGTTGTAGAAGAGAGTATACTTTTAAGGATTTTATCCAGATAGGATAAAAGTTAAGTTACCAATTAACTGAGGTTATATTTGTTTTCACATAAGCATTTAGGACATAACCATTTATTTCTCATAATGCAACAAAAAGGCAGGACTAGAAAGAAGGCTTTAGCATTTGGGTAGCCGGGGAGAAAAAATTTATCAAATCTAAAGATGTAATTTTACATGTCTTTTTGTGAAGATTTGGATTCTGGGATTTTTTTCTAAAGCAGATATATAATAAGTGGTGCTGATTAAGTGCAAGTCTACACTACATCGAAGTAATGAGTGTGGGAGATTAACTGGCCGGTCGTAACCAGTAATTCTTGGCAGAGGAGCAAGGCCGTTGCTGTAACTGGTAGAAAGACGCGGAAGAGGGCCAGCCGCCTTGCCGGCACGTCTCCGCTCACTTTATACTCGCCTCTTGAACATAAAACCTCCACTAGCGTCAGGGCAACTAGTTCTCATAACCTGAGATGCAAGTAAAGTTCCTAAGTGAATAAGCAATAACAATTAATTTACTCATGATACACCTGTGAGTGAACCTAAACATATATGGCACGTGCATTTAAAAGTGGAAGGTCAGAATTCATTATTCTAGAGTGTACAGTACAGGACTTAAAAGATAGTATTTATTCAAATTTTTCTCCAAGAATATGAAATTGCTTGTAGAGTATACAAACTTGGTACATCAATTTAAAAAGCCTATTTTACTATAGTGTTTTATTTAATATAGCCATATAATATGCATTATTACTGTTTGATTTATATCTGTATCACTTTATATTCTTCAAAGATTTTCATGTAGATCATCATGTAATTCCTTTTATTTTTTAAAATTGTTACTTTCCTCGGTTTTAGGCAATTATTTGTGTTTGACGCTATTCCGATGAACACGGGTGGCTGTTGCTGGAGTTGTTTTCTGATTTTATGTGAATCCCAATAAGAAAATATGACCTTTTACAGGCTGAACATGATCAGCCATTTGATCTTGAGGGTCTTGGTTCATTCTGACTCGGTTCCATAGCAGGCTGGCAACATCAAAGGTCTGGTGAGAAATGCAGGTCGGGGACCTGGAGCTATGGCACATGGTGAAGTCTCAGGTGTGAGACACGTGGGTGTTCAGGTGGCCATACAGACGTGACAAAGCAGGGGAACATTTGGGAGGACTTAGGGGATCTGGCTGTAAAGAGAGACTGAACCAGACGGCAGTGGGTGTATGGGTGTCACTGAACCAGGGTCCCTGGAGAGTTTGGAGCACAGAGGTGTCCTGATAAGCATCTGTTTGGAAAAGAGGAGATGCACTAAAAGAAAACAGTGAATCCTAAACACTCTAAAGGAAAACGCAAAGAGTGTTGTAGTGTGAAAATGGACATGTCAACAAATTCTAGAATTCCCAGTCCAGAGGAACACACTGGAAGATCAAATAAGTAATTGTAGAGCCTATAAAATGTACTAACACTTTGGCCAGCTGGGTACAGCCATCTGTTTTTCTTTTGGTCTATTTGTCACTTGCACAGAGTGCATTTTTATAACTATTATATCATTGAATAAATATAACAATTCCATGAGGTCAGTATCAACACTAAATCCATTTTACCGATGAGGAAACTGAGACAGTGTTAGGTTAATAATTAACTTGCTCAAGATCACATGGAGGGGGGCGTTGGTGGAGCTGTGATCTGAACTCCAGATGGTCTGGTAATAACCACATTATGTTTGTCAAAATACAATAGTGATAATTAATTACACTTATAGATGTTAAATAATCCACGAGGAACACGTATGGATGCATGACTCCAAAAGAGTAGGAGCATGAGGCTGTTGTGGGAAACACACCTTCTGAACGTCTTAATTCAATGTCTCACAAAATGTCCTGCCATGGAACAGGAATGCCTGCATTGGGATCCTGTTTCTGAGGCAGGCCAATGACTTAAATTTATTTCGAATTAAATCAACTAGCGCACAAAGACGAATGCAACACATTTCCAAATGCAAGAATTGAAACGTGTCAAGAAGACGGAGGAAGGTGCACTAAAGCCTGAGACACTGTCCCACAGGAGATATCTAAGTGAAATACAACAAATGGTAAAAAGCAGGTGCTCAGAAAATTACAAAATGTAAATCATCAGAATTTCAGAAATTCTTTGAACTTGATTTCAGACATCCATTGCAAATCTCCATTCCTAGAGCAATTAAATGGATCAATTTTCAGTTCTTCCCATAATCCATTTAAAGTGATTTTAAGATGAATGAATATAATTTCCCTTAAAATGAATCATTTGCTTTTTTATAAAGAACCTCCTGAAACTGTAATTAAAATTGAATTGTCATTGAGAGTTTTGTAATGGAACTAAACTTATTAAAATTAAATGAACAAAATAGAAAGGAGTCAATTGATTTTTCAGTTAATTCTTCTGTACAAAAGCATCACCCCATGAGGTGGTCTTAGCAGCTCTGGGTGATGTAACAGAACACAGACAAGAGGCTTAAAGAATAACATTTAGGGCTTCCCTGGTGGCGCAGTGGTTGAGAGTCTGCCTGCCGATGCAACAGACACGGGTTCGTGCCCCGGTCCGGGAAGATCCCACATGCCGCGGAGTGGCTGGGCCCGTGAGCCATGGCCGCTGAGCCTGCGCATCCGGAGCCTGTGCTCCGCGGCGGGAGAGGCCACAACAGTGAGAGGCCCGCGTACCGCAAAAAAAAAAAAAAATTATTTCTCACAGCTCTGGAAGCTGGAAGTCCACATCCATAGCACTAACCATATTATTTGTAAGCAATAATAAATATTCAATATCAATAAATATTTTACTGGGATATTAATTTACTATTTGATAGTAACACAGTAGATGAAAATCTATACTCTCTCAATCTGCCTACTCATCATGCTAATCTGGATTCCAATTCTGTTGCTGAAGAACTTACCCCCCTAAATACTACCGAGGCTTTGCAATGCCCCTCATCTCCCAGGGCCACTTCTCAGCCCAGGTGTTCACTAGAACTTCTATTTACCACCAGATGTTTATTAGAAAAAGGTAAAGGAGCATTCTCATAATCCACTTGGCACTCCTCCAGGGTCACCTGTGATCTTTGGATTGGATTTGCAACTTTTGTCTAGGGATAGATTATTCTTATTTCTATGATTTTACAGGAAGAAAGACAGACACAGCGTGCTAATGACTCAAACTTTGAGATCAAGATAGGAGCTTCCGAGAGAAATAATGTTTATTTGTTTGACAAACATGTATTGAATAAGGCACAGAGCTGGATTTAGGGCTATAGCAGCCTCCACTGTAAGGAAAGGTCAGCCTAATGGGAGAGACAGAAATAGGAAGACAAGTTTACTGGAGTACAGTGGTTATCCTGGAGGGTCCCTCTCCAGCCGGTGGGTAAGCGGGTAGAAAGAGTTTACATGGGAGGTGAGTTCCAAAATGAGGAAGTCAGCCTGGCAGAAAAGGGGGTGCACGTTGCAAGTGAGGGAGCAGTGTAGAGAGAGGCTTGAGCATAAGAGAGAACCAGGGCAATTTGAGGTCCTGTGCAGCCTTGGTGTGTGCGAGCCCAAGTACATGAGTGAGCTGGGCGAGACGTTGGAGAGTCTGGCCAGTGAATAAGGGGCCTGCGTCCCCGGCGAGTGGAGGGTTTGTTCTGCACATTATGGGAGCTGATTCACGGGTTCTGTTAAGGGGGATGGATTTGTAAGGTTCTGAATTTGGACAGATCACTCTGGGGGCTGCGGCAACAGTGGTTGGTGGCTGTCCTGGAGGTGGGGAGCATCTTCGGGATGTGAAGCTGAGAGCCTTCGCAAGGCTGGGCGGAGAGGATGGGCGGGAAGCCTCCCTGGAGAGCTGGGGAGAGGCAGAATCTTCAGGACTAGCAACTAATTCGACGTGGAGAATGAGAGAAAGGGAGAAATGAGAACTCCCAGGTGCCACGTGGGTCACCTGGTGGATTTTAGTGCCTTACTAACATGTTTATTTAAAGGTCTCTTGTGTCCAGACGGGCTGGAAGGAAAGTCAGGAAGCAGTAGGTAAAATACAAGAGGTGAAATACAGAATGGCCCCGCCAGGCCATTCCCTCAGTGCAATGCAGGGCTGAAAGGCCTGGTTTTAGGTGCCCTGTGTTGGAATCTTGCTGGCTGTGTGCTGGTGGGCAAAGGTCTTAAGTTCTTTGTGCCTCAGTGTTCCCATCTGTAGAATGGAACTGACAATAGTGCTTACTTCATAGAGGTGTCTGAGGGATTAAACAAGATAACACATGGAGAGAGCTAGAGCAGTGCTGGTCTAGAATCAGTGCTCAGTAAACATTAACTATTATTTCAACCCCAGTTACTCCTCATTTTATACTTTAGGCAACAGTGTAAAACCCCAAATAACAAGACTATGAGTGTAAAGACAATGAATCTAGATAAAATAATAGAATAATGCAAATGGAATATTATAATCGATAGACCATGTTACATATGTGGATTAAGGCTTTGACTTCATTGAGTTGGGAGTTTTTTCCCCCAGATTTTAAACTATCTTGCTCAGTAATTTCCAATTTGGGGCATATGGATTCTAGGCAACTCTGGGAACATCTAGGATCATCTAGAAAATACTGTATCTTTTTTTCTTGAGATAGTGTTCAAAATTAGCATCCAAATCTCAAATAAAAATCATAACTAAAAAAAAAATTGAGAACTACTGTTTTAGGAGAAAACCACATCATAGAAAGATCAGATATGTGCCTGGCAAGAGATAAAGATTTGATTCATGTTCACTTGTCTAATTTTTTTATAATGAAGTCCTCACTATCCTACTATCTATGGCACACTGGAACACAAAAAAAAGACAGTATATTAACTTTTGAACCACATAATATTCCTAAATAATTGAAGAGATTCTGTGCATTGGAAAAATCTGGTTTACTAAGTTAACAACTTAGCATTTTTATGGGTTATGAAATCTTATTTTCACAACTTCCCCACCTGCCTCTAGTTTATCAGCTGGTAAGATCACAGGTGCCTCAAGGACTCAGAAGGCTCACAATTAAGGGGGTCCATGGTTCATCACTAGACAAACGTCATAATGCTACATTAGCCAGTTTCTGTGACTTTAAAGGACAGCTTGTACGCCCTTTACATGCTGAGCAACGTGGCCAAGTGACAGCAGATATTGCCTCTGGAGCTGATGACCAGACCCTCTAGACCCGCAGCCAAGATTCCATAGTTAAACTGAGCCACCACAATTCTCTGAGGACTCCCTACAGCAGCACAGGTTCAGATTAACAGTAAATACACCCCACTGAATGGGCTTCTTAATTCTGTTTTAGCACAGTGCCTAGTTCCAAGTACCTAAATAAAGATTCCTATTACTCTCTGGAATGACCTCTTGAATTCTTCAAGAACACTGTGAAAAAGCTAATTCAGCATTAAAATGTCTACAACGCCCACTTTGCGAGAGTATGCACGATCATCTAATCAGAGTTAAAGTGTAAAAAAACAACAAAACGAGTATTTTAAATTGTCCCCATCATTATACCAGGTGATACCACTGCTTTTAAGCAACAGAATTGTCAAAGGTTGTGTTAATACAGCATGGCTTGTAGCTTTTATTTTGTCTTTTGTCCCAGGTAGAGTGTGTGTGTGTGTGTGTGTGTGTGTGTGTGTGTGTGTGTGTGTGTGTGTGTGTGTGTGTGTGTGTGTGTGTGTGTGTGTGTGTGTGTGTGTGTGTGTGTGTGTGTGTGTGTGTGTGTGTGTGTGTTTCTTCTCCATAAATATGCTTGACACATGCTTCAGTTTCACTCCTCTTCAGCCAGGTCGTCTTGGGGCTGAAAGGGGCTGGCTTCACCGATGAGGTAACCACAGCCCAGAGAGGCCCCTCCTCCGCCTCCCTGGGGAGTGGAGCGCCTGCCCAGTTGCCAGCCTCCTGCCCTCCCTTGCCTGGCGGGGCCCTGCACGCTGACCGCACCGCGCCCTGCCCCCCCGGGGAAATGAAATGAAAGCACGTGACCACCTACCCACACACCTTGGCAGAGATGCGCTCCATACACGACGGCCCCCGCCCAGGCACGTGAGCTTGGTTGCGCCTTCTAAGCGATAACCTGGGAAGCACGAAAACGTCAGAGAGTCTCCAACTCCGAAGTGAAAACCGATTCTCCTGCTGAAGGCAGGGACGCCAGGATCGTCACAAGGTTCGAGGTCATATTCTGAGACATGAAGAGACAGAGTACACTTGTGGGAACCCGGGTAAATACTCAAAAATTATTTAGCAAGAATAAAAAGGTGCTATTATTTAAAAAATAAACATATATATATATTCCCCCCCCCAGGCTCTGCTATAACTGTCATATGGATTGTCTTCCTTTGTACTATGAGTTTTCTCATGACAAATGGAATATAGTATTTTTTAAAATAAATGTATAACATTATAATAACATGATCCACTCAAAACTGTCACTTTAACAGTATGAAATTATTTTAGTGATACGCCTAATTGCTAAAATCAGTTACTGTCCTCCTAAAGGTGCTTTGGATAAACAAGACCCAATGGAGAACAAACTCAAAGCAGTATCACAGGGTTTTTTCACAGGGTGGAAAGCTTATCATAACCAATTTCACCCCTAAAATACACCTCACTATGGAACAGCAAAACCTTTTCCTGTCTATTTTTCAATTTATAAACCATGTTTTATTGACGCATAATGAAAAATATCCTGGATCCTGCTAGAAATTTCTGTACACTACCCAGGAAGAAAGTGCTAAATTTAGTTACAAAGAAAAAGAAGAATAATGTCTGTTGTGTTGCCGCATTTGGGGATTAAATGTCCCAAATAACAGTACTAATAACGGCATTTTGCATTTGTCTCATTCCTTAGTACCAACCCTTTCAAACCTCTCTGTATGGGTACAACTGCACTCTGGCTGTCATGGGCCTCATGGGCCACCATTGTGTTGCTGATCCTTCTTGCTGTGTTCTCAGCGTGTAATGTGCCCAGTGTTTAGCCAAACAGGATCAAACAGTGGGCCACCATTAGGGGGCTGAATGGTGGAAAGAGCTTCAGAGAGGTTAAAGCGTCAGTTAAAGGAAGAGCATTACTGCAGTGAGTGGGAGGCAAAAGGTTTTCCTATGGTGGCGGGGAAACTGTGCTAGTCCATCTGAAAAGATACGGCCTTTGCTTTCTGACTTCCAACTACTGTCTTTCAAGTTCTGACTCTAAAGTGTGGATTCTGTATTCTCAGGGAACATATTAAATCCAAACCATCATTTCCCCCAATATTTCTCAATTTTAATCCATCTTTTCTATTCCCATCATCCACAAGTTTCACCACCAGCATCCCAACCCCGTATGAAGAGGAAAGCTCTGCTCCAGTATTTCCCTCATCTCACCCAACTTATTGGTCAACATCTGAGCTCCACGCTTTCTACATTGTCTTTATCCTGTTTTTCATTTAGCTAAAAAATCTATTCTGGATCCCTAACATATTCAAACTACTCTCACCACTCTGGAGATATATTCATTAATTTGACCTATTTTTAGTATGACCCAGAAAGGGAAAAAAAAGGTAATATCATTTAATTCAACTCAACAAATATTTATTGGTCATACCAAAACATAATGGTAGACTTTCTAGGAAATAGTAAAATAAAGCTGTCACAATCCAGGGAACTTTATCTTCATCTGACAGAAGTCATTCTCCTCCTAACAGACTGTATACTCTCAACTCGAATCACATCTTTGCTGTCATTTCTTTAAAAGCAATTGAAAACTCTTGCCAAATAAGAGAACAGTTTGATATTATTTATGCTAGATCTATTGTATTACAGAGAAAAACACTGTAATCGTATGGTTCTTTGTGTATATTTTTATTTCATATTTCGACTGATGTCCTCTGAAAAATACCTACTGAAATAGGAAGCCTGATCCAACACCCTGAGATCAGAGGTGTGGATTAGTTCCATCCTCCCACACAAGGTCACATAAAGGTCCTCTTGTGTCAATTGTCACTTACAGACTATTACACAGTGTGTATTTGCACAGCATATGTTTCCAGTTAGTCATCCAGCAGAAGAAAAATGTACTGCCCTCAGGATTCCAAGTTCCCTGACTCAAAGATTTGTTCTTAGAACTTACTCTATTTTTCTTCATCAATTCTCTAGTCTCATTCCCATGAGCACACAGACACGTGTTCCAGGGCCCATTTTAAGAATGCAACACAGCAATCCACTGAATAAAAACCACTCTCATGACCTCACGATGACCACAGCCGCCGCGCCTGGTGGGGCACCTCCGGCACCAGCTCCTCAGAGGCGCTCCACGTTCTATTTCCACAGCACCTCTTCCCGGTCCCTCTCCACCCGCCAGCCTGGCTGGCTTCCAGACCAGAGCCACCGCGGCCTCCCACTGTGAGCCCGCTCACCAAGCCTTGCCTCCTCCTACTTACACAGTGGAAGCCCTCTTCCTCCTTGAAGGGTTACCCCTTCTCTCCTCCTAGCTCAGGGTCCCACCTTCTCAGTCCATGATTTGAATCCTCCTCATCTTTGCACCAAAATGTCCTGCCCCACCTTAAACCTAGTACCTTCTTTCTGTGCAGCTACACTCATTTCCCAGCTTACCCAGGAGAAGACACATGAATAGATCTTCACTGTACAATGAAGGAGACAAATATGGAAAAATAATGTTGGAAGATACACAATTTTGGTATATAAATAGTGTTATGGGAATGTAGGAGGAAAAATATTCTGCTTAAGGAAGAGGGAGAAGACTGCGAGCAGCAGACAGTGCTTGATCTGGATGCAGTTCTGCCTGGTGAGGAATGAAAAAGGGTTTTTTTTTTTAACATTTTATTTATTTATTTGGTTGCATGGAGTCTTAGTTGCGGCAGGCAGGCTCCTTAGTTGTGGCATGTGAACTCTTAGTTGCAGCACACATGTGGGATCTAGTTCCCTGACCAGGGATCAAACTTGGGCCCCCTGCATTGGGAGCGTGGAGTCTTATCCACTAGGCCACCAGGGAAGTCCCTGAAGAAGGGTTTTGAATGAAGAGGAAACTACATCTGTAAAGGCACTAAGTTGTCCAGATTCTCATCCTTTGAAGAGAATGACCAGGAAGCTATGTGAATTCACAGAAAGTTGGCATTCAAAAAGTAGTATCACAGGAGGCATGGAGAAGGAAGGCTGGAATCCTAAGTGTACACAGAGAGCAGTCAGTAGCAGACACTCAAGACAGAGAAGGGAGGGCGGACGGCTCGACCTAAACATACTTGAATAAGGAGCCCTTTCCCCCCATATTTCCATTAGTATCTATGGGGACACTGACTGGGAGACATAACTGAGAAATGACCCTTTAATAAACCTTCTAGAAAAGACAGAAATAAACTGGACTAACAAGGAAAAATATCCGGATATAACAGCATACTGATTTTGTACAAATATCAGAACAGTCTCCAGAAGGGTAAATGCTTCAATTGCATAATGAAGTGGTTACTTATTTGGGCACAAAGAATAAACTCCATTGTGTTAGCGTCACTGGCAATTGTTCACAGCCCAGTTTCAAGGCAACATGCCTGCAGATGAAATGATTCCTTTAGCTTATCTAAAGAATACGTTTCCTTTAGAATCAGCTTTGCAATCAAAGGTGTATTTTGTCTTTAAAGACTGTCTGAGCATGTGTGTGACACAGTCTTGATGAAAGTGATTCCTTGTGCAAGCTTTACAGATTGTCTTCTACTGGTTGTGACCAAATGAATTGTTCCGCATGTTCAAAAAGTGTTGCAGTTTAGTCTTAATATTTAAAAATATTTTAAAACTGCCCCAAAGAGCTACAAAGACCCAGAAAAGTGTTGTTGTTTCTGTTGTTTGCTTGCTTGTTTTTTAGGGAGTTTACGAAAGGAGTCAGCTTCAGAGTTGCACTCTGACTTTTGTAATCAAAAGACTCCTTGTAGCTGTGTAGCTTGTAGCTGTGTGCTGGGAGTCATGGAATTAAGAAAGAAATATCTTAATACCATTCTTAGCATCATTCAAATTAAACAATTTAACCCATACAAATAATGCCTGAAACAACATAAATCCCTCACAAATATTATCTATGTTTTATAATTAAAAGTGAAAATGTTTCTTAATTTTGGAGTATCATTTTGCTGCCATGTATGATGGCATTAAAGTCAACAAGAAGCTCATCCTCGACTGCATGTGTTCATCCTTTTTTTCACTCTAAAGGTGGTTCTCAGTACAAGTATGGCATCTCCTGGAAGGTAGGATTCAAAATAATCAGACCACAGCTAATTCTGAGTATGTCTCCCAATAAGGACAGCTTCCTCAAAGATTCTGACAGAACTGATGACCAGAGAGACTGAAGAGATAGTGATATTAGCAGATTTGGGGGGATGAGAATTCACAGTCAATGTGAGGCATGGTGTCTTGTGGACGCCAGGCCGCTGCCCTTGCACCTCAACTCCTCCTCCACCCAACTAGAGCCTCTCACTGGTCGTCCGTTTATGTGTAAACACACACACACACACACTCGCTCACACAAACAGTACAAGTATTGCCAGAGAAGACCCCAACATACCTGAAAATGTGATATTGAAGCCCTCGTAGGAAATAGAAAAGTCTGATATAAACCGAAGCTGGGCGGTGAAGTTTCCAAACAAACCTGCCTTAATGGTGTGGGGCAGCACCGACCCTGTGAGCCTGGCCACTGGCTCCGAGAAACTCCCGTCCTCTGTGATGAGTAAGTAGTCATGGGAGCTCTCCAGGTGGAAGGTGTGGAAGATCATCTGAACCCCTGAGAGACAGAGAGACGGAGGTAGTGAGAGAGAGACAGAAAGAGAAAGATGAGAGAGAGACAGAGAGAAGGAGAGAGGGGGGTAAAGGGGGGCATTGGCAGAGTTAACAGTTGGGGAAAAGAATTTCTTCTGGGCTTAGAGACATAAAAGTCTTGAATCAAAAGATAATCTTAAAATGCAACCTTAATTTTGAAGTTTGAAGGAAAAATACAGAGAATGGGTAGAAGAAGGAATAAACAGCAAAAAAAAAATGCTTCAGCATATTTAAGTACAGATACAGATAAAGGTTAGACACAGGGATATAGACAGCTGTATCGACACGTCCAGATATAAATGCATAATAAAACTCAGCAGGAGGGTCACAATGGACTGTGTGCAGCCCCTTAGGGAAAGCATTTGCCCCTGAGGAGCGAAGGACCAGATCGCTTTCCCATTTATAGTAAACACGTGTCCTTTAGAAAATCTAGGCTTGGAGGTCTAATACTGAAACTTACACAAGTGAGCGAAGACCCTTTTGAAATGATAGTTTTACGTGATCCTTTGCGCATGTGTTCTCATTGTAACTATACCCACAAAGTATTATTTCTGAATCCCTATACATAATGAATAAATTTAACCATGACTAGGTCCTTTTTAATACAAATACTTATTTTCATGATGACAAAACCTTGGTTGCTCATTATTTGTTTATTCTTAATTTCCTCCAAGGCCAAGTTCTTCTTAACGTGCATTCATGATGGCAGAGTGTAAGATAGTGTATATAATAAAACATGTCAATTTAACATTAAGTTGAGCTCAAATTTAAGTGGAAAGACAAAATCTACATAATGTTTATGTGAGAAAAATTCCAAATTATCTTCTTGAAAATGACAAGTTTACTCATACGAAAAAGACTCAGAGGATAGTCCCAAATCCAATGTCTATAAACTGTATTTCTTACACAAAATTCAAATGTTTCTGGTTTTCACTCCACTTGTTTATAAAATGAGGATAATGAAATCTACTCCATAAATCAACACTGGATTATGTGAAGATAAATTATTCATTATATGTAATAATACTGGGTACACTTAGAACACAAGCCAAGTACAAAAATGTATCCTAGATTTATCATAGAAATGAGAAGCTTAGATAATTTCTTATTTCCCTATATTTAAGCACTAGTCATATGTTACTTAATGCATGCCTCTTTTCCTTACCATTACACCTAATTTTCAAGCTTATGTTCACAAGCATAAATTCAAGTTATCTGATCAATACAGAATAAAACAAGAAATCTACTTTTGCTTGAAAGCACCAATAACTTAAAGACCATTTTTCTTCTAAAATCTTACTAAAAATCAAAATTAGCAATCAAAATATACATGAGGAAATTAATTATCTTACTTGTTCACACATGAATATTTTTTTCTTTGTTCACAACCATGTTTGTATCTAGTTACTTTGTATAATTTGAAATCTGTGCAATATCCTTACCCTTTCCATGAGACACCTCAATGGTCCATGTACAGTTTAGAGAGTTTGGGTAAAAATCTGGAAACCCAGGAGAAAGAACTGTTCCACTCTTTCCATGGATGTATCCTCCACAGAGGGCTTAAAATAATAAGGAAATATCATTGTAGTATTAAAGTTTCACAATGATTGCTACACAAAATACTTTTAAAGTGCCATTTAATTTACACAAAGACTAAAAGAATATTTAAGATCACCTCCATGTAAAATAAAATGGAACAACAACTTTATTTTACTTGAAATATGCCAGTTGATATACAGTGTCCTGAACAGTACAAAACCTGGAAAAATCAGACAGGCTAAGGTAAAACAGCTGAAGAAGAACCCTCCTGTGACAGTTAATTTTATGTGTCCACTTGACTGGGCCACAGGATGCCCAGACATTTGACCCGACATTATTCTGGCTATGTCTGTGAGGATGCTCCTGGATGAGATGGACACTGCAACAGGTGGACCGAGTAGAGCAGGTTGCCCTCCCCAATGGGGTGGGCCTCGTCCAACAGGTTGAAGGTCTGAAGAGGTCAGAAAGGCCGAACATCTCAAAACTAAGATGGAACACATCTTGCCTGATGGCTTTCAAACTGGGACATCATCTTCATTCCTATCTTCAGACTAGAATTGAAGCATCAGCTCATTCCGAGTCTTGAGGCTGCTGGACTTCAAACTGGAATTTACACCACTGGCCTCCCTGGGCCCCTACTGGATGACTACAGATCTTGGGACTTGAAAGCCTCTATAATCACATGAGCCACTTCCTTATAATAAATCTCTCTATCTATATACCTATATCTATATCTGCATCTCTATCTTTACCTTATTGATTCCATTTCTCTAGAGCTGCTGGTCTTCTCAGTAGCACTTCATTAAGTTTAAATCCTTCACATCAATATATGCCCTTTTCAATATGCCTCAGAGACTCATTTTTGAAGGAAGAAAAAGAAAGTTATACATAATCACTTGAAGGGGAAAGTCACGACATTTAGGGAATCAGTGCAATATGGAGGTTTAAGTGCTCAGACCCTGATGTCAGAAAGCAATGTGATCAGATGCTGATGTGTCTCTGGCTCTATGATCTTTGGCAAGTGGCTTGCCCTCCCTCCTTTATAGGTGTCTTATCTTGAAAGTGAAAACAGTGATAAAAGCCATCTCTTAGGGTAGGTGTTTATAATAATTGCCTTTATAGAACACAACTTACAGGGCCCCATATGTATGAAATACCCAAGGCGTTAGCTAATGATAATTATTATTAGAGCTTTAATATATCAATAATTTAAAATTTGAATAAATTCTATATGCCTTAATTTTGCAAACATTTGAATAGTGGATGTTTGTCTTTTCTTTCATATCTTAAGTCCTATCAAGCTTTTCAGAATGTTAGAGCTGAACTGAAAAAGGAATCAAAGCTGATGGAGTCAGCACAGGGGGAGGCTGGGGGCAGGAAAGGTGACTCAGGTTCAGCTGTGATTCAGTCTCCAGGTCCACTGGGCCCCTAACCCCTGCATCGTTCAACAGTCTGCAATATGAACATCCTGAACCATGTGTCATAAAAGCTAGGTCCACGAATAATACTTGCAAAAGAATTAGCTAATTTATAGAAGACGTGATATTTCTCATCATCCTCAGTCAGTGTGTAATTTTAAGGAAACAGATAATATCTTTGAATATGCAAACCAAATGGGAAGAGCTAGGTAAAAATTAGCAAAATAGAAACTTTTAAAGTGAGTTCTAGAATAATTTAACAGTTTAAAGTGTTCACATCTTAAAGTTACATTGATTCATCTTCTTATGAAAACGATAACATTAACATAGCATTTAAAATTAATTTATTCAACAAATAGTTACTGAGCACCCACTATTTATGAGCAAAATAGACAAAAGTCTCTGCCCTGGCAGAGTATACATTCCAGTTGAAGAAGAGAGAATATAATATGAAGAGCTGATTCTATACCATGTTGGAAGATGATGCATGCCAGAGAAGAAATCTAAGAAGGAAAGAAGAACGGGATATTCTAAGATGGGTGTGGAGTTGGGGGCAGCATAAATGGGCGGGGGAAGCCTTACTGAAGAAGTGGCCTGTGAAGAAGGACTTGAGACAGAAGAAGGAAGTACTTGATAATCTGGGGAAAAACTTTGGGGGAGAGGGAACAGCAAAGACAAAGGCCCAGAGCTAGAGTGGGCTGCTGGGTTTGGGGGAGGGTGACGGGTCTGGGAGGGTAAGGATGGAGTGCTCAGGGGAGCCAGGTTTAAAGGGGCAGATCCCGTCCAGGCCTTGGCATGTGTCTCAGTGAGATGAAGGACCACGCGAGGCTCCTGTACAGAGGATGACCCTGGCCAACTCGGACTTCAGCCTGAGCACTAGGCTGCTGTGCGAGGATGTGGTTGGGCGGCAGAGAGTGAAACAGACAAGATTCTGGACCAGAACATCAGCAGCAGAGGTGGCCATATTTGGAAGGTAGAGCCAATAGGATTTTCTTGTCAGTGAGATGTGGGTGCCATGAAGAAAAAGGAAGATTTGGGGATGATTGTGAGGTTTTAAGGCTAAGTGTGAAAAACTGAAGATGCAGAAAAACTTTGGGAGAATCAGGTTTTGAAAGTAAATCAGTTCAGTTTTAGATACACAAGCTCGATGCCTACTAGACATCCATGTAGAATGGTTGCTGTTGCGATTGGATATACAAGTCTCAATCCCATGAGAGAGGTCTGACCAAAGGGTAGAAAGATGAGATCATCAACACTGTGAATGCAGGTGTAAGACTAAAACCTGGGATATTCTTATGAATAAGACAGATAAGTCCCTGTTTTTCAAAAGTTTACTTTCTAGTGGGCAAGGCAAATAACTTATAAAAATATAGCGAAGGATGACTTATTCTAAGAACAAGAATCTTGTTCTCTAAACTCAAAGGCAGTCTAGGCGATGAGAGTACAGTGAGGCTGGCGAAGCAGCGAAGTGATGGACACACGGCCCCGCAGTTGTTCACTCCCAGGATGATGAACACTGAGTAAGCCATGAAAGGATGGAGGGAAGGTAGACGGTCAGAGTCAGCCCAGTGTTAACAGTTTGCTCTGTGACAGGGCAGTGGCTGCCAATTTACTGTAAGGTCCTTGGGTTCCTAGTGGTCTGTTAAGTAGAGCCCTCACACTATGGATTCTGTAGTTACCAACTTCTATCATTCCCATCCTGCCCCGTCACCTTCTCGGATCCTGCACAAAGTCTTCCAATGAGTTCAAGTCTGCAAACAGGGCAGTCATTGTTTCAAAGAACCAACAACGTGGCTTTAATGCTTGTTTGTAAGCATCCGCGCCGCCTGGACTGGAGGAAGCAGGAGCTGAGGCTCCTCCACGCAGAGGCGGTGGTGCGGACGGAGGGGCCAGGTGTGGCTGACTCTTCTCTCCCTGGAAGACACTGGCTGCCCCGCGGCACCTGCTCTAACCAGACACCTAGCGGCTTTCAGACTCATGCTTCCGGTCCTGACTTCCTTCTCAAACGCAGTGGAATTACCGACAGCTGGTTAAGTATCTCAGAATGAAACCCTTGGGTCCCTTCCCCCCGCCACCAGCCGCATCTCCACGATGACGCCTCCATCCGCTCCCCACTTGTGGAACGCCCTGTAACTGGTGTGTTTCGGGTCATTTTTGTCTAACTGATTTCCTGCTCCCTTACTCTTGTCTCTTCCTTGAAGAGATTAACGTGAGAAAGCATACGGTCGGTACACTGTTGGGTTTGTTTCTTTTCTCTTTCCCCATTACTTCCTTAAACTACTATAAAGTTCTATTTAAAGCAAAAACTTAATGGGGTTACTTTCCATTTCAAATTATTCGTGGAATCCCCATGCCCTACAGAAGTTATTGATTTTATTCATTCATTCATTTATACTGGAATCCTTTCCTCAAAAGAACTCGTACAGGGAACCCTACAATAAAAGGCGGGGATAATCAGAGCTGTTCAGTTGAAGCAGCCCTGCCACTGTCCTCGGTTCCACCTCAAAGAAACCCCTGGGGCCCCCCTGTAGGAACACAGCACAGGGCAGTCTCAAATCTCTCACCCACAGAATTGGGGCCGTGCTCACAGGACTAGCATGAAAGGCCTCTCAACTACCTTTGATCGGCATCTACTCTCAGAAAATAAATCTCTATCCTCCAAATCCTCCAGGTCTTCTTTATGCCTCTATGCCTGATTCTTACTATTTCTTCACTTTCAATCTTTTCTTTCCTCTCAACCTTACTATTAAAGATGCATCAGGAAAGCTGCCTTCCAAGCCTTTCAAGATTCCAAATTTTTCATCTCTTTATTCTCAATCGTTTTTCCTGAGTCTAGTAAAGCATTTAGTTCATTGGATGACTTAAAAAATAAGTCTTTCTTCTGTCTATTCTAATAGATTATGAACTTGTCAACTGTGTGCCTACAAATACAGTAGTTTTCCCATAAATACTTGTGGAAAGGGTAAAGAGTTTACAAAAATATTTATTTAATGAAGAAATTTTTCCAAAGTTTTCCTTGCATTTGTCTTTCACCAAATAAAAGGTCAATTTATTGCAATGTTCACTTTGCTTCTTCAAACCCTGAGTATCTAAAGCATAAACAGAAAAAAATGCAGTAATGCTATGATGTGAGAGATATTGATAGAGTTTACCTTTTTTCCAGGGTGATATGAAATATTGTAATTCTGATTTCTTCTTTCCTTTCTGAGAGCTATGAATTTTTAAAGGTTTAAATATCCTATTGATGTATCATTTGTCACAATAAAAACCCATGGGGTTTAAGATTGCTTATGATTTGCAAAGGCAACAATAACAGCTCTTAAAGTGAAATGAAAACAGTCAACTGTGACTGACTAAAACTCTTGTATCAAACTCTAAAATCTCCCAAAGTATGCAGATTTATTAATAGCTTTTTATCAAACATTTATTATTAGCTGAGATAGGCTCCAATGAAGCATAAGCAAAGCAAATAGTTTATGCTACCAATCTCATTAGAGAGGTTAAACTCCAAATTTACATAAATTTAAACTGGGAGACAATAATAGATAAAATGCACAAGATAAAATGCATTTTCTACGGAAAACAAACAGATAGCATCTCAGATATCTGCAAAGCACACAAGGCCCTTTTCAGTTTGTTGCCACACCATTTCTCCTAGATAATTTCCTTCTAATCATTCTATTCATTTTCCATTCACTCTCCTTCACTAACCCTGCAGGAGTTTGCAGAATGTTCCATGTCAATCAACTCAGGTGAGTTTGCTCATTTCCTCTGCCTAGAATGCTTCTTCGCATGTTGGCTACTTTGGGAACTTCTACTCATCACTGGAATCCCAGCCCAAGGGTTGTATTTTAGATGAGTTCTTCAATTCCTATTCTCTAGAAGCTTGAATCTAAACTGAGAAGACTGTATTAAATGATTAAATGTGCATGTGTATATATGTATATACTATGGCCTGAATGCTTGTATCCCCGAAACTCACACTGAAATCACAAGGCCTGATGTGACGGTATCAGGGGTGGGGCCTCTGATGTGATCAGGTCATGAGGGCTGAACTCTCATTGATGGGATCAGTACCCTGATAAAAGAGGCCCCACAGAGCTTCCCTGCCCCTTCCACCATGAGATGACTCACTGAGAAGATGGCTGTCTGCAACCCAAGAAGGGCCCTCCCAAAAAGTCAATCATGCTGGCACCCTGAACTTGGAGTACCACCATCGAGAACAGTGAGAGGTAAATTCTGTTGTTTATAAGCCTCTCAGTCTGTAGCATGTGGTTATAGCAGTCCAAATGAACTAAGAATATCTATGATTAGATTAGATTATACATTTGAAAGTTAAACTTTATGGAACTGCAAATAAGGAGAAATGGATATCAGGAAAGTTAGTAGTGCTGGTGACCTGGAACAATTCCAGAAGAATTCTGGTGAAGGTTGAGGGCAACCTGGCCTTGGAGGATGAGGATGACTCAGGGAATGAAATGCCCAGGTTGCTGGCTAGACAGAAGTAGAAAATAATCTTGGATAGATATTAAGATATTTAAACAAAGTAAGTTGCCAGTGTTAAATCAAGAATACACAGAGAGTATTTTAACATGTATATGTTGTTCTCTTTTGAGAAGAATCCATTCAAAGTCAAAATGAAAAATCTCAGATGGGTCAGGATAAGACTCTCACTTTTACCTGTCAGTTTTCTTCACCAAATCAAGAATCTAGCTAATTTGATGACTGGTGTGTCTTCTATGATGAACTAGGTGCCATCTCCCACCTCTGTCGAGTGGTGGAGTCACGATCAGAGGACTTTACATTTCTATCTCTCCAGCTCAGGCTGAAAAGTTTGCAATGAAAATCACTGGAGAAGCCTCATTTTAGTAGATGCTCAACTGGCCTACCTCAAATTCAAGTTGTAAAAAAGAGAGCAGCTGATTATGTGCTCTATTTCTAAATTCCATTTTTAGCTCTAGTCCAAAAAGAACAATTAAAACTGCACAGTAACATCCAATGAAGCCATGCGTTTGTATATAATGTAAATATTTCAATAGAATTAGTCATATGATTAACTTATCACAAATTTTGGATTAAGTGATATATTGACTGATATTCAGTTATGTGTGAATAACACTGAAGTATTTTAAGGGTTAGGCCCTTACCATACTTAGTGTTCTTAGTACAACTGTTGTTAATAAAGAAGTCTAAATAAGGAGTAAATATTTTGGTATAGTACTGATATTTATGACTTTCTCGAGTTTTACAAATTTTTCATTAGTCCAGTAGCTAGTAGCCATCTGACACTCTCTAGTAGTCATAAGCATGAATTGTATTTCCTTTTTTATTATTAGAGTTCTAATACAAAAATAAAACAGGTAATAAGAATTCAAATAACACCATAAAATGGAGAGTTAAAAAAGTCTCTCTTCATTCTCCCCGATAGCCTACTAATCTCCCCAAAGGAAAGCATTATAGTTATAACTTTAGAATATCTATTTCCAGTCACTTTCTATGCATATACTGCGAGTGTGTCTGTAATTACCTATGTGTACATGCTCATATACACGACACGCATTGTTCTGTGACTTGCTTTTTCTTTCCTTCAAAGAGTGTATTATTTACGTTTCCTAGTAATAGTGTATAATGAACATGCAGATTCCTAATCCCACAATGATATATTAATAGAGTAATATGACCTTTCTACTTTTTTTGCAAATCCAACAAGGGAGGAAAACTATTGTGTTTTATTTGCATTTTCCTGATTCCTAGTCAGAATGGGCATATTTTAAACCGTTTTTTGACCTTTTGTGTACTTCTGTCAATCGCCTATGTGTGTGTTTCCCCCATAGACCTATTGCTTTGTTTGTGTTGTTGTTCTTCTCCCATTCATTTACAGGACACAGTTATTTAGAATCATATTACACGGACAGTGCAATTATTTTCTGTAATCTGACCCTTTTCTTTTACCTTTTAAAAAATTTAATGGAACTTTTAATTTGTATATAGTGAAATGTAAATGTTTTTTGTTTATTGTTTCTATATTTCTTTAGAAGGTTTTCCAAGAATTAAAAAGTAAAATTTCTCAAGGGACAAACAAAAGGACAAAACCAATGACTCATGATTATATAGTCACTTGTGTGACAAAATAGTGCATCAGAGAAGAGACAGTATGATCTTTCCAATAAATAACACTGTCTCAATTGGAAAGCCCTACTGGGGAAAAAAATGGATCTAGACACTACGTATTAACTTAACAAAAAATTAGACGGCTTTAAAGTATATATTTGAAATTTAAAAAAAATTAGTGTTTGCTTTCAGGGGTGATGAAAACGTTCTTAATCACAGTTATGGTTTCATGGATGTATACATATCTCAGAACATATTAAATTTTTCACATTAAACAGGCAGTTTATAGCATTTTAATTATATCTCAATAAAGCTTTAAAAGTTTTAAAGTTTTCTGAAAGAAAACAATAGAATATCTTTATGATGCTGCGGGTAGCAAGGCTTCTTAAACACTACCTGTAAAGCACCAACCACCAATGAATTCACTGAACAATTAGACTACTTTGAAAGGAAAACATTCTACTCATCAAAGAGACCAAGATCCATCTACGTCTCTACTAATGACCCAATTTCATTCCTTTTTATGGCTAATATTCCATTGTATATATGTACCACATCTTCTTTATCCATTCGTCTGTCGATGGGCATTTAGGTTGCTTCCATGACCTGGCTATACTGTAGATAGTGCTGCAGTGAACATTCGGGCGCATGTGTCTTTTTGAATTATGGTTTTCTCAGGGTATATGCCCAGTAGCAGGATTGCTGGGTCATAACTTACAGACTGTCATACAGAGGGAAGTAAGTCAGAGAGAGAAAAACAAATATCGTATACTAATGCATATATGTGTAATCTAGAAAAACGGTACAGATGAACCTGTTTGCAAGGCAGAAATAGAGACACAAACATAGAGAACAAATGTATGGACACCAAGGAGAGAAAGGGGAGGTGGGATAAATTGGGAGATATGGATTGACATATATACACTAATAGGTATAAAATAGATAACTAATGAGAACCTGCTATATATAGCACAGGGAACTCTACTTAATCTTCTGTGGTGACCTAAATGGGAAGGAAATCCAAAAAAGAGGGGATATGTGTATACATATAACTGATTCACTTTGCTGTACAGCAGAAACTAACACGACATTGTAAAGCAACTACACCCCAATAAAAAGATTTTAAAAAAGAGATCAAGAAGAGGAGGAAGACAGAGACAGAGTGAGAGAAAACATTCACAATGCATCGATCCAACAAAGGAGTGGTCTCCAAATATACAAGCAATGCTTACGATTCAATGAGAAAAAGCTATGTGACCCAGTATAAATAGGAGGAAAAAACAAGTGTTTCATGGAGGAGGATATACCCTTGGCCAAAAAAGCATGAAAGGGTGCTCAAAATAACTCAAATTTCATACAGAGTATCATGGAATAAAACATGGTGGTATTTATACAATAAAACATAGATGACGAGAATGAAGGAAGTGCAGCTAAATGTCATGATTTGGATGATGTCACAAGTGTATGACTGAGTGGAAGAAGCGGGACACAGCAAAGTACACATCCTGAATGATTTCCTTTACACAGAATCTTTAGAGGATCAAGGGAGCAGTAGCCTTTGTAGGGCAGTGACCAGGAGGGGACACGGGGGGGACTCCTGGGGTGCTGGTCACGTTCATCTACTGATCTGTGTGGTCTTGATCTTATACAGATGTGTTTCTTGTGGGAAAACTCACTGAGCTTATATTTGTGTAAATAAATAAATATTCAATAAACAGTTGTCTTAATAATATTTGACTAATTTTCACATAATGATTTTAAGTTTTGAATCTTTGTTTCTATCATTAATGTGTAACTTAGATTTACTTTTTTAACATTTTAAACCCCACTCAGATATCCCATTTGACCAACATTATTTATTAAATGCCATCCCCTCTCGCTGATTTGGAATAATTTTCATAAATTAAGTTCCTATATGGGCACAGATACGTTACTAGGATCCCTATGCTGTATCATTAATCTGTTTCTGTATTTCTGCACTGATTTCATATTGTTTTAATCAATCATTAATTCTCAGTATTCTTTGATACTAGGTGGTGTAGCCCTTCCTTATCTTTCTTAAAAATATGTATTTCTTAGCTGTTTGCAGCCTTTACCCTTCTGGATTAATTTTTAAATGTCTACAAATTTCTATGAAAAACCCAAATTAATTTTAATTAGATTTGATTGAACTTTAAACTCTATTTGTAGAAAATGTGTACATTTAAATTTCATTCTTCCCATGTAGAAACATAATATGTATTTCTATTTCTAGGTTATTCTTTTGTATTATATTGTAAATTTCTAATTTTTTAAAAATATAAGCCTTCATATTTCTTGTTAGATATATTCCTGGCAGTTTTTAGGGTTTTATTTTCTATATATGTATTTTATTATACTTCTAATATGTTATGTTCTTTGTGGAAATCTACTGATTTATGTTTATCCTGAATGCAGTCACATACTGAACCCTTATTATTGCTAATGGTTATATTCTCTTTCTAATATTTATCATTCATACAATTTTCTTAAATTATTGCCTTAAATAGTAAACTATTAATAGTTTACTATTAAGTATGATATTTTCTATAGGTAGATTCATTTATATTATGGTTCTCTATGTATTTGTTAAGGTGATATATTATTTTAGAGTTTATTTAAGGTCTAATATAAAAAAGAATGCAAATAAGGAGACACATCTTCCTAGAATAATTTACTCATAACTACTGTCTGCAAGTCTTCATCCCTTTCACCTGCGTTGAAGGAAGCAGTTGGCTCTGATACATCCTCATGTGTGGCAAACATGGGGCCAAGGTGCTTGCAGTCCATGTTGTAGTTATGCACCTATGTACACCTGAGCAATTTCTGCCACTTTCTTTCATTGAAATATTGAATTGAATATAAGGGGAATTAGGAATATACCTTTTAAAATATTTTTGATTTAACTATAGTTGATTTACAATACTGTGTTAGTTTTAGGTTTACAGCTTCAGATTCTTTTTCCATTATGGTTTATTACAAGATATTGAATATAGTTATCTGTGCTATACAGTAAATCCTTCCCCTTATTTTTTATCTATTTTATATATAGTGGTGTGTATCTGTTAATCCCATACTCCTAATTTATCCCTTGCCCCTCCCCTTTTCCCTTCAGTAACCATAAGTTTGTTTTCTATGTCTGTGAGTCTGTTTCTGTTTTGTAAAGTTGATTTGTATCAATTTTTAAGATTCCACATATAAGTGATATATTTTCTTTCTCTGCCTGACTTACTTCACTTAGTATGACAATCTCTAGGTCCACCAATGTTGCTGCAAATGGCAATATTGCACTCTTTTTTATGGCTGAGTAGTAAGGAATATACCTTTTGACAATCCTCTACATTTCTACAGACTGCCCTGCTACAATATATATTTCTATATTAACAGCTCATTTCAGATTGGTAAATAGAAAAGTGGTGTCAACATAACATGACAATTATTTGGGTTCTTACAATATTTTCCCTAGGCAAATACTGGAGTTGATACAGTAGAATTATAACCTATGGCAGGAAAAGAAAAATGTCTCAGCTCATCTTCTGCACAAAACTGCAACTCTTTCAGATCCCTATTAAGGAAAGTAAAAGTAGGCACATGCACCTAGAGGTCCCTCCCCAGCAGGGCTCACCCCTTGCCTTGCATAGCTAATGCTTCACGTGAGGTTGCATCTCCTTCTGTGGCCTCTGATATGCTGGCCCCATAGATGGAGAGCTCAACCTAAATCTGCTTCTGCCCAGAGGGCAGCGTTCCACTCTCGTGGTTTTGTGGATTCTTCATTCTTCTTGAGACAGCCCTCCAACCACTGTGTGCTGTCCACCTGCACTTTGCAGTTTTTCTCCCAAAGTACCAGTTACTGTTTGGGTTAATACTCTGGTGACAAAGGTCAAAGGTCTTGAGTGGTCTGTAGCCAAGCATAATTGTCCCATTAAACCCTGTTATTTTTGGCGAATCATTTTGAAGAAGTCAAGGTTTTTCATGAATATATCAATATATCATCTTTGAGTGGAAATGCCTAAAGTCTATAAAAAGTAATGGAAATGGAAATATATATATAATCTTTATATGGAAATATCTATAAGAATGTATGTCTATTATATATATATAACAGATATATTTTATACATATTTATATATGTATATTCTTCATGGCCTTTGGTCATGAATAGAACCGCGTGGTTATATTCATGGCCAGAGGCAAAATCCCTGACACTGTCGCAAATGATCACAAGTAACATATTAGTCCATCTTGCTATTACAACTATAAACTGCATAGTGTAAAGCTGCATAATACAGTAACACACAATCATCAAGAATGTTATTCATTTTGAGATTTCCAAGAGCAGATCGTGCAGACAGGGGAAGTGGCTGGTATCACACACTCACACACACACACACACACACACACACACACAAAACCACTGGGGCGGATCTCCAGAGGAAAGATTTCCCACACCCCTGGGGAACAGCTCTGCCATAGGGAAGAGCCAGAGGCAACAGAGACCAGGTGTGCAGAGCTGGAGCAAGCTGTCTGATGCCTGGACCGGTTCACAGGAAAATCAGGTCTGACGGGTGTAACACGCCCACTCACGATGCTGTCTCACGTAGAGTCTTCAATAAACGCCGTGGGTAAGGATTTGTGCATCACTAAGCTCTACAAGCCTGAGTGTTTGGGGATGAAGCTGAAGGCCAGCCCATAACTTTTGTTCTTCATTTCTAAATAGAAGCTCTACTTCATAGAGAAGATTTGCCAGGTAAACTTCACATGCTAAATGGCCATATTGTTAAGGTGTACAAGCTTTCAAACAGAAGGCCCTCTTCAGTCATATCCCACCACCTCATAAAATACATGCCACCCAGACTGTCTAAAGAACTTCTCGGCATGTCTTCCTGGTTTGCTGCTGTGCTGAGCTCCACCTACCGTCACAGCTGGGCAACGCGTGGTTCCACTGGTGGTTCCGCTCACAGACCAGGGGCTCGTCGTCACTCAGCGTATAGCCTGGATTGCAGCTGAAGGTCACTGTGGACCGGATGCCAAAGTGACTGCCGTGCCGATGCCCATTCACAGGGATCCCCGGGTCAAGGCAAGAGTCCGACTCCAGAGTCACACCTGGATGCACAGAAAAAACCATCAGACATGGACCTTCCTGGGTTATAGAAAAAAAATATTTGGGCCATAATACATACAAAATATTCCCAGACATCATCAGACTTGGCAAATCATGCAAGTGAATGGATAATCCATTCATGTGAAAACCAATACATTTTCAAGTACTGGGCCCTGTTTTTTTTTTGTAGAAAGATGTATATCATTACACTTAGCTACAGATGATAGCTAAGTAGGGCCAATCTTGAATAATTTGCTGACCTCCCTGAATTTTACCTTTTTTCATTTGAAAAGCAATGAACTGTACTAAATAAAGTCGAAGTTTTTCTGTTTTTCTGTTTTTCTCCACCCCTCCCCATCCCCTTCCTTTTATGTTTGATATACCAAATAGATTTTGGCAGTCATACTTCAGCTTTCATATATTTGCATACATCCACCCAAGCCCATACACATAATGCAAATTAAAACTAAACTGGAGTTAATTTTCTAAAATTGCATTTCCACATTTCCTTTTTCTTTTAGATCTGTACTTAAGTCAGCCACTTTCAAGATGGCTACAATTAGCCTTTGCTAAAAGATGTTAAAAAGTAAAGTGCTACATAAAGTCAAGTAATGATGATCATGTCATTACAAGAGTTTCTTTTCTCTAACATTTCTCTTTATTTTTAGAATAATACATATTTTAAAAGATGAGGAAAAATGGGAATAAGGGAAGAGATTATCATTGTGATGTTTAGGAATGCAAACAGATTAAAAAAAAGACTTGCTGTTGCTATACATAATTCAGTAAGATTCAAAACACTGCAATTATGACTTGAGTATTAAGCAAAAATATTAAAGTATTACCAATATTCAGACTGTTTACTCCCCTAAAATGATATTTGGGATAGTATTTCTGATCACTGTATATGTTTTACCAAAGTTTGAGTGATGTATCTTATGAATATACCTTCCCTCATTAAGTCAAATACATGAAGTACAACTAAGGGGTGAGTTTCTTAAATAAGAAGTGATGTGATTTCTTCTTTAGTGCAGCAACATGTGATCTAATAGGACAGAAACACAAGTAGGATGGCTGAGCCACATTCAAAAATATTCAGTAAGAAATGTGATTTCCAAGACTAGTATAGCTCCTAGGAGGTGACCTTTAAACTTTTGGGATTTGCTGAGTGGTGGGAGTGTCTGTTATTCACCGTGGGCCCCTGGGACCACACCTAATGGTTTATATTCAGCAGGTTGCTCAAGTGGGGTGCCCTGAGGCAACACGGTTTCAGTCTAACCTACAGGGACAGGGGCAGGTAAAGACTTATTAGTTCAACCATATGGGGCAATGATTCAATCCATGATGCTTATGTAATGAAACGTCGATAAAATCTCTGGACACAGAGGCTCAGATGAGCTTCCCAGGTTGGCAGTAAGCTGTGCATATGTCACAAGTCATGGGTGGGAGGAGGTGCCACTGTCCATGTCTCAACGAGGACAAGACGCCTGGAAGTTCTGAGCTTGGACCAATCTCAGAGTCCACCCTCTGTGCCTCTTCCTTCGGCTGGTTCTCATTTGTATCCTTTCCAGTGACAAATGTGACTGCGAGTATAGCAGCTTTCAGTGAGCTCATTGAGTCCTTCTGTCGAATTATCAAACCTGAGGGTCATTTTGGGAACTCCTAGAACTTGCATCTGGTTTCAGAATTAGCAGAAAGAGCAAACTTTGCACTTTGAAGGCCTGTGCTCTTAACCTCACAGGTTAACAGACAGCAGAAAAGACTATCATAGTGAAGTTTTCCAGAGGAAAAAATAAATAAAACAATGAAAAGAGAAAGAGGCAAAGTGAATAAAAAATATAGCATCATTTTTCCCAAGAATTTTTTCTTAAAAATTAGTCATTCTAATTAATATCGTAAAACTAACACACACCTATTACCTTAACAACAGGATATAACTGTCCTGACTTCTTGCAAAGTATGCCAACAAATGCATGCATGCCTTACACCCCTTCCTGAGCTGCAGATACGCCAAAAGCGGCATGGCCATCGTTTGCCCCAAGATCCAACACCTACCCTGCTCCTCCCTCTCTGCACAGATACACACACACACACACACACACACACATTCACCTTCTAAGTGAGTGTTTATGAGGTTTCACAACACCCCCAGAGCTTGTACACAGCAATGCCCTGAACACAGCGGGTACATAATAACAGGCTGATTGGTTTTGTAGCCTCAAGATCAATAGCAGAATTTCCTAAAAAGAAGAATCTCTGACAAAGAAATGAATTAGTATCCAGGGTCCTGAAAAACCAGCCAACTAAATTATTCCATTTCATCAGACGACATCCTGTGATCACTAGACGGTACAGTCACTGCACTGCAGTGAATAACAATAAAAGGAATTACTATTTTAGACAATGTGCGAATGCTATATTAATGAGTAGTGTCCATAATGAAATTCATAAATTGTAAGGAAATATAAAATGTGTAGGGAAAATAGAGAAACATATCAAAAGAAACCAAAGCGTACAAATTTAAATTTAGAATTCTTTACATGTAAAACTGAACTAATAAATAAGTAAAATCATTAAAGTCATAACCGCTTGTTCATACCAACTACACGCCATTATTTATTCATTCATTTATTTTTACAATATAATGGGTGTAAATTTTGAGTTTGGAAACGAGCAGATACTATGATCCCTGGCCCTCCCATTTATTAGACAGGAAAGTCCCCGTGGGGATGACTCCTGAGTGTGGACTTGCCACAGAATGGACTAGTTCACCTGGAACCTGCATGTACAGGAATTCCGAAACAAGACGATGCTGGGGAAGAATGAGTGAAACAGCAAAGGAGGTGATGTGACTCAGGGGATGGGAACTTTAAATAAACTCACATCCAGGGGTGAGGACAGGCGGACAGGTTGCTCTGAAGGAAAAGTAAACCATGCGCTTCGAAGTCTCGCTCAGAGCGTGTTTGCCCTTCTGGTCTCCAGCCCGGACAACACAAAGGAACATTTGGGTCAGTGGATCCTATTGGAGCTGTGAATATATTCACACTCTGTACCAACTGTTTCTTTCTTGAAACTTAATGCAGCTCTGAATTTTTGGACACACATGATATAAATATACTTCCTTTCATTTGGCTTTTGTCAAATAAGTGACTGAACAAATTTGCTGCTCGCTGAATGAAGGAAGATGGCTGCTGTGAAACGGTCCACGTGCAGATCACATTTACGTGTTGGATGTCAGTAAAGTGCTGCTCAGCTCTCTGTTTCGTAGAAGTCCGAGTCCAAGGAAGAGAACGGATAGTCTCTGGGTATCTTACCTGCCACGCTTCACTGCAGGCACTTTTCACAGCCTGCTGAAGGTTTTGAAATAGTGGTTACACTCCCCACTTTACAGATGAAGAAACTGGCTAAGAAATTAGGTAAATCTGTCAAGTTAATTATTAACTGAAATTCAAACCTAAGTCCTTGACTGTTTTTCTCTCTTCCTCTGTCTCCTGTGTGTGTATGTGCATGTGTGTGTGTGTGTCTGTGTGTGTGTGTGCTGTATCTAATTTGCAATTGTATTGCATTTATTACCATTACATCTTGACCAGTCTCCCTTTCTGGTTATCAGAAAGGTCACTGAATCAAAGAAAACTAATCTAAACACACACACACACACCACAAAATATACACTGCTTATCACAAATTTTTTTAAAAATTGTACAGTATACGAATTGCATAGTAGGATATATATATTTACATTTAGTAAATCTTGCTTCTTTCTAGAAACATTATTAAAAAGCATTTCTAAGAAGTGTGCTAAAGTTAAATGGAAAATCTCCATATACTTGAGATATCCATTTATTTTTCATTTTTTACCATTTTATTTTTCAATTTCCTATACAATTATGATGATTTTAAAGTGTGGTTCAAAGCTGTCTCTACAAATAAACAGAACAAATGATTATTCTGGGGGATAATGCAATTACTATTATATGAATAAACTGTGCCACATTCCTTATAAGGAATAAAGTAATGAAAGCACAGACTGTAAATGGACATTATATTTACGAGAGCAACGATTCCTAAAACTTAGTACAAGAGTAGAACTACAACCCTGGGTATGCTTTTAGGAATAAACCTTGAAAAACTGGCTTCAACCCATCTGCCCTACAGTTCAGAAAGAGCTGAAATGAATGTCGTTTACAGCGGCTCACATTATTTTATGGAACCACTACAAAAATAAGCGCAACTTGAGCAGAGTGTGGTCACCCCTGCAAGGCTCTCTGTCTGTAGAGTAGATTGCCATGTGCCCATCTGGGCATGAGGCGGGGTCATTAACACTTTTTTAAAGCAAGAAAGGTTTACAGTGTCAGCCATTCTTGATGAAAGACAAAAGGGAGATGGGCTATTTTATGATTTTTAAATGGCATAAAAATTTGATGTAAACCATTCTTGGGTCATGGGCAACCCACTCTTTAAAAATGTGTCAGATGAGCAGGTGTAATTATTTCTCTAGCGTCTGCATATTGGGTTCTGAACACGTATCCTCAAAGGGTACTAGAAATGGTCAAAATGACAAAGGGGTTGGTAAGGTGTGTCGTTCCCATGTTTTTCTCCTCTCTCTCTCTCTCTGTCTCTCTCTCTGCTTCTCTCCTGGTCCTTTACTCTCCCATTACCTCTGTTGTCCCTCTGCACCTGCCTGCAGGTCCCCTCCACCTAGAGCCCATGCGGCAGGCAGCACCTGCCACGGCCTGCCTGGGCTGCCTCAGACACCCACTGCCACCTACACGCCACCGCCCTCAGGATCACCTTGATAACTCACTCAAAGATCCAGAATTCTGACGTGCTCAATTTTAATATCTGGAATTCGAGCTTAGGAATCTCCATTTCACTAGGACTCCCAGGTGAAGACTAGCTCACAGCAGTGTTTGAGGAAAACTGCTCCTTCGGCAGGCTTTGTACCCAGGACGTGGGTGTGAGTTGGGCATGGGGCTCCCGTAAAATGCCTGCCCCAGCAGCAGCAGGCACGCCCTAGGATGTCAGGCTGGCAGCCTGGGCCCTGGTCAGCTGCAAAGCCCACAGGTGCCTATGGCAACAGCCCTGACAGCCACTGCGCTGAAGGCCAGGCTTTCCCTGGCTCTGCTTCCCATTAAAGTGCCAGGTCCTGCATCGCATTGGCTTCTGCTCACTTCCCGTTTCTTCTCGAAATCTTCACCAGAGATAAGTAAATTGAGGTGATAACAAGTCAAGCTTCAGTGTGACTTCCTTCCTGGTGATCATTTCCCAATATCCTGTCAATGCTCTCACCCACAGACTGCGTCAGGAATGTCTGGGGCCTGGGCCTTCTGGAAGGGTCACCGGGTGTCCACAAATGAGAGTGGATGAATGTCCAGAACAAGGTCCCCTCTAAGGCAGAGCTGTGGATAGTCTGATGCTGTAGGAACCTTGCCCATCTTGTCTTCTGCCCTCATCCAGAACTACAGAGCCAGCCCCAGCTTTTCCAGTAAAGAAGGAGGGAGAAGAATTCCAGGCTCCAAGGGATCAGACATTTAAGACACTCGCACAGTTATCCTCCAAACACACCAGCTGGGGGTTTGTTTTTGCCTCCTTTTACTGATGAAAAGAAGGGAAAATGGCAAAAAGCTCTGTCTTCTGAGGATCACTGGGTTATACCATGTCTTACTCAGACTCATGTCCATTTTCAAATATAGGATAAATAAAAAGAACCCTGAAACATAATGCAGTCAGTCTTTTCAGCTTATAATGATTATTGTTAGAATTATCTATTCAATAAATTTATATTATATTATATTATATTATATTATATTATATTATATTATATAATGCTGACAATCTAAATAGGAACTTGTGACTGACTTGCCCTGATTTTCCAGAAATCATGAATAAGAACAACCCACTTATCTAAATGAGGCAGAGAAGCAAATGACATTAGTTTCTACTACCTATATATGGGCTTTAGAACTTGTTTCTTCAAAAGGGACTAGAAATAGGCAAAATAATCTATGGTATGCAAATAAGAGAGAGAGAACATAGAATACTCTGTTCTAGTGTTTGTCAGCGCCTAAAACTATCTATTCTCTTAAGTTTCATCCAACTCTATATCCAAAGGCCAACCTATTGTATGTAGCTTTAAGAAAAATGGGCAGGATGGGGTGGAGAGACTACATCTTAGCAGATCAACGCTGAGGAGTTGTACAAATTCAGATGACTGTAATGTGTACACATCTTCACTCCAAAGAGAAGTGATAACTTAAAGGAATGTTAAGAAAGGAATGAAATACAAAAGTTTCTGCTTCTTAAAATGTACAAGTTTAAAAATATGTAACTTTGAAATAAATGATGTATATATACAAAGCATAATAACTTTGAATTAAATCTGAAATTAATCTTTAAATCATTAATAATCAATTTCCTTGTTATCAGAATACAAGTCTAATATAATTCCATTTTTAATCAAAAAGTACACATAACCTTATATGTGTATTTGCATATATGTTCGCATATAATTATATAGATAAGCATGTAAAAAAGAGAAATACACACAACAGGTTATTAATTTTAGTTGTTGGATAGGGTTTGGGCAAGATTAACATGAGTAGCAGCGGGCAATGTGGGGAAAGGAAGGTAAGAAAAAGAAAAAAAGATGAAAAATTCAGCATGTTAGATATGGCCCCATTCATGCATTTATAAAATTATATGTATTTTTACAACAACATTAAAACTTTGTTTAGTTTATTTTAGGAAAGATTCTGAAAAAGAACAACCTTAAAAATCCTAAAAAAATAAAGTATTTATTCCTTCAGATTCCATATTGAGCTACTCTCATGCATCTTCTTTCATTCCACTCTGGAAGTGAAGAATTTTCAGAGAACGGAAGAATTACTGTTTTTTAAATTGACTAGCATTAGAAATGCATCCCAGGGTGAACTGCACTCTACTCCATTCCAGAAGCACCCTTGCATAAATATGACTATCAAATAATATAATCCCTCGATCTCCTAATTTCAGAAGCTAAAGCTAAGAGCCAAATCTGGATGGATGGAAACAAAAATGGGAAGGAATTGGGATTGCTTTGCAAAATACACTGCATTATGATATTTTAGCAGTTGGGCTTAAATATGTCTAATCATTGTTCTTAAACATTTTTAACAGTTGTTAATAATAACAACAGGTATTTGTCATTTAGTAAAAGTTCAACCGAGTTTTAATTCCTTCTCTCTTAGTTACAGTCTCTGCTGACTGAAACAGGCACATGTATACTCACAAATAAGTACCACAACTGCCCTAACCATTTTTCTAACAAAAAACATTGCTCAGAAGATATAACTTTAGTGACATGCCCTGTAGCTCTTTTGGCCAACAGGTCTATTTCCTAATAGTAGAAATTTATTATTACATCGTGCAGTAAATGAACACTGTTTTAATTATTTATTATTTTACTTAATAATAAACGAATATGTCTTCTTTTTGAGTTGTAAAGTAAAAATCCCCAAGGCTCTCTGTCCTTAATAAGAGAAAGTCTTGACGATGGCGCAGTGCAGTGTGGACAGAGGCAGGAAGAACTGCTGTTTTTTACATTGACTAGCATTAGGAATGCATTCCCAGCACATCTCCTGCTACGTGACACAACGAGACCACGTGTGTGGAACGCAACCCGACAATCGGGCACAGCCCTAGCGAGGGAGGACCACTTACTCTCGTAGCGGATGAGGAAGCCCACGCTGGACCGGCTATTGTCTGTGGTGAAGAGGAGGTACATGAAGTTCCCTGTGCTGATGAGGAACTGCGGCGCCTGTGTGCCGTGGTACTCCCCGATCAGTGGGGACGAGCTGGCTGGCCCGTCTCTGACCTCCAGGGTGTCATAATTTACTTCTGTCTGGAATCTGCGGGCAAGCGTATCCAGTCAGAAGAGAGATGCAGAGCTGCATTAACGTACAGACATCTTGTAATGTCATTCACTTACTAAAAACCCACGTACAGCAAGAGACATAAAATAGATACAGAGATACGTATATATGTTTTGAAGACTTGAGCACGTGTAGTATTTGAGGACAGTACTTATTTCTGGGGGGAAGACTCACGCCCACATCCCTCCCTCTGACTCAATACTCCATCCAGTAGTATCACAGACAGAAACGGGGGTAGTGACTCAGCTCTAAAATAAAAATACTGTGAGCCAGTAGACAGAGAAGCACCAGTTAGTGAAAGTCAATCACGGCACATTTTCAAACTGTTTTTCATGATCCCCAGTGTAACACGATTATGGATTTCTTAAAATGAGCATATTGAAGTGACATGACCTCCTAAAGGAAAAGGGTAAATCAAAATACATGACAATACTTTAAATACCTTTCCTGAAACAAAAAATTCTGTGCCTTTTCAAGCTGCGTTAACTCTTGTGTGACAGTGGGAGAGCACTGGGCACATTACTGCTTCAGAAACCAAATACGACTTCAATGATTTGAAAAGGTTAGAAGAGCTTCCAAAAAGTGCTTAACTTTTCTTCCAAGAAGGACTTATGCTTCCAGATCATCTGGTCTGATACTGTATTTATATACAGTTGCAGCTACTTGGGTCCTCTTTGATGAAATGGAGGTACCATTCCAGGCACTGAGATAACTTTGTAAATGGGCCCATCTCATCCTCAAAGAGCTAACCCAGTTTCCAAGTGTCTGGCGTGGCTCTCAGGCAGCAGCGCACTGACTGGAGCCTCTGATCCATCAGTGACTCTCAGACAGAATTCCAGGGTAGCCTGTGCCATGGGTCTCCAGGGTCTGCAATGCATGCTGCTGATGGGGAGGAAGAGGAAGGGACAGAGTGGCTGTCTTAGATCACTGGCACAGAGCAATGAAAAGAGATGCTGAAACCAAAGGGCCCTGTCCTGTTTACCATTAAATCACATACTCCTCTTAGCGCAAATGCACAATAATGATATATTCTTGCAACTAACTTAGAATGGTCCCTGACCCTCCATCTTCCGTAAAGGGCAATTCAAACAACTGCTGTAGCGTGTGGCTAGGTCAGAATACAGCCACAGGCTGGACATTTGGGGTGGGATAGGGCAGCTTTGTCTTTTACTATTAAAAATGTTCTCTAAAGAGGCTATGACTTCACAGTTATCTGAGTGCACATTCAAGAAGTCTAGATAAGCATGGAATAAATCTCATTTGAAGTATCTGCACTCAAGTTTTCACATCTTTCATCTTTAGAGACAGCCAGGACTGATAGAAGGCATGCCTCAAGAGCTGGATGATTTCCAGGGTAACCTCAGAAAGAAAAATATAAATGCTTTTCATCATTTGGCAACCTAGCACACAATGTGTAACAACAGTATCAGTATGGAATTTAAAATTTGTTTGTGCAAACACATCCTTTACTAGGATGTCAGCTCACAGCTCAAGGTATAAACCAATGCACTATTGAAGGGCAGTGTACTATGTCCAGGGTAATAATCACAAGTGTCTGAAAATATCAGAAATGTTGGTACTTAACAAATGGAATTTAGCAAATACCGCAGTTCTATAGTATCGTAAAGATGAGATTGAGAAAAATTGAGTATTTTTGTTCAGGCAACTGAAAATGGAATGCTAATAACTTCTGCCAAACCAGAATGTAAAATCACTATTTTTACTAAATGATTTAAATTTGTTGTGCTGCTGGAAATCAGGATGTGTGTCTTCTTTTTTCCCCTCTCAATACTAGAAAGTGTAAAAATTAATAAGAAACCAAACAATTTACTTAATATTTATAAAGGTTTTTTTTCCCAGTGACTAAGATTATATGCAAGAATCCATTCTCCAATATAATGAATGCATAAACCAATCTTTTCTTTTCTTCTGAGAGATTATCCTACTGGAGTTATAATCATCCTATCAGATATAATAATATCAATAATAACTTCAAATACAAATAATCACTAAGTGATAACATAATTCCTGCTAAAAACCTTTTCTGTATGGATGTTGTCATTGAGAATTAGAAAATTAGTTAAAAATAAATAATAACGTACATCTGTCTTGAGACATTATAATATTCTGAATACTAGAACCCCAAACTCAGTCTAGTTAAGAAGGTCATTGTTAGAGAAAGCCCAATTTGCTCAGATATTAATTAACCTTGAAACACTAAACAAAGATGCTTCCTTGCAGTTTAAAGCATGTGGGTCCCTTCCAAAGTACTTTTGGTTCTTAATCTTCAAACTGATTGTTGAGACAATCTGGACAATATTTGATCATGGAGAATTCAAATAGCATGCTTCTTTTTTCTTAGATTATCAAATACATTATCAAACAGCTAAGCCAAATACCATTGCAGTGACGGAACCACTCGTAGCTAATTAACAGGTAATGAATCTGCTGCACACAGGCTGTTGCCAGCTCTGCAACCCCAAACCGCCCTTCAGTCCCCAGAGCCATCCCCAGAGTGTGAGAACTCTTTTCCCGTGCTTTCTAGAAATATGTAAGGGACCAAAAGGCTCTATTTGCAATCAAACACCAAGCAGAATTTATTCTAGCCTCAGGTCCAAAATCCAGAGGTGGACTCAAGGGCCGGTGACTGTGAGTTCTGGGAATGCTTGTCTGGGCCAACATGCCCTCAACCACGTCTGCAGAGGGGCTGTAGCTGTGGGCTTAGAGGATAAAATTCCAGAAGAACAGAATTCATCAAGCAAGTGCCTATTTCCGTTTAAGTCAACTCCTTTGGGGGAACCAATGAAAAACTCATCTTTCTAAGATTTAAGATCCATTTAAATAAAAACATTGGGCATGCATGGGTCATCAGGTCCAAATTAAGGAAAACAAAGTTTTTTCTTACCTATCAAAACTTATTTTGATAGAGTGTCCTGGTTTTGCTTCAATTATCCATTCACAATTTAAGGAATCTTTATAATACCCTGGCCATCCCGGGGGCAAAATGACTCCACTTGAAGCTGTCAGATGTCCACCACACGGGGCTGAAAGATGATGCAGGGTATAAACAGGTCAAATTATGTATATGTACCATGGCAGCACCTCAGTTACTGCAGGAATTCGCTTCTGTGTTCATGGATTTAATGGTTTCTAGTATTCAAGCAAAAGTTATTCCCAAGTAAATTACCAATATTGAAAGCAGAGCACATATATTCCACACCTGGGCATTTATCATCAACCTGCAGCAAAGTTCTTCCCATCTAATCATGGTAATAATGGCACAGTCTAAGTGAGTGGTGTCTGCTAGACGACTTCCAGGAATTATCACGTTCTATAATCACAACAAAGTCACGAGGCGCGAATTCCACTGATACCCACATTTTACATGTATTCAGATGTCAACAACTGTCTATTGATACACAAACTTAAAATTACCTCACATCTAAAATTAAAATACTCTGTGGGGTGTGTTTTAAAATATGTGTACGTGTTTATTCACTTTGGGCTGTGTTCATTTTATTAAAATAATTTGCCACATACATCTTACTAAATTTCTGGTGATTGTTAGAAAACAAAATAATAAATAAATAAAATTCGATAAACATGAACTAGTGTGCATCAATCCTTTTGAAGGGTTGGGTAACAGTGATCCATAATTATATAGACAAAAGGGATTTTGAGGAAAGTATGTGCCTGGTGCTCAGTAAAAGTGAGTATGCATTTCTGTACAATCTACAGAAAATTTAAAATAATAACATGTATTTAACATGTTTCTGCCTAGCCACATACATTTTTCAGATTTTATTTATTTTTTTCTCAAAGTACTTTGCTATCTTTGTAATCACTTTTGTGAATCTATAGAGATCAAATAAAACATGAAAATGTTCCTAGCTAAAAAAATATTTTTGGAAAAATATTCCTTTTATGGAAAAATAGCAATATGCATTAGAATGTTGGAAAATTTTATAAAATTTTACCCAATTTTTTTTTTTTTTTTTGCGGTATGTGGGCCTCTCACTGTCGTGGCCTCTCCCGTTGCGGAGCACAGGCTCCGGACGCGCAGGCTCAAAGGCCATGGCTCACGGGCCCAGCCGCTCCGCGGCATGTGGATCTTCCCAGACCAGGGCACGAACCCGTGTCCCCTGCATCGGTAGGCGGACTCTCAACCACTGCGCCACCAGGGAAGCCCCCAAATTTTGATGCTAGAAAAAAAAACTGACATAGAGGAATCTATAGAAATAATTATAGTAGCTTCATTTGTAATAGAATAAAAGAAACGAAAAAAAAAAGTAAAAAATTTATGAAAAGAACATGACTACATATTTAGAATGTCACAAATACATTTGAAGTGATATTTTGATATGTTGTTAAAATGATAAAATCTTTGCAATAGGATATTATATATTTTAAAGCAGGATACAAAATCGTACCTATAGTATAATCTAAATTTCACAAAAGAAAAATTTTATTCAGAGAAAACAGGAGATGGAAATTCAAAAATATCAATATGTTAATAGTAGATAAGACCAAGTGATTGCTGTGTAGATCACATGTTTTTCTTGATATAGCTTCTTTTCCAAGTAAGCTGCAATAAATATGTGTTATTTCCTAGCTTAAAATACATAATAAGAAATCAGAGCCATTTTTATGAACCTGAGTTCCTGAAGAAAACTTTCATTACTTCATGTAATCATAATTTTAAAAACAAGTTATTTTCACTAATTAACACTAGGGTTTTTCCCTAGCTAAGTCCTTACATTCACATTTACATCCTATGAAATCATATATCCATTTAGATCGGTATCACATAGAATTTAATTCCTATGCTTATTGACATGATACAGCAAATCCTTTTTAGAGTACAGCATAAGCAAAACACAGCATGTTACTTTTACGTATTTTATGCTTAACTAACTATACAAAGCTACTATATAGAAAGACATATAGCAAATACAGATTTTTCAAAAATTATGATACGTAAGACATTTATAAATCTGATTATTTCCTAAAAGTCTTATTTTCCATATAAGAACAAACATATGTTTCCTTTAGTTTAGTAAAGCTTTGTTCCTAAATTTTGAGTTGTCATATTTCTTGGAATATACCCGAATTGTCACACATTACTATTATTTTCTTAATATATTGTCTTTTACATACCACTTTATAATTGAGTGTATTAGAACTTGTATCCCTTTATCCTGATGAAATAGACATGCTAATCTTTATACTGCAGATTAACCACATTGAACAGTAAACTGTTACATGATGATCTCAAGTTTGCTGTACTGGTCAACTTAGATTAGGTTATGCAATAGCAGCTATAATAAGGGAGGTGTATTTCCCACACAGTGCTTGTCTAGGGCTCTGCCCCCAATTCCTTTCTTCCACAAGCTGAGCTATGGCACCTGGACATGGGTCCTGCAGTGGCAATTACAGCCTCTGAGCCAGAAGGTGGTTATGTCACTTCCACTTGCACCTAATTAGCCAGACCCCTCACGAAGTTTCATCAGACCACAGGGGCCAAGAAGATAAGCCAGACTCGGTAGAGATCCAGAATATCTGGTGAACAGCACTGATGACCTTCAAATTTGCTTGGGTAATCAAAAAAATAAAATAAAAGTATGGGAATGAGGTCTTTAGAAGGCAGATTCTCCTTTGATGTTTTGACCATTTACTTTGGCAAGTTACCTGACACTGCTTTTCTAAAATAAGTCCTTTTTTTTGTTGTTGTTAAATTTATTTATTATTTATTTATTTATTATTATTTTTGGCTGCGTTGGGTCTTTGTTGCTGCATGCGTGCTTTCTCTAGTTGCAGCAAGCAGGGGCTTCATTGTGGTGCGTGGGCTTCTCATTGCGGCGGCTTCTCATTGCGTCAGCTTCTCTTGTGGAGCACGGACTCTAGGCACATGGGCTTTAGTAGTTGTGGCGCACGGGCCCAGCCGCTCCGCGGCATGTGGGATCTTCCCGAACCAGGGCTCGAACCTGTGTCCCCTGCATTGGCAGGTGGATTCTTAACCACTGAGCCACCAGGGAAGCCCTAAAATAAGTCCTTCTTGAATATACATTTTGTCTATAGCTTTATTTTATTTTTTTTTTGCGGTATGTGGGCCTCTCATTGTTGTGGCCTCTCCTGCTGTGGAGCACAGGCTCCGGACACGCAGGCTCAGCGGCCATGGCTCACGGGCCCAGCCGCTCCGCAGCATGTGGGATCCTCCCAGACCGGGGCACGAACCCATATCCCCTGCATCGGCAAGCAGACTCTCAACCACTGCGCCACCAGGGAAGCCCTAGAGATACTTTTTTAAAAGGCCTTTCTTAGCTCATTACACTTGGACCATTCTGATAGGGAGGGTATGAGTTTACATTCTAAGTAAATTTTTTTTTTTTACCTGAGTAAACATCAAAGGTAATATCCTCCTTAATTTTTTCCCTTTTGGTTTTCTTACATATGTAACTAGAGTGGAAATGTCAAGAAGAAAATTAGTTAGGGAGTATTTATGTCAGCTACACTAAGGGCAACAAAACAGTTAACTAAAAACTATGTTGTTGCTATAGGTTGAATTATGCACTCCTCCACGATATTTTGGATTCCTAATCCCAGCACCTCAGAATGTGACCTTATTTGGAAATAAGGGTACTGCAGACATAATTAGTTAAGATGAGATTAGACTGGGCCCTAGTCTAATATGACTGGTGTCCTTAGAAAGAGGGGAAATTTGGACACAGACACATTCTCACATGGAGAAAGTGGGGACGATGTTTCTATAAGCCAAGAAACTCCGAAGACTGCCAGCAAACCCACCAGAAGCTGGGAGAGGGGCCTGGAACACAGCTCACCCTTACAGCCTCAGAAGGAAGCAGTCCTGCTGACACCTCGATCTTGGACTTCCAGCCTCTAGAGCTGGGATAGAATAAATTTCTGTTGTGAAAGCCACCAGTTTGTGGTACTTGGTACGGCAGCCCTAGGAAACCAGTACTGTTGATTGTTTGTTTGCTTGTCTGTTTTTTAAATTAGATGTACCATTTCAAAGGAAAAAAACTGGCAAACAATAGAGGACTCGCACCTTCACAGCGGGGGACGGTGGAGCTCCAGACTACATTCCCATCCTGCAGGATGCAGGTGATGGACTCCGACCCCTGGGTTTTGACAAAGCCATCATCACAGTGGAAAGAGACCGAACTCCCAAGCAGGAACCTGTCACCAAAACGCCGTCCATTTATGGGAATGCCAGGATCGTGGCACTCATTTTGACCAAATGCTGAAAAGAAAAAGAAAAAAGACTAGAATAAAAAATACTTCAATGTTAATTATGAGTATTAAAACAGAAGAAAACAAAACCACTTATAAAGCAATTTATTTTCCTAAATTTCAGTTATATCTTCATAGATAAACATATTCAATAAACAGAATATTGATGACTAGAGAGACAGAGAGAAAGAGATGGATAGACAGGCATCACTATCATCCACACAGCATTTCACAGTTTGAAAGCACTTTTTCACTAAGAAAAATAGAGATGAGATACGTAGGTGATAGAAAAGGTTTTTGGTTCTGACATATCTAGATCAGCATCCTGGGTCTTGAGTTTACTACCTGCCCCTGGGCAGGTTACTCTCGTGATCTGAGCCTAGTTATCTTTATTTACAGAATGAGGAATATGAAGCTTATATTCCAGAGTTCCAGCAATGTTAAATGAAATAATCCCTGTCAAGTCATAAGCACAGCACCTAAGAGAAGTAGCAGTCAGTAAATTATAACTTGTATCTCCTATTTAACATTATTATCTTACTTTATTCCCTCAATAATGCAATTTAAGCAGATGTTCTTAAATATAATCTCTAATGCAAATGAGAAATCTGAGGCAAAGAGAAGTTAGCCATCTAATCAAAATTCACTAAGTATATACAAGTGCAGGTGTTCTAAGCCATGGCTCCTGACCCCAAATGCCTCAGTCCTTTTTACTATTCTATTTTGTTGCATGGAGGACACATGGGTTGGTGGATGGATGGATGGATGGATGGATAGATGGATGGATGGAAAACCAGAGGGAGAGAAGATCTGTGATCCAGTCCTCACTATAGGGGTGAGCAAGACACTAACCTAAACGGAGTGAGGTATTTTCTAGGTTCTCAGGATAATGCTATATAATTTTACAAACTGTGATTATAAAACCTCTGGAGTATCGGCCTTGACATTGGGCTTCACACACGTGAGAACCAGGGGAGAAGTGGACATGGGGCAGGTGCTGGCGCACTTACTGGTGTAGGTGATGTTGAAGCCTCTGCCGGTGGTAGAGTGATCTGACTGGAACTCTAGGCGAACGACGTGCCCACTGCTGGCCAGCTGGGAGGGCACCTCATTGCCAGAGAAAGTGCCCAGCACGGTTATATCTGAAATCCCATCATCTTTGACCGCAAGGAAGTCAAACTGAGGCTCCACATCAAAGTCATTAAAGATGAGGTGAATTCTGCTGCCAGGCTCAGAGATAATCAACCAGACACAGTTCATGTTGTTACCATACTCCTCTGGATAATTTGGTGAGAGGATAATTCCTGATGATGCCGTAAAGTTGAAGAAACAGGAAACTGTGAAGACACAAATAAATTTTCAAACAATTTTGCCCACATCCAAAGGACTGGCTACATGCGAAGGACTTGGGGAAAATCCATACCTACAGTTACCTAGGATCGTTCAACTGTTTTTAAATGGGTGATCCTGGACCATAACATTTTCTCTTTCCCAAGTTGTCAACAGAATACGTTCAATATATAGAACAACTAGAGCCTATACATAATAAAGTGCAAGCTTGATTCAAAAGTGATCCTATCAGGGCTTCCCTGGTGGCACAGTGGTTGAGAGTCCGCCTGCCGATGCAGGGGACGTGGGTTTGTGCCCCGGTCCAGGAAGATCCCACGTGCCGCGGAGTGGCTGGGACCGTGAGCCATGGCCGCTGGGCCTGTGCGTCAGGAGCCTGTGTTCCGCAACGGGAGAGGCCACAACAGTGAGAAGCCCGCGTACCGCAAAAAAAAAAATGATCCTATCAAGTTGACTGAAATTTGTGGCAAATATTAAAATTTCTAGTTGCAACTTTCTGCCTTCAGAAGAGCAAATATTAATATGAAAAAGTATACCTGTGTCATAAGAACAATTTCCAGAAAACAATATTGGTTCTAGTCAGTTTTCTATGATAACTTTTCATTTTAAATTTTGTGTTTGCCTTTAAAGTGCATTTTTTCAAATTAATTTTTAAATTATTTATAGGATAACAATGATTAAATAATAACTTGGAAAATCAGACCGTGTCCTGGGTGGATAATATAAAAATCTGTTGGAATACTTAATGTGTACTCAAAAATCAGTAATATATATTCACATATATATATTATATATGTGAATATATAAAATATTTATATATGTGAAATTCATATATATGAATATTTTATATATATATATGAATATATATTCTTCGTTTTTTAGAGGGAACATTTATTGGACTTATTTCTAGGGTGTGGATATGCTTATTATTCCACATAATTTCATATGTGTTCCCCAGTCACTGCTATATTTAGTTACAAAAAAATCCTGCTTTTCAGTTGGCTATGAAGTCCTTCTTTTCTACTTGTTAAAACACTTATGAGGAAGCAGGCAGTTCTTCCATTGAATTGCAAAGTGACAGCACAGCCCATGCTCACAACTTGTCTTAAGTGTCACAGGACATTATTGGGTTGTAAAGACCCCGGGCCCTACTAATGGCTCAAACAGTCTGGCATCAGCCCCTCTGGATGGAAGAGATGCTCTGTTAGGATCTTTCTAGTGGAAAGCTCTCAGTGAGTTTATCTATCTAGTAGTAAGAACATCACTGATTGGTTTTAATTAAGTGAAGAAAGCATGAGAGCTAGTGTCTGAGAAGCCCTGCCTATTTCTGGTCAATGTCATGCTCCCAAGCGATGCTGAGAGCTGCCCGCCCTCAGCACCCGCCCTGCTTCTCTCCTCGTCTCAAGGCAGCCTCAGAATAGACCTGGGACCAGGCTCAGTACTCACATACACAGCTGGGCTTGTTGCCAGACCACTGGTTGTTCTGCTGACACGTGATAACTCTCTCCCCCACCAGCTCGAAGGCTGCCTGGCATTCGAAGGTGAGCGAGTCTCCATGGAGAAAACTGCTGCCTGTCCGCTTCCCATAGGCAGGGATACCTGGGTCACCACATCCTCCCTTCTCAATTTCTGAAAATGGGAAAGACAAATGAACCATTAAAAAGGTACACAATTAACATTTTTAAACAATTTTGAAAATGAACAGTGGTTTATTTTTGCATTGTTTCTGTAAACAGTTTCAAAAGGATACTCAATTCATCTGACATTTATTTACAAAAGCCAGAAAAATGTGTACTTTAAATTTAAGAGAAAGGTATTTAACTTATTGTCTTTTAAGGGATACACAAGGCTACACAGATGCGTTGACAATGCAAATGTTACAATTAATAGATGTTTCTTCCTGGTCTACACCCTGCATGTTATCTATAATTGCTACCATTAAAATGTAAACACCAATTTTGTTTTAATTGATGTTTTTTAATGTAAGCCATATAAGATAGTTCATTTCCTACTGAATATTTAAGTCTATATATCCATTTGAATATTCTTGCCCTTCAATTGATGTTAAAACTCATTTATGAAACAAAACAAGTATATTCATGGTCTTCAGATGAAAAGAAAATATGCAGAATCAAGCCTCTTTTCATTATAACATGATTGTAATGAAATGTGGATACAAATACACCAAAATTATATACATTTCAACTTTGCTCTGTCGTGTTAACGACACAGAATGTATTAACTAAAATATGTTATTCATTTATTCATACAAAAAATATTCTTTGAGGGCCAACTGTGAGTCAGGCTCTGTTCTACGTAAGGAGGTTAGTTGACAAACAAGACTAAATTCCCGCAGACATGGGGCTTACATTATATGGAGGGAAACAGTAACAATTTTTGAGATGATGAAGGGTAGTTTGAAGCGAAATGCAGGAGGCTGAAGGGTTGGGTGGAGAAGGAAACTCGGCCGCTGTACTCAGGACCTCCAGGGAGATGGGAGGGAAGAGATGGCTTGCAGAGGAAGGGAGGGACTGGTCCAGAGCAGAGCAGCCTGTGGGGTTTTGGGGGGAAGCAGATGTTGCAGGGGTTTCGGGTGATACATGATGTGATCCGATACATGATGTGATACAAATTCAGAAGACCCTCCGCAGGGCTGGGGAGCGGACGCAGAAGAGTGAGTTTCCACAGTTCAGGCCGGTTTCTCTGGGCACGGCTCACAGAGGCGTGTCTTGGTCATCCTTCTCAGATTCTTCACAAGTTTGCACCTCATCATTTGCCGCGACCAAGAGCAAATTCAAACGTCGGTTTTATTAGCAACCTAAACGCTTTCTGATCAAGTTCTCATTTTTTGGAATGTCTGTGGAAGTGACTATGAGCTGAATTTCCGGGTGGTTTTCAGGTACATGGCCTGCCATATGGGGAACCTATACGAGCCCAGAGATTGACCCAGAGATAGCTTATTCTCCTCAAGAGGAGAAACTTTACTTCTGAGTGTTCAGGAATTTCAAAGTGAAATCAGCTTGTAATATAATGGTGCTGAACCTTCAACATGTAGGATATTACCACTTCCGTTTTCTTAGCAAACTAGCAAATGAAACACAAAACAAAACAAAACCAGGTACTGCATACAGACAGGTTCATCGCGCTCTCCTGATGGCTCAGGTATCAAATAAAGAAGACAACCCTAACAGTAACAGTTACACAGGAGCTAAAATGTTCCCGGATGCAACACAGGCCCAAGAAAGCCTCAGAGAACACTCTTCCTTAAGGACAAGCCTTGGAGTTCAAGTTGTTGAACTTGAGTTGAACAGAGCTGGGAATGTATCTACTTGAATTTAACACGTGGGATGCCTTGAACCAAATTTCTTTGACTGAAATAAACAAAGGCAATTCAGACCAATGGCTTATAACAGAAAAGACCTTGCATTTGGTGTGGCCTGTCAGTTGGGTAGGGGGGCAGAAGTCCAGGGTCCTGACCAAGGACACAGCTTTGAGGGCAGGAATGGGAACACCAGACTTGGTTTTGAGATTCCCAGGCTCTGCTGGGCCACCAGGTGCAATTCAGTCTTGAAAAGTTTCCATTTTCACTCCCTCAGTTTACTGTTTTCTACCTCACAGGGCGACTGTGAGAGCTAAAGTGTATAATTCACATTAGTCCCTGGCATATAGGGCTCAAAATATTAGCCACTACTATGATTATTAGCAAACTTTAGACTTCTAGAAGTTTCTTTTTGCCTCTGTGATGCTAAAGTTCATAACTTTTTATAATGAAATACATTACAGCATTTTGGGGAATACTGCTTTCTACATTAACTGAGTCAGGGAACTCCTGACTTTGCAGAGTGCTCTGAAATAAACTGGTTGTAGACACACAGGGTGGATGTGGACGAGGGTCTTTCCACTTCCCATGCTGAGGTTCTAGAGTGTCCAGTGGTCCTTCATCTCCACTAAAGATGCTGGTTTTCCCTGATGCAGATGCAAGGCCAGGGCTGGCTGAGCAGAACCTGTTGTCTGGCACATCTGTTATTAGGAGTTCGGCATGGACTAGTGAGAGATGTATCAGTATCAGTAGGTCCGCGTGTGTGAACCGGACCTACTCATCACCCACAGAATAAGAACGTGTCCCACAGTTAGGCCAGTGAAGCTTCATTCGGGCAGCTTTTTTGGACATTCTGCATTCGTGACCCCTACACACTAGCCCTAAGTAATTGTGACAAAATCCACACAGATTCAGATATTTCCCTTGGAGGTCACACTGCCTACACTTGAGAATCTGCATCTACCTCATGTGTTTTCTGAACAAGCAGAACAAGTAAAGTAAGAATAAGACTGGCTTGACGTTGATACAGTAACTGCATTAAACCTCCTTTCTATACGCAACAAAATGCAAGATGTCAAAGATGACCTTGACGTGCTTTCCTGGAAACAAACACCATCGTTTGTTATCAGTGAAAAGATTGAAGCCCCTAGAGGAAAAAAAAAAGCTGGTCAAATATCTTTTCTAAATTATCACTAGAAATGGGATTTGGTAATGAGGAGCCTAAAGAAAATATTAGGTTGTAATTATTTCCTCACTCCTTCTCTGATGCTGCTTTTTTAGCAGTTGGGGATATTTGTACAAACGTCTACTGGGGACTCAATGGAGTTCCTACTGATGTGTTCTTCTTTGACAATGACCTTTAAAACTACAAATTAATGTTATTCATTTTCACTTTTTCATGTTGATTATTTTTTCTAAATTTTATGAAGTATTTATTTTTGAATGTTATTTTTATAATTGACTTAAACATTTATGCTACATTGACATTATATATTTAACATTCATCTCTAATACATTTGATTTTTATTTGATAGTTTATACTATGCCTATAAATGTTTATATAATAAATGAGTAATTGGATTCACTACTTTGTAATGTATCTGAGCTCCTTCTTTTTTCCTGGCATATCAGTATTCATTGACATGTAAACCAAAATACTGAGACTGACAATTGAGTCTGCTATGGCAGAGAACTTATCAGCCGCATTTCTGAGAAAGGATATTAAAACTATTAAGGTGAGCCATATCCACTTGCCAATTATTTGACAATTTTTGATCTACAAAAGTCATTTAATTAAATCCAACCCTTAATCCAAAATGCCATAGCTGCTCTCTGATATTTACCTCATGGTACAGTACACAGCTTCCCTGTAAGGCTGCCTGCTAATTGAGAACCATTATTGTTCCTCTTTTTGTACCATTTTTGCACCTGCCATGACCCCAACACACAGCAGAATTGGCGCAGATGAATGAACGCTGGTTTGAGTAATAACCAAGTTCCCCTGGACTCCTCTGCACAGCTAAATATCCTGGCTTGGTGTCCCTTATCCGACTCTCTCCATGTGACTTTTCCAGGCATCGGGGACTCCCTGTTTCTGACTCTCACTTCTTCATCTTCTCCTCCACACTCCAAGGAATTGCCCTGCCTTCTCCAAACCCGCCCACAGGAGCGCACCTGCAGGCGGACCCACTGGCCAGGTGCCTGTGAATCGTAGAGACCATTCAGGTCAATCAGGGTACATTTTCCACATACTTGACACCTCTTCGACCTCAGGGTCTCCCAACCCATCCAGGGCTCTCTCATTCCAGAGGCAGAGGCATCCTGGGTGTTCCAGGACACTTCATACTTCCACGCTGGTCCTCCCGTCAAAGATACTACCCTCTCCCTTTTGATAATATCCCTCTTGGTTAAAGTCCCTTCAAAGCCCCATAATCCAGATTACTTTTGCTCCCTACTCTAGGGTTTACAGGTAGCTCTCCTGTAGAGGTTTAAGAAATAGTCACATCTAGACTGACTGAGATGTGGACCTGTCTTTCTATACCATTACGCTGTCAATTTTTCCAGAATGATAAGCCTTATCTCTCTCTGGACTTCCTAGTACTTAAATAGTGCCCGAACAAAGTGGACACTTGGCATCGTATTGTTATTTAAAAGGAACTTCTGAAATGTCTGCCCAGGCTTGGGTAGTTTTTAGCTGTAACACAGCCTGTGTAGGTTTTTTTTTTTTTTTTTTTTTTCTCTATGAAGAGTTACTCACCGTTGCCTAATTGCTTAGTCTGTGACAGATACTTTTGAGCACCATTCACTGTTCTAGCTGTAGGTCTAACAAACAAGTAAGCAGACCAAGCAGCTGGTCTTGTGAAGCATGTGGCTTAGGGTAGTCGGCAGAAAATACACAAATAGTCTAAAGTATGCCAGACAGGGACAAATGTACTGGAGAAAGAGAAAGCAGGTGGAAGTAGAGAGTAGTGAGAGGGTCTTTTCAGGTGGGACAGTCAGAGAAGGTCTCTGAAAAGTGAACCTGTGAGCAGAGACTTGAAGTGCGGGACAGTCAGATGGGTGAGGGAGAAGACCGTCCCACAGGCCGTGAGCAGGAGGTAGCGCTCGGGGCTGAGGGAGGGATGCTCCTGGCAGGCAGGCGGAAGAGCAAGAAGGCCATGAGTGATCATGTTCTGGTGATAAAGGGAGAGATGAGGAGGACACAAAAACACAGGACTGATTGAGGACCAGGCTATGCACAGTCTCTAGACTTTTATGTGGATTGTATTTTTCCATTGTGCTTTATTACAATCATGCTGTAAGAGCTACAGAAACCAGATAATCTACCAAACTGTTTCTTAAATCATTGTGAAACATCGTCCCATAATAAAGATTGGAGAGAAGACACCTAAATGCCACCATAAGACAAGACTTACCTTAGGGTTATCAGCTGTATTGATTTTAGCTTCTCTGCTGCCAGAACACCAATCCTAAGTTATTATGATTTACGTTCTATTGACCCATTTATATATTCTAGGTGGGTAGCATGGACTACAGGAAGGGGTATCAGACTGAGAATATAGGTTCAATTCACAGATCTTTCACGTAATAACCAAGGGAACTTTATTATTGCCTTTGATTTTTTAAAAACTTGTGGAACATGCCTTATGTGCTAGGGTACTAGGACCAGGAATGATTTATTATCTTCAGGAAGTCTACAGTCTAGTAATTTGAAGGGACTGTGATGGCTGACCATCACAGGGCACTTGGTGAGACATCTGTCTCATCAAAGATACTCGGAAGTGAATATTAAACATCAAATGTCCTTAAAATAAAAATAAACAGTCGAAGTGAAAATAGACTCTGAACTTTGACATACTTGCTGTCCAGCCCAGAGCTCTTACCCTGTAGGTCACTTAGAAATGGTTTGCACTGGCACTGTAGGAGTTATGGTCACACAGCAGCTAGACTGGCTCCAGAGCAGCTCAGCCCAGGGCAGCATTTGGCAGGGAAGCCCCACTCAGGCACAGGCCAGGCAACTGGACTGGCCAGAGGTCAGGGGCTGCCATCGCCCACCCTGCACCCCACCCCTGCTCTTCAATGAGGCGGTCTTCTCCAGGCTCCTTTACTTCTTTTCCATTTTAATTTCCATCCTCTTAACAAAGACCCAGCATTTCTGGTCCCCTGATTTCAGGAGGAAACAAGTCAAAAAGGAAAGGAAGAAGCCCTCCAACTTTAGAAATTCAATTGAAGTTGGTACTTCAAGCATTAGCATAACAGAATGCAAGACCTGAGAATGTCTGAGATGCCTCTGTATTATCTTTGTCTTTCCTGTTGATCAGAAGCTTTGAGATTGAGAGATTAACTACTGTGTTTGTGGAGAATGAGGCATCCCTGATTCAAGCAAAGTTAAACAGACCCCTCTTTTGCCTGGGCCTCTGTCTTCTGTCTCCATCAGTGGTTCCCAAACTTGCCTATACATCAGAGTCACCCCGGGAGCCCCACCCCTACCAATCACAAATTCTAGTATATCCCGATGGGCCATTTAGCTACACTGATTGGGAGAGAAAGGAAGAAACAGATGTCAAACAGGACAGTATGTAACTCAGGACTTGAGGCATTCCCTGGTCGGGAGGGAAGGGATGAGAAGCTGTAGCTTTCATGATGAGGAACCTTGAACCCACTTAGGTGCAGAGCCTGGCAAGGGCTACTTTCTAGTGGACCACAAGGGTTTGAACAAAAGAACATCCAGAATTTAACCCCCTCTTCTCCCAACAAACACGCATTTTCCTAGGCTGTGTCAGCACTGGAATGCAGATATAGAGATGACATCCCCCCCAAAAAAATTACTGATTTAGACCATTCATAACCTCTGGTAATAAATATTCCATAAGTAAATATGTAACCATGTGTGCTATCAAAGGGAAAATTGGAGTAGTTTCCCAATAATGGTCCCTAGTTTGGACTAAAGCATGTATAAAGAGAGACCCCAAAGTGGATTTATTGTATATGCCTATTTTAAAACAATCACATAGAAATGGTTCAATGTGTGCAATAAATCCACCAATAAATTAAACTAGTGCAAAAACAGCTAAGTAATCTCACAAGCTAAACTGTCCTCTTTTTCACAGGGCACAGTAAGAGTGTCATTAAATAGTATGAATTGTGTTTCATATGGTGTCAGGATTGCATTTGGCTGCTAGTAACCAAAAAGTTCAAGGAACTTTGGCTTAAATTAATGAGCATTTTATTTTCCTCATATAACAAGAATAATGGATGTAGGGAGTGCAAAACAGACCAATGGGTCAGGTCAGTAAGAACGCAGGCTCTTTATTTTTATTTTCCATCACCCTGAATGTGCTAGCTGACATCTTTAGGGCTGTGGTCTCATGGCCCAAAGTGGCTGCTGGATCTCAAGGTAGGAAGAAAGCAGAGAGTCAAATTCCTGCACAAGGGCAGCCAGTGGGGTTCTTTCTTTAAAAAAAAAAAAAAAAAAAAACTTTTCCAGAGGCCATATTTAGTGACTTCTGTTCCATCTCTTTGTGTCTTGCTGCTCATCTGACCATTTCTACCTCTGAAGGATCCTGGAAATGTAATATTAGCACTTCCCAGACTCTCTCATGGAGGAAGACAAAGGAAAATAGTGTTTTCTAAAGTGGCATCTGCATAGCCCATCCACAATGTCTGCCACAAAATGCTAGAAAAATCAGAAATTGAATTTAACTCCTGCCTAAAATACCATGTCAATGGAAAGGAAAGCCCCTCTCAAACATAAAATCCTTTTTAACACGTTTGGCAATGTTAGCTGGTACAGTGTTTAAGTATCTTGTTATTTTGTGTTCAGGAAAAAAGTACAAATACGTTTCTGTAAATTCTTTTGGGAATAAGTTGGGAGTTAAATAGTTAAAGGTAAATAAAAGGAAATGTCATTTTAGAAAAAATGTATTACCAGAACAATTGTCACAGAGGGAGAAACATAACAGATTAGGTAAAAAATAAGAAAATGCCTGAGAGTATCATGAATCAAAGCCATTCTGTGATTCGTTGTTTTTTCTTAATTCTGCCATAAAGATCAGGTAGGTGTGAGGTATCTTTTGCTGGACTAGATGACAATTTACGAGGACTCTTCAACTTGCTGACTTCCCATTGATTTTTACTGTCATGGCTGGAAACCACATTTGGATGGCCAGTCATAAAGAAGAGAAAGAGGTGCATAATCAAGAAAAAAAGAAGTGAATTTTAATTTTAGAAACTAGGGAGCCTGTTAATAAATTACCTGCTCTGTTAGCTTTTTTTTTTTTCTAAGGAGGCATTAACTGTACCAAAATGAAGCTATCATTTTTGATAGCATTTCACACGCTTTTAGTTAGCAGCCCTAGAACATCAACTCACTGTTTCCTCCAAGTGTTTTACAGCCAGTTTTTCTCACAGATAGGAAGTCACACTGCTTAGAGATGACTATCCTATGTCTGCTTTACTGAGACAGATATTGTATGTTTACTTTCTCTACTAAGTGTTACTAAATAACATTTACTATATAAAACTAAAGATAAACATTCTGGATTCACTGTATCTGCTAAGACAGATGTCTTGTGCCTACTTTACAGAGATTATTTTTGGACTGAAATGGGCATTTAGCTATGCATAATTTAAACATTTTTCTAGGCTAATTTTGTCAACTTTGCTCTACAATTAGGCACAACATTTGGGCACTTGATTATCCAATTATCTGTGCATTGGAGTGAGCCCCAAATTGCTTCTGGAAAAGCATCTTGGCTTTGCCCACAGTACTTCATTAGGTCACCTCTAAAGAGCTGGCATCACATCTACTCAGTCATGTGTTCTTATTAAGCATTTCGTCTTATACGATAATGTCATTTTATCCAAGCATATGGCTCTGTCCTAATTTGGTAACACAGGATACGTGCATAGCAAATACTTATCTGGGAATACAATATTGAATTAACTGCTAATCAGTTATTATTCAGAGATGCTATGGACAGAATTTTGTCTCCTCATAATTCATACCCTGAAACTCTAAGCCCCAACATGGCTACATTTGGAGGTAGGGTCTTTAGGGAGGTAACTAAGGTTAAATGAGGTCATAACGACTGGGCTCTAATCCAATAGGACTGATGTTCCTTTAAGAAGAGGCACCAGGGATTTGCACACAGCCAGAAGACAGTCACACACAAGCCAAGAAGAGAGGTCTCAGGAGAAATCAAACTGGCAGCATTTGGATCTTGGACATCCGGTCTCCAGAAATGTGAGCAAATGAATTGTTGTTGTTTCAGCCACCCAGTCTGTGGTACTTTGTTCTGCCAGCTCCAGCAAACTAATTCAATTTAAATGAAAGACACACTACTTATGGAAAACTGCATGAAGCTGTGCCCATGCAATCAGTTTACTCTTCCAGAATAGGTTAAGTCTTTCATTAGGTCAAGACAGGGCCACTTCTACATTCCCTTGACATACTTTTTCTTACTGACTTAAACTTCAGAGTCATGTCACTGGCACATATCAAGAGTTGTTGAAAGAGCCTATTGCTCTTTATTCCTGTTGATAAATACTTCTTTAAAATACTACTGAGAATATTGTTTACATTTTACTGAAATATTATTTCTATGAAGCCCAAAGGGAAACATTATTCTCTGACGTTAGTAGTATATAATTATTGGGAAACTGGTTTATTTTTATTCTATCAACTTTATGATCATGTGAAGAAAAGAAGACACTGATGAGGAAAGATGGTAGGGGTAATGGCGTGAAGGTCTTGGGGTGAGAACTGTTGGTGTCGGGGGACCAGAAGGAACAATAGTGGGCACACAAGAGGGTGGGAATTGAGTATCTAGAGCATCAAAGTTCATGGTGATGACGAGGTCTTCTACAGGACCACAGGAGTGACTGACCAAGATGCTAGCTATCTGGAGGCTGTAGTATCTCTGCTCCTTTCTGCTCTGTCAAGGGCTCATGCTTAGTCTTTAACTTTCTCATCTTTTAAGTGGGAAGCTCTTCCTGGATGAGCAATTTGCTAAAAGAGGTACTGGTGCTTAAGTTGGGTAAAAGGAACGTGCCTTTGGTCTGTTGTTTATAACACTTTCACCAACATTCAGCCTAGAGGGTCACGGGCCATTAATCATGAGAAAGTGAAGATGATGGTTCACAGCCCTGTTGCTCAAATGGTCAACTCCATGTTGAGAAGCAGAATTGCGTCTGTTTTCCTTCAAAGCATCATGAAGCCTGGGGGTTTGTCACAGCTACAAAGGGGCTACTTTTCTCCCAATTTCTCCTCTAGGCTCTGTAGTTGATGAGGATGACATACGTGTATGTTTCCCTGCTCAGAATTCCCGGTTCTCTACCCTGTGATGCCACTTAGAGAAGGTCCTGCAGCCTGCCCATATATCCTGACCCTTCAGCTCTAATCAGCTGTTATCGATTTGTCCTCATATTTGCAGATTCAACCAACCACAGATGAAAAATATTCAGTAAAAAAAAATTCCACAAAGTTCCAAAAAGAAAAACTTGAATTTGCTGCACACCAGCAACTATTACATAGCATTATAAGTATTCTAAAGACAATTAAAATATGCAGGTGTGCATTATATGTAAATACTATGCCACTTCATATAAGGGACTTGAGCATCCTCCGATTTTGGCATCCTCAAGGTGAGGGAGTCCTGGAACCAATCCCCTGAGGATACTGAGGGTTAACTGTGCAAACTCCTTTGGAGAGAAACACAGAGCCCCACACCTTCCTGCTGGTCTCCCTGACTTGGTCCTCCTCTTCACTGAGTGTTTCCATCCTCAGCTTACACCGCTCTTTCAGGTTATAGATGGTTCCATCAAAGATGGAATAACTCCCTCTTTTCCTTCACTTTTCTTTGCTACTTAGTTCGGTTCAGAGATGAATTGTGAGCAGAGAAATGTCATTCCTCTACCTTTAGTCAGAAGCCTGCTCTATTATTTTCATAGATTTGGAAGAATTCACTTTGGCATGATTTTATATTGAGAGGTTTAGGTGAAGGCCACATTATTATAATTTTCTCATTGTTTTTATCAAGGGTATACTGTGCTCAAAACATTTATAAGCATTCCAGAAGTTCATTTTATTTCTCAGAACTATATCTAATGCCATTTCCTTCCACATTTCCCCATATTACTTTATATTTCTCAAAGATGTCTATGAATATTTAAAAGTATCTGCAAGATTTCTTCTCCTGTTTTGAATTAAGGGGAATTCTACAACTACTTTTAAATACACTATTTTTACTGACGAAGATTCTCATTTCAGTTTTGGCACCAACAGGCTCTAAAACCCAAACCACTTTATTTCACCTTATTAATAAACAAAATGGGATGGGACTAGATAACTGCTGACATCCCTTCCAGTTTTGTATTTTTATGACATCCTGAAATCTTAGGTGTAGAACCTACCAACAAAACTATGAACGATCAATCTTCATTTTCCCATGATTCATAATTTTTACTAAAAATACTGTTTTAGGACTATCCCAAAGAACTGACACAGTCCATTTATGATGGTTACTGTCACCCAGCCTCCTAAACCCCAAGATACACCACACACAAACGTGTTTATAGTTTTGGCTGAATTCCCGAATATTCCGCACTGCCCCAGGGTTTTGCTGTCCACTGTCGACAATCTTCCACCGTCACTGCTGTCATTTGAATTTTATTTCTCTGCCCCCCATTTTGCCTCCTCATTCCACTTTTGAGGCTGCAGCCCAAATAGTCTTTCTAAACCCCAGATCTCATTATGGCCCTACCTTGCTTGAAATGCCTCTGGTGAGCCCCTTCGTTCTTAATCCAAATGCTTTCACCTGATTTAGAAAGCCTGACATCACTAACTCCCCTGGGTCATCTTTCACTGCCCCGTCCTTGCGATCACAATCCAGGCTGCTGCAACTTCCTTTAGTACCTGACAGTATCTCCTCCTTTCAGCCTTCAAGCTTGCTGTAAACATTTTGTCTACTCTTGTCTTTCATCTGATCAATTCAATCCACTGTCCATATTCTAACTTCGACTGCACTTGTTCTGGGATAGCCTTGATCCCATGCTCTGCCTTCACCTGTCTCTTCTCTGTTGTAAAGATTTGTCACTGTGAATTTTATTTATCTTTCATGCTTTACTGTAAGCTCTTGAAGGGTTTATTTTATTGACTTCTAAATTTGCTCTACCTAGTTAAGTGACCTATGCACAGTAGATGCTCTTCAAGATTAGTTTCGATGAATGCCACAGAGTTTTGTATTTATATATGCATTTAAAATCTATGTTTGCTACCCATCACACTTATGATGCACTGACTCATTCTTGAAATGTTTATCCAACTCCTAATTCACCTAGGATCCAAGGTGGGGTAGATGGATTTAGGAAAAAGGTGTATCTTTTATTATCTGAAAAGGAAAAAAATTCTATTAAAAATAATAATGGTGTGTTTTATGAATAAGTAAAAACTGTGTTTATAAAAAATGTTTTAATTACTCTGGAGAATTTAATGAAGCCCAATCACTTCTTAGCTCTTGCTGTAGGCTGAGATTTGGGAAACTGAAAAATATAGAAGTAATCGACAGAAAATGAAAATACATTTTCTTTACTGATAAAATGCGTCTATTTTGTTTGAAAATGTTTTCATGATAATGAGTTAGATAAAATAATATTTTGCCAAATAAGAATTTGGGTTGGATATAATATTTAATTCTCAGCCCTAAAAATGATTGGCCACTAGCATCAAGGACTTATTATACTTATAAACTCTTTTTTAATATAAATGTTCTTTAGCTGTACTTCAGGAAATCAGTATTTTTTTAAAATAACAGAGGGTAAACTACTACCAGAGAAACAGAGAAAGCAACTCTTAAATTATAAATCAGTCAGTGTAGAACTGTGGTGGATTTCCAAACATCCATTTCCATTTAGAAAAGTATTTGTTGTTCACTTGAATTTCAAAAAGTCTGAAAAGAAGGTAGGATGAAACAAAATATAATTATCCTATCAGAAACATCAGCATGTTTGTTTGGCTGGCTTTGTATAACCAACCGTGGGTTGCCACAATTGATATGCTGGAAACTGCCCGGGCAGACTGCCCATTTCCACTGTCAGCAGCAAGCTTGGGCAAGGCTGTGTGTGAGACAGCTGGAAATGCAGGACAGGCATCGCTGACCGTCCTTTGGTCTCTGGGATCTGTGTCCACACACAGATGAGAGACTCACCAACAGCTTTAGCAGGCTCTTTCTCTTCCATCCCAAAGGTACTCAGGGAAGTTCTTTATAAAAAAGTACTCAGTGATTAAAACTGAATCCTAAAATTATATTCACTCACAGTCATACATACAGACAGCATTTCTATAAATTTCAGTAGATAATATTGGATTACATGAGCTAATATCCCTGCCTTTTAGTGAGAATGATTTATTAAGAGTAAACTTTTAAAACATACCATGTTCTGGACCAGTTGTTGTGCATTGTCTCACTAAACTATTCCCGACAAGGTGATACCAGTTCTGTTTGACATGTGAAATACACTAATAATGTATTATTTGATCTTCCAAATTATCACAAAATTGACTGGGAGTGATGTCATCAAGATAGTGACATAGGTCCTTCCTGACTTACTCCCCCCTCCCACAAGAAGACCAGCTAGCAACCATCTACAGACAAGACACCACTGTGAAAATCCCAGAACACAGGGGTGAGGTGGAAGCAGCCCCTGGACTATCCCCAGACTGAGAGGAACTGCATTTTTTCACAGAAATAGAAAAAAAAAAATCCTAAAACTTGAATGGAGCCACAAAAGACCCCTAGCCAAAGCAATCTTGAAGATGAACAATGCTGGAGGCACCACACTTCCTGATTTCAAACTATACTACAAAGTTACAGCAAACAAAACAGGAAGGCACTGTCATAAAAGCAGAAATACAGACCCATGGAAGAGAGGAGACAGTCCAGAAAGAAACTCAATCATACATAGTCAACTAGTATTTGACAAAGGAGTCAAGAATACTCAATGAGAAAATGACAGTCTCTTCAATAAATGGTGCTGGGAAAAATGGATATCTACATTCAAAAGAAGGCAACTGGACCCCTTACACCACCCACAAAAACTAACTTCAAATGTGTTAACATCTTAAACATAAGACCTGAAGGCATAAAATTCCTAGAAGAAAACACAGGGAAAAAGCTCCTTGCCATTGGTCTTGGCAATGATTTTTTTGGTGTGATACCCAAAACACAAGCAACAAAAGCAAAAATCAACAAGTGGGATGACTTCTCCACAGCAAAAGAAAGGATTAAGAAAATGAAAAGGTAACCCATGAAAAGAGAGGAAATATTTGCAAACCATCTATCTGATAAGGAGTTAATATCCAAAAAAATATAAGAAACTTATACAAATAAGATAAATAAAATATTCCTTTAAACTCCATATGGTTTCTCACAGGATTAAAATTAATTAATTTCTTCAGAACCCACACTGCTCCAGCTATTCAGGTAATATTTCTTTAAATGTGTTAGAAACATTTATACTTTAGAAAACTAAAGCTGTTCTCTCTCATAAGCTCAGATCAAACCTTTTACAGATTATGTGAGGTCTGAACACAGCTTCTTAGACTTTAATGCTTGTGATAAAAGAAATTCTGCAGAGCTTGTATGTGCACCTTTTTCTCATTTGCTACTTGACTGTCATCTCTAACCTGAATTTGGGATTAAAAAAACAGAAACCAGAATAGATAATCGATGGCTACCAGATGACCGTTGTGCAGTGGGAGTTATTAACCCAAGGACAGCTCTCAAGATCAGTAAATGTTCCTATTTCTGGCTGAGCAAAGAGCTGCTGGAAATATATAGTTTTTTTGTGCAAATGTCCACACAGCACCTGCTCTTAGATTAATTCTCATTTTTCTGGGGCTTTGACTCAGGAATCTCTAAAATAATTGATTTCCTTCCATCACCTTTAGAAAACAAGACTGCAGTATATGAATGGCCATCAACCAATTATGCCCTTTGCAGATGGTGCCTGGGCTTCTCCCCACTGGTGGGCAGGCATACGCTCCCTGCATTTCAGACAACCGTGTGGACATAGCATAACCAGACACCTGGAGGAACTGAAGTCTCCCATGACTATCTCCTCTCCATCACAATCAACATGACCCCAAAAAGTAGCAGATTGCTATTACAGTGGCCTGTGCTTGTTAAAATTATGTGTAATCATACTTAATTAGGGTGTTCAGGGGAAATTCTGTTGTGTGCATAAAATACTGTATTTGCTTTTCAGGAAAATGTGCTTTGTTTGGCTAAAACAAAAATGAGATGCTCTCAAAGATGTTATTAACAGCTAAGATGAGTCAGGAATGATGTTGCTCTGTTTCTCTTTCCCCTCGGGGCCCCCATCCTGAATTACAGGATCCTAGAAATCCAGAAGACACATAACCACAGACATGAACTCTTCTAGTTCTTCCTCTCTTGTCTCATAGAAGCTGCTGGACTATCAGTTCCCAAACTCAGGGTCAGTACTGTCCAAACTCTGGGACAGGGCCTCAGAGAGCACTTATGGGGAAAATGACGGTTTTATTCAAGATACTGATCAGGGACTCTAGGAGAGCCACATTTACTTGGCCAAATTCTCTGATCTCCCTGCTGACCCAGGAACCTGATTTGAGACCTAAAAGCTGACTTTGAGCTGAAGATTGAGACTCAGTAGTGCTGCCTGTCTCAGTGCAGAGGGTTAGCCCTGCAGCCTGCAACATCATGGGGTCCTGCCTTCTCCTGATGCTACTTCATGAGAGCAAGAGAAACACACATCAAAATCACCGGGCACCCGCAGGTTCTCCACAAAACTGTCAAGGTTATCAAAAACAAAGAAAGTATGAGAAACGGTTATAGCCTAAGGAGACATGTTGAGTAAATGTAACCTTGGATCTTGAAGGGGATCCTGGAACAGAAAGAGGTCGCTAGGTAAAAACTACGGAAATGTGAATGAAGTGCGGACTTCAGTTAATAACGTCTCAACGTGACAAATGCAGCATACTACAATATAAGACTCTAACAAGGGGAAAAATTGTGTGTGGAGTATATGGGAACTCTACTATCCTTGAAACTTTTCACTAAATCTAAAACTGTTCTAAAATGTTAAAATATATATTTTGAAGCAAACACATATAAGCATTATTAAAAATGTGCCCCTACTATTTTAGTTGAAAAGCTAGCCAAAGGCTGAAATTTGGGGCCTCCCTCTATCCCGTTGTCATACTTTCAATTATACTTTTAGGCATACGTCATAGAGTATTAACAGTTTAAACTTTCTATTACAGCCACCATCATGTTCATGGGTTGAAAGGATTCTTTAAAAACATCTAAAGATATTACACATTTGTACACCGATATATAATTGGTAAGTAAAATGCTTTCCGTGATTGAGAATAATCGCTGATATTTCCTGATTCTTGTTGTCCCATTGTCTAATAATCAGGTTTTATGTTACATTAAAAAGACTGACACTGCATATTGATAGTGTTCTTCTGGGCTGTTCATTTAAAAACCTGTGTGAACTTTTATTGTGGTGGTGGTCTTTTTACTACAGTATTTGAAAACAATAAAACTGTATTTGGTTGGTTCTATGCTCATTTTCAGGGTGGAATAATGAAACATATTTTTAAGAATTTACAGAATGAGTAGGGTTTTTTGGTTGTTGTTATTAAAGTGATAATGCAAGATACTGAGAAGCTAACTCTAGAGGAAAATGCATCACTATAAGAAGTCTGTAATGGTCTTTAGAGACTGGGCCCAGTGACTGGCCAGGAACTTTCCAGAGGGTGATGGGTGGGTACATGGGGGGAAGGCCCCTCTGGAGGGCTCCTGAGGGAGTCACACAAGTAATGTGGTTTCTGTCACCCTAGTTCTTCCTCTTCTAGAGGTTCATATAAATAGAATCATGCATTACCTACATTTTTGTGTCTGGCTTCTTTCACTTAGCATAATGATTCTGGGATTCATTCACGCTGTCTTGGATATCAGTAGTTACAATTTTTTATTGCTGAATAGTACTCCATTGTATGGATATACCACATGTGTTTATCTGATTAACAGCTGACGGACCTTTGCGTTGCTTCCAGTTTGAGCTGTCCCCATTTCCTATGAATCAAGCATTATGAACACTGAAGCACAAATCTTGTGTGGACATGTGTTTTCTTTCTCCTGGGGGGATACCTAGGAGTGAAATTGGTAGGTCATGTAATAAACATATGCTTCTCCCAGACTCCTTGTCTCTCCTCACCACTTAGATAACAGAGGATCATCTCCACTAGTCCCACGGACCAGCCCTTTTGTTTAAATCAACTGATTCAGACCCGGAAAGAAACAAACACCTAAATTACTTAACTATTTTCAGATACCTATAAAATCAGGAAAATCTTCTCATGCTACCACTTAAAAAGGCAGACTCTCCAATGGTCTTTGAGAAAATAAAATTATAATTTGCTTCTTTTTAAAAAGTAATTTCTGTTTTTAATATACTCATTCTTCAACTACAAATAGGGACGCACACACTTTTATCAATATAGGGAGCTAATTTTCATGCAAGGGCAAATTGTAAATATGTCACAATTTAAATAAAGTTTATTTTGTTTTAAAAAGGTAGATATTGCCTAGTTCAGTCTATTTATGCAGAATGCAATCTGCTGAGATTAAAAGTTTGGGAAACTACTGAATAGTTGGCCATGGTGCCTATTACTGCATTCACTGAGAGTACGTCAAGGAAAAACGTATCAAAAAGCCACATACCTAGTTTGTGTTTACATTCACAGTTGTATATGAATATGTGTAGCTTTGTGATTCTGCCATAGGTCATGCAGAGTGGAAAAAAAGTAAAAAGATTCTTTTGCTGTTGTTCTTGTAGTTTTTATAATTATACTTAGTGATGTAATAAAGATGATACCTAAAATACCACACAAATATCATAATTTGGACACAAAATGATTCTCATCACTGATAAAAAGAAAAATTTATGTGTTCTTGTGATATAAAATGACATCACTTCTTTTGCCATTCCTATTAGGACGGAATGGTTCATATTAGTCAAAAAATAGAAAATAAATACATTAAAAAAATTATGCCATCTGCCATTCAAATAACAGTAGCATAAAGGAAGGTGCCTGTTGCCATAAACTCCCAGGAAGACGTGCTGCCCTCACAGTGACAAGGGTAGACTTCCTGCGTCATAAATGCCCTTGGCGGTAATTACAGTTGAGTGTTGAAAATGCCCTGTCCTGCAGGGGGGAGCAGCGAGCTTCCATTTTCCTGTTGTGCCTGTAGTTGTTCAGCACTTCTGCCCTCAAAACACTGAAGAAAACCTGACTGGATTCAGCTTCCCTCTTCCTGTCTTTCTGTCTAAAACATGTACATGTAACCAAGGTAAGACCACAGCACCTGCATACGTGCACTTGTGACAACGAGTTTGGATCACTATGATCTATTAATATTGAACTGGCCAAAGAAAACCCAGAAGATTTAGCATCTAGAGACCAACAGCGCTGAGTAATGGAATCTGCATTGTGCTGGCCACTCAGAACAAAAGGAATTTTATCTCCAGTAGAACTGAGTCACTACCAACCTCACACTTGGGTCTATACAGGATAAGAAACAGTAAACTGAACAGTAAACTGCTCTGAAAATATCTTTAATAATTTGTGAAAAAATAAAGAATCAAAGCAGGTTATTGCATGAAACTAAAACTAATTGACATTTTCAAATTTTGTATTTTCCTGTCTCTCACAGTTTCCATTAAATAACAGTGAATATAAGGGAAGGGCATTTGCTGCTTCTAGAAAGTTGATGCCTCTACAATACCTAGGATTTTATTCTCTGTGAGGTTCACACTGCTCCCAAGAATTCCATCCCACAAGTCACAAGACTGAAACGACTTCTTCATCATCATCTTTTTTAATATGAGAAGCTATTCTGTCCTGTAGATTAAACATCACATGGTCAACAGCAGACTCGCAGATATTTGAGAACATTCCTTGACTGCTCTGACTCATTTTAATGAGGACGATCACTTTTAAAGTCCATCAATGGAGAGGTAAGCTTGGCATGCATCCCTACTGGCTCTCCCAGACAATTCCTACATCTCATTCTTCAATGTCACTTGAAGTGACTTCTCCTTATTAAACAACAGGACAGATGATGACACAAGGCAAAAATACACTGTTTTTTTTTCCTTGTCTCTGCCTATTTCAAGGTGAGACACTCTAATCAGTTTTTTTTTAATGTATAAACTTACATTCTTTTTTAAATGGTAGAAACACTCCCTCAGCTGCCCGCACTAAGCTTTGCAGTTCACATAAATAGGGCCTGATACCTGGCAGTTGGTGTGAAGCTGCATTTACTGGTCTGTTACTAGTTATGTTACTTTGGAAACACTGGGTAGACTTAACAAAAACTGCTCAGACTTTACTGTGCTTTGAAAATTTAAGGCCACCATACTTCATTCCAAATCATAAAATGCCACAAATAAAATTGGACAGAAAAACAAGCTGAATACTCAAAAATGAAGACAGAAACAGTTTTGCTTTCTTTAAAGCCAAAGTTACTAATAAGTAGATGACCCCGTGCCCTATTTAGTAATAATTAGAAGCAATCGTAAAAATTAAGTATTGCTAATAATATTTAACTATTCATCAACTCCTACAGATACATTTTTGAAAAACTTAAAATGAAGACTTCTGTAGTCAAATGGTCAAAATGTTTAATAAAGATGAAAGGAAAAGAAATGACTTTGTACTGACTCTTGAATATGGAGATTATTTTACACTCCATGGGAACCTTTTCCCAGCAATACTATTTATGAGAAGATATTCATATTTCAGATCCATTAGGTACAGAACAATTTATTAGGCCAGAGTCTGCAAATCCAATATTCATAACAAGTCCTGCAAAATAATGGTGTTCATAAAACTTCTGTGCACTACATTGATCTCTTTTATAAGGTTTTCTCCAAATTCCATGGTAATGTAAAGGCAAGTATTTAATTTTCTCAACCAACTAATAAGCTATTTTAATCAAATTCAGAAATAAAATAAGAGCTCTTTCAAAACCCTCTCTAGGGGACCAATTGCCTCAGAGGAGGTGTTTTCATGTCAAATCAATTGCTGTCAGGGTATGATGTTAGCATCTGCTGATGAGCGGAGCTGGGAAACCCCAGGGCTGGCAAGTGCCCTTGGAGAGGTCTGAAGTAATAAAGTAAAAGAGTTGTAACACCTAGAAGTGAAATTAAGGTTAACTCAGTCAAGAACCAAGGCTTTTTTGTCAAATCACATTATCTCATAACAGCCTCCACGGTTTCTTATCCCTGAACTCCATGAGTAAATAGGTATTCTCCCAGAGCCTGATGTTTAACATTAAGTAGATTTTTAAAATACTAGTTTTTAAAAGTCCCAAACAATTTCTGCTAGACTGTTTGGGGGCCTAAAAGCAACGTTCACACCACACACAAGGAATGTTTAATCAACGCTCAAAGCAAACAAAGAAAGAAACAGCTCTGCAGCCAGAACCGATTCTGGATGGAACTTCCAAGGGGAAGAACCTCCCGGAGAAGCACAGAGAAGCAGACCTCCTGGAGCTTCTGCAAACTTTCAGACTGTAGCAAAGATCCTGACAGAAGCTGGGCTTCAAAAAACATGACACCAGAAAGCAAACAATGTAGAGGATCTTAAATATCCCTCCAAAATGTGTATACTGAGTGAGGTTCCCAAAGAAAGTATTCAAATTCAAATGATGGAGGAGAAAAGATTTTTCATACACACTCAGTAGAAAGGCTAAACTTTAAAAGACTGACCACACCAATGCTGGCAAGAATTTAAAAAAACTGAAACCCTCATGAATGGCTTGTGGGAATACAAATGCTACAACCACGTGGGGAGACAGTTTGGTAGCTTCTTAAAAAGTTAAACATGCAACTTGACCATCCACACGCAGGCAGGTACTCTGAAGAAATGAAAACATACATACAAAGACTTGTACACAGGTCTTGATAGGAACTGTCTTCGTAACAGCCCCAACGAGGGCACAGAGGCAAAAGGCAACTTTCAGGGCTGTTATCCTGACTGTGGGAGCCTTGAAAACAAGTGGATACATTGCTCGAAACTCATCAAATTATACATTTTTAAAATGTGCATACAATATACCTTCGTAAAGTTGTTAAAATAGCTACTCAGTATGAAATTTGATATGAAATAAAGTATGCTGGGTGTTATTTATTCATTCCTCTAATTTATTTTTTTTTAGATTTATTTTATGAATGTATTTATTATTTATTTTTGGCTGCATTTGGTCTTGGTTGCTGCACGCGGGCTTTCTCTAGCTGTGGCGAGCGGGGGCTACTCTTCGTTGCGGTGTGCAGGCTTCTCACTGCAGTGGCTTCTCTTGTTGCAGAGCACAGGCTCTAGGTGCACGGGCTTCAGTAGTTGTGGCTCATGGGCTTAGTTGCTCCACGGCATGTGGGATCTTCCCGGATCAGAGCTCAAACCTGTGTCCCCTGCATTGGCAGGCGGATTCTTAACCACTGCGCCACCAAGGAAGCCCCGTTCCTCTATAGTTTATAATTTTTATCTTACCTATAATGAGTAACCAATAGCCCCCCATCTCCTACTGCCCCAAAACATTCATGCCCACGGCCAGAGCTGCTGTGTCTGGTCCCACAGGCTGTGCAATGAAGTACTCCAGGGGTGGTGGTCACTGACTATTTCTTATTTGTCTATATCTGTATCTACCAACTGATATCTGTGTGGGTATGCATGTGTAAGTATATACATTTATATACTGGAATTATAAAGGAGAAATCTGAGATAAAATACAGTTACTAAATATATATATATAATATATATGTATACATATATAGATACATATACATAAAAATACACACACATATATGTTTCAAATTTCCTCCATGATATACCTTCTATGGAGATCTAGGTATATCTGCTGTAAGGAAGATGTTAAAGCATTATTATTACCAATGTTAATAATAACAGATAATATTTACTAACTGCTTACTATGTGCTGAGAACCATGTAAATTACTCAATACATGTTATATAAATTTTAAACTAGTTTATAAGCAGAGGCTGTATCTGCTTTGTTTTTCCTTACTTTTCCTTATTATTTTTTTTAATGCTGAGCACAGTGGCTGGCACATAGAAACTATTTAATTAGTATTTATCATGGGGATACCGTTTATGCAGTTTCTTTCATCTTTGTACCAGTTCACAAAATTTTTGCAAATACATGAGATAGATTCTATCATTTAACTCACTTTACAGATAAAAGAATTGAAACTTGAAGAAAAGTAAGTAATATTCCAAACATTGAACAGTCTTGATCGTAAAGGGTGAAGATAAGGTTTAAATTCAGGGTTTTCTGACTGCATTATTGGAACTTTTAACCCTCTCTTCTTGTTTTAGTTCCTCCTGCTGGCGAGGGATCCTGGGAATTAGTTTCCAGGCTTTTGGACCTGATGACACAGGATAGAGATGATAAAAGTGTGGGAATGGTGTTGAAATGCCAACGGAGCTGCCTCTCTGGCCCTCCCCACAGGACAGAGGAGCTCTAGATATTTCATAATCCCACAGTTTGTTATAACAGCTAAAAATCAGTGCCCCTCAGTTTCCATGTCTATTTACAGATGTAATATCTGGGCTGCTGCCGACCCCGTGGGACCCTGATGACCATTTTTTGCCCTACAGAAATGCAGTAACCTTGGATACTCAGAATTTCCCCATCCCATGTTCCACTAGTCAGTTTCTGAAATGCACCACTTTTATATTCCAGTCTGTGTGTCCATTACTTTGATCAGAAAATCGCATCTGTCTTATCTGCAAGTCAGGCTAGCACTCTGAGTTTAAAGAACTTATTTAACCTGTACTCATCTCGCCCCCTCTCTGCCCACCCCAATTCCATGCCATTTTTCATTAGGGCATGGCCCCCTCCCCAGTATGAGGGTTAAACTGCATTTGCATGAACTTTCTCCTGTTTTTATTTGATTTACTTCGTTCCCACCACCAAACTACTGTCCAGACTTGCTTACTGGGTCTCTCCCTTTGTGTTTCAGGTAGAATGACACCCAGAGGCCTGCTGAAATTAAGATAAAACACACTGCAGCTCTCACTTTACCTTTCCTCCGTGTACAATGATAACATGTTCCATGACTTTTCTAGAGTTTCTTCCTGTTTATCTATAATATTGGAAAAATAATTTTTTGTAGCATACAACTGGCTTTTCCTACCAGTCTGGTGATGAGCACGCCTAAGGAGAGAGATAAAATATCCACTGTTGTTTTGGCGCTGTCTGTTAGTTATTGTAATGCACATTGTTATGTAATCATTTTTCGTATGTAAACAGATGCTTAATGCTATCAAGGACTAATGTGATTATATCAAAGCTCTTCAGGTGAATCCTTTTTCTGTTTGATTCTTGCCATTGCCTATTCTGTGGTTAAGAAAGAGTTTCAAAGCCCAACCGGTAGTTATCAATCAACAAATCACCAGAAAGCTAACTTATTAGATTGTTTGTATCTTTTTATTATAGATATTGTGGTAGTGAAGAGGCATAAGGAGAAATCTGAATATGACTGTACAAAAATGGAATCAATTTTAAGAAAAATTTTTAAATATAATATTTGAGGTGGAGAATGTATGCAAATTGAATATAGATGGTTACAGGAACAACCAAGTCAAGAATTTATTCTTAAGGAATGTCAAGTATTTACAGCACTGGAATTCACTTCTGTAGAGAGTTATTGCCAGGTCCTTTGGCACAGATATATGAATGGAAATCTTTAGAAAGACTGTCAGTACTTCTTTATTATTGAAAGTTAGTATTATTGAAAGTATATAAAGTTTTATTATTGAAAGTTAGTAATCATTTTCAAAATGAAATTCTATGTGTATTCTACACTGTTTATGTGAAATAAATTTATTTCTCAGCATAATGACTAAACACACACATACACACAGAGCATATCCAGTTAATCCAGTTAATCATTGAAGAATATACATTATCAATAAAGAACAGGGGGCTTCCCTGGTGGCGCAGTGGTTGAGAATCTGCCTGCTAATGCAGGGAACACGGGTTCGAGCCCTGGTCTGGGAGGATCCCACATGCCGCGGAGCAACTGGGCCCGTGAGCCACAACTACTGAGCCTGCGCGTCTGGAGCCTGTGCTCTGCAACGAGAGAGGCCGCAACAGTGAGAGGCCCGCACACGGCGATGAAGAGTGGCCCCCGCTTGCCACAACTGGGGAAAGCCCTCGTACAGAAATGAGGACCCGGCACAGCCAAAAATAAATAAATTAATTAATAAACTCGTACCCCCAACACCTAAAAAAAATTAAAAAAATAAAAAAAATAAAGAACAGGTAGTTGCCAGCCTCTCCCAAAAGCATATGGCCTCTGAGATTCATTTTAAGATGTGGGAACAAATGGCTAAACAATAAGTTTATTTAAAAATGCTACAACAGTAACCTTGTTTTTTTTTAATTGTAATCTAAAAAATACATTTTATTTGTAGTTTAGAAGGTTCGAAGTCATTTTGGTAAACTATGAAAGACCTTTAAAGAAACACTGAAAGACAGGAAGAAGCTTAAGCTGATGGCCTCCGGTATAACAGTGCTGAGAACAGTGCTGTTACTTTTCTACTTCCTCAGAATTCTTCTTCTTTGTTTCTCTGTTTTCCCTCCCTTTAGCTTTATTTTGGTTTCCTCCATAGCGCCTTCCATTGTACAACATTTTTCCTACAACCATTTCCTATGAGAATTGCTTCTGCTTTTCAAGTTGGGAATTAAGTAAACAACGTGTTTTCTTAATTTTCCCTCTGTTCCTAAATTGAAGATTTTCTTTTCTGTCGGCGGTGGTGGCATGTGGTGTGGGCGGTTTTCTTCTGACTTCATTTCTCAAGGTCTCTCTGTTACATAATTAGTACGTGTCCTGTGCATCCTCAATGGGAACTCTTGTTGAGCAGCCTAATCACTGTCTTACAAAGCCAGGCATGGGCCCCGGGATCTCACTGATGGGGCATCCTCTTGCTCTGCCAGCCTATCAACCGGCCATTTAGCATCAAAGTTGTTAAGGTTTTTTTCTTTCAGTAGGAATGACAGAACGTCTGCCTCCCTGCTTTTCTTTTCTTCTGATCTGAAGCTAAATTCAAGTTTGCATTAGCTTTTAATTCTCTCACTTAAAAGAGATAAGAGCAAATTTTTCACTGTCCAATTCCCCGGAAAAAAAAAAGAGGGCTGCTGGTGGTGGCTCAGTCAGTCCCTCTTGGGCTGCGAATTCCTTCATGCTCTGTTTCCTGGTTACATCAACTATTTAGATTCCCTGTGCACTAGGGCTCTTCACCACTTCACATGCTTCCCAGGCTAAACATTCCCTCCGGAGATCTAAATATTCCCAGGTAAAACATTCCCTCTGGAGAGCTAAATTATTCCTCTTTAGGTAGCAGAACACTGAGCTGTTCCTCTGTTTTCCCATAAACTAAAAGATTCTGAAAGTCACTCTTGGCACCCCTAGGAGAATACTGGTGACAGGATCTGAGGTCTGAAAAGTATGTTGATGTTTTCAGAATCACCTTAGAAATATTTAAGAATGCCTTTGAGGTTTTTGGTGGTAAATTTTAAGACAAAATCATGATAGGAAATATTCCTCAGAGCCTTTCCAATTTATGTGCAATATACTTGCAGAATGTTACATCTATAGGGTATGATTAAACAGATTTTTTTAAAGGCTTCATTTCATTTCAGGTTGACATAATCCCTAATGCAAAATTCATCTAATTACTTGTAGAAGTTCATATACTTACTGGCAAAATTAAATATCAAGATGAGTTGATGATTGTTCTGTTTAATGTCTTCACAGTGTTTAGAGAGAGATCTAGTTATTTCAATATTGCTTATTCCAAATAAGCCTGTATCAAAGAAAATAATATTCCCTGACAGTTGAATTGTGATTTCAGCACACTGTGGTGTAGACATTTCAAAATTTTTCATTCCTTGAATATGAAGTACAAATATGTCTTTCTAAGTGGTAAATATTTATAATTGGGATTATATCATTTCTCTAAGCCTAAAAAAATGAGGAAAACAATTTCTTTTCATTCATGTAAATTCTCCATGTAACTGTTTGATCTGCTCTCTGAACTTTTTACCTGTATCCCCTGCATCCCTAGCCAGTTGCCCTTATCTTGCTGCCGAATAAAATGACTAACTTAACGTCTGCAGACAAATCTGCTCTCGTACTCCATTCGCTCCCTGGACACTGGTTCCTTAACTTTCTCACCTCCCCTGTATCAGCCAGGGTCCTGGGAGGACGTCGCCCACGCAGAAGTATCAGTGAAGGGCAGTTTCACGGCGGGAATAGTGGGTGTACTTGTGACTGGGGTGAAGTGAACCACAAGGACCAGTGAGTGCAGTGTCCGGGGGCCAGCTTACCAGCCCTGGGCGAGGGCTGTTCCCAGAGAGGAAAGGCCACCCGGGAGAAGCCCCTGCTTCGGCCCCGTAGGAGGGGGAGCGGGGATCCAACACCCTTCCTCACTCTGCCCCGTCTCTCCAGCTCCCTCAGTGGTGAAGCCACACGAGGTCAGAGGGTGAAGGCGCCTGTTGATGGGCCTGGTCCTCAGGGCACAGACTCGGGGTCAGGGGAGAGGGACGGAAAGTGGGTCCAAGAGGCCAACAGGTGATTCCAGGCCCAGTTCCTCTCCCAACTTGGCCGCCTGCTCCCAGTTATCTGAAGACCTCGTGTTCACGAGAAGCCCACCAGCAGCAGATACCTGACTTAAAGCGTCCCACCCTCAGGCCACCCGGTTCTATGGCATCCGTTCAGTCACTCCTCCTAAAGCAGCAGTCTGTCCATCTCACCTGCGTGGAGACGTCCAGTCAACATACCTGGTCAGCTCTACCTTCAAAGTATATACTCAGATCTGACGAGTCCTCACTGATCTAGTGGAAGCTCCTCTCTCCTCCTGTCCCACCCCTGCCTTCACACCGGCCTCCACCCCATCCAACAGTCTACACTCCACACACCACTCAGACTGTCCTTCAAGATGTGTGTCAGCTCAGGCCGCAGCCTGCACAGAACCTCCAGCTGTTCCTCAGGGCATTGCGACGAAGCACGTCGCTCGCGTGTTCAACAGTCCTGATCTCGCTTCCTGCCTGATTCAGCAGAACTCATCCTCCATGGCTCCCTCCCGAGCGCACCCTGGTCTTCCGGCCGTTCACCTGCACCACCCTGCTCAGCCACGGTGCTCTGGCTGCTACTGCCTGTTGGAGGAGCTCCCAGACAGCCCAGGGCTTGTCCTCATGTCACCCAGCTCTACTCTCTGTAGAGACAGGTCCTGTCGCTCCACGCTGAAGCCCCAACACACCCAGCCCTCTGCCCACTGCTGACACTTTCCTCATTGTCCTCAACACAACCTGGAAGAACAGCAAGTCTCAGATACCCTCGATTATAAGATGCACTATTTCATGCAACACTGAAAAAGAAAATGAAAAAGTGGCATAAGGTCCTCTTATTAGTGACTGTAAGACACATCCCAAATCAGAGGTATTAAAACATGAATGTGAAAAAAATCCATGCCTTGGGAGCAATGAATTATGTTATTATCATTAGAATGTGAAATAATTCATTATTATTAACAAGGCAGGAAGGAAACCTTGCCTCTATGCCAGACCCTAACACGAAGAGGAGCCTTGGACAAAGCTGGGGAGCAGCACCCCTACCCTCTGGATTGACTAGAATGTAAAATCTCTGAGCACTTGTCCATTTGTAACTTCTATATCCGTAGCCAAGACAGCGCCTGGCACAAAACAAATACTCAGTGAAAATTAATAAAATTAACTATTTGAATTTAGTCTAACATTTAGTGGTTTTAGCTATGTGGTTGTCTCATTTCCTTTTTTTACTTTTCTGTATCTTCTATGTTTTATTATTGATAATAATAAAATTATAGAAGCAGTGATTTTATATTTTTCAAAGCAAAAAAACTGTGATGCTGTGTATAGTTCTATACACATGATGCCTTAGAAATGGTTTCAGAGTATAAGACTTTGTTTTCAATACACTGACGGTAAGCATCTTTAGGAATAAGTCTAAAAGGTGCTTCCTTTCCTTCTCAAAAGAAGGACTGTCAGTGGCTTTAGAATTTTTCCAGTATGCTCATATGTTATGATGAAGGGACGGTTATAAATGGAAACTCAGAGGTTATGCCTATTATTATTTTATTAGCCACTTTTTCTATTGTGCCTCAAAAAAATAACGTGAAGGTAAAAATGAGAAGGAAAAAAAAATAACAGGAGAAGCAGATAGGAACACTAAAGGGAGACAGCTTGAAACACTGGCTTATTCCTCATTTAAAGTGTGGAGCTTCCAAAAATGCTAATAGAGTTTATTTATATGATCAGCATCTACTATGGTCAAGTGCTATTCAAAGTACTGGGTTTAAAAATATATATATAAAGTGTGGAGCTTAATTCTTATTATGCTGTCATGCATCAAAAAGCTTCAAAGACTGAAAGGCAAACTCCTTTGCTTTGCTTGATCCTCCTGGTAGGGAGGGGAAAAAAAATCAAATGCTATTGTATGAATTTATCATCATATTGTTCATGGGGAAAACTCATAAAAATCCTATCGGTTGCTCTCTTGGTCTGAAGTATCCTTGTCTAATACCAGCATTTACTGAAGACAAGATAAGCATCCCGGATGACAGAGCCGGTCCTCACGTGTCAGCCTCGTCGCATTCTTACTGGTCTCAACTCAGGAAACTTCATCGGTGAGGCAGAGGTTGCCTTCATCGAAAACATACTCTTTGACAATGTATAGAGTTCTGGCTGTTCCTAGGGCTGAATTAGATAGGCTGTATGGCTTGTAAAGAGGGTTAACAAACATTTATTTCCATGGCACAATGGAGTAATAGTAACAGCCTAGCAGATTCTAAAGCCCTGCTCAAAAATATCCCAGTACAAGGCTGGATTGCAGCAACTGGTCCTCAATGAAAGTTATTTCGCCCTCAGCATAGATTACGCTCTTACATAATTTACCAAGATTACATAGTTCTTACATAGATTATATTCAGAATATAATATATACTATTACATATGATATTACAGTAATTAAATTTTATTGACAGCATTAATGTTTTCCTTTTATAATAACAGTAAAAAGGAAAACAAGAAAAGAATATCTTCCAAAACTGCCACTTTCTGCCACCAGCTAACTGATACTTATTTCCAAAATAAAGTACGGCTTATATACACATAAGAATTAAGTATCAGTAGAACTTACTAAATAGAAAGGTTAGAGAGGTGAAAATGGAAAATGTGTGAATATTTAGTTTTTTCACCTGTGATTTGGTAAAAAATTACTGTGGGATCCCATTATTTTTAAACTAAACTTCGTATTTTAGGATTCATATCCAACTGTAAGAAGTAATACAGAAAGATCCCGTGTAAACTTTATCCAGTTTCCCCCATGGTAACCTCTTGCCAAACTATCCTTTGATATTGAAACAGGCAAGACGTGGAACATTTTCATCAACACAAGGATCCCCACCGTTGACCTTTTATGGCTGCACTCACTTCTCCCCAGCCCTGACCCCTCCTTAAGCCCTGACTACTACTAATTTGTTCTCTTTTCCTATGATTTTGTCATTTGAGAATGTTATAGACATGTTATAGTATGTTACCTTTGGGGGCTGTTTTCTTTTCTAGTCAGCATAGTCTTCTGGAGATTCATCTACTGGTTGTATGTATCAATAGTTTATTCCTTTTTCATTGCTGAGTAGCATTCCATGACATGGGTGTACCATAATGTGTTTGATCATTTGCATGTTTAAGGACTTCTAAGTAATTTCCAGTTTTTCACTATTATGAATGAAGCTTTTATAAATATTCCTGTTTTTATTATTATATTATTATGTTGTATGAACGTAAGTTTTCATTTCTCTGGGATAAATGCCAAGGTGTGCAATTGTTGTCATATGTTAGTTGTATGTTTAGCTTTTTAAAAGAAATTGCCAAACTGTTTTCCAGAGTAGCTGCACCATTTTACATTCCCACCAGCAACGTTTGAATGATCTAGTTTCTCCACATCCTTGACAGCATTGGTGTTGTCACGATTTTTTTTTAATCACAGATATCCTGATAGGTGTGTAATATCTCATTTTTGTTTTAATTTGCATTCTCCTGATGGCTACTGATGTTGGACATCTTTTCATGGGCTTATCTGCCATCTATATACCTCCTTTGGTGAAAGGTCTGTTCATATATTTTGTCCATTGGTTAACTGTGCGTGTTTTATTGTTGAGTTTTGAAAGCTCTTCACGTATTCTAGACATTTTATATATTCTAGACACTCGTCCTTTACCAAATATATGGCTTGAACATATTATCTTCCACTCTGTAGCTTGTCTTTCCATCTCCTTCATATGTTCTTTCACAGAACAAAAGTTTTTAATTTTGATGAGATCTATTTAATCAATTTTTCCATTTATGGATTGCATTTTGGTGCCAAGTTTAATAACTTGCCTAGTCTCAAATTGTAAAAACTATACCTCCAATCTTTCTCTGATTGTTTTATAGCTTTACATTTTATATTTAACTGTTTTATCCACTTCAGTTAATTTTTGTGTAACGTATGAGGCATAGCTGAAGGTTCTTTTACATGTGTACTTATGTCCAGTTGCTCCAGTGCTATGTGCTGAAGGACTGTTCTTCCTCCACGGAACTGGTTCTGCACCTTCGTCAACATTCAAAGGGTCTATTTCTGGACTTTCCATTCCATTTCATTTACGTGTCTACCCTTCCACCAACACCACAGAGTCTGCATTACTGTAGCTTCATACTAGGCCTTCAAATTGGGGGGACTGTTTCTCCTGCTTTATTCTTTTCCAAAACTTTTTTAGCTATTCTAGTTCCTTTGCCTTTCCATATAAATTTTAGAATAATCTTGCCTAGACTTACAAAAAATCTTGCTGATATTTTGATACAATTGTGTTAAACCTGTATATCAATTTGGGGACAACTGGCATCTTTAATCTGAGTCTTCCAATTCTTGAACACAATTTCTCGCCATTATTTTGATCTTTGCTTGCTTTCAACAGCACTGTGTGGTTTGCAGCATACAATTCTATACATGTTTGTTTAGATTACACCTAAGTATTTCATTGTTTTGAGTGATTGTAAATGGTGTGTTTGTGTGTGCGCGTGTGCGTGTGTACACACGCATGCGCGCGGACACACACGCCCCTTATATAGTGAAAGAACCCAGAAACAATGAGAAATCAAGAGGCAATGAACATTACAAATGCTCAGATTATAGTCTGAAAGATCATTTTCCACTAAAGGAACCCAGGACTCCTGAGATAAATGACTCTATTCATGTCTGAAGCAGGAATTATAAGAGACAAACTTGGAATATTGGAATATTTGCTAGACCAGATGTCAAGGGGGCCACCACATACTCAGGGGTTAACTTGAGAAGGCACCAAAAAAAGACAAAGATAGCATAATTTCAGCATCAGTAAAGACAGTAAGTTTCATAGACTGAAAACCATCATATATGTTTAAAACCAGTAGTTCTTAAAAATGCAAAAATAAAATTAATCACTTTAGAGCAGTAGTTTTCAACCAGGGGAAATTTTGCCACTATCCTCCCCATTTGACAATGTCTGAGGACATTTTTTTTAATATTTACAAATTGAGGTGGAAGATGCTAGTGGTATCCAGTGGGTAGAGGCCAGGGATGCTGCAAAACATCATATTATGTAGAGGACAGTCCCTCCTTTCATGCTGCAAACAGACAAATATCCAGCCCAAATGTCAAGGATGCCCAGGCTGAGAATGCGAGGACCAACAGAAGCAAGCATTTATCTAGTTTTGCCTATGTAAACGTAAGCCCCGAAAATCAAATAGCACACTTCTCTTTACAGAAGTACCTCCATTAATACACAGGACAAGGAAAGCCAGAATCAGAATACTTCAGCTTGCAGCCCTTATTCAACAAGCAGATCTAGTCAACGGGCATTACTGCCTGTGTTTCCTGATAGGAAATCACACCATGAGATGCGTCTTGCCGAAAAATCTCAAACTTCTATCTGACCAAGCCTGTATACCCCGCCAACAATTTTAAGCAATTTTCATAAACACCATGGGGATGTAATCAGCAAAAGGCATACTGTGGCAATCTCTACAGGACACTCTCTGACCCTTTTTCTTCTACAAATAAATTGCTGAAATAAAGACAGAAGGGGAAAATATAAATTAAAACTCAAGGTACAACAACCAACCACGGTCACAAAACAATGGATATTTGATAATTATTTTCATTCTTACAGCACATCAGAATGATGGAGGGGAAAAAACATGTTTTTATGTAGTCAGGGTCACATCTTCTGGACCTCACTTCACTGTTGAATGGAGATGTTATTTTTCTAATGGCCTTAAAGTACACGTGCTGAGTACCTATTCAATTCTGGAGATTGTCGTATGTGCATATATAAATTATCATCTTATTTAATTCACAAAACCCTATGAGGTACATGTAAGGATGCCCATTTTGAAACCGGATACAAGCCCCTGTGTCCCTGCCTTTTGCTCTTGTCTCCCAGACCTCCCCTGAGTCTCAAAAGGCTGGCTCAAGAGTTCATAGTTAAAAGACTGTAAACATGTAGTAACAAAGAAGAGCAGCTGGGCCAGGAGAATGGGGAACAACTTAAACAATGGATCAGCCATACAGCAGAGTCACAGAATCGTTAGTTCCCCCGGAAGGACATAGATAACAGTGTCTGATGCATATTCCTAACTGCTTTTAAAGAAAGCAGACTCTCATCAAATAGAATTTGCTAACCAAAAGCACAGAGACCCCAGACCAGTTGGAACCAAACGGTTGGTGATGTTTACTCCAGAAATACCACCCTATTACCTCACCACCAACCAAGCAGAGAATTGTGCACAAGCTGGTCACACACTCTGTGCCCTCTCCCTCACCCTGATTTTAAAAATCCTTCCGTGGTGGGTCTTTTGAACATGAGCTGCCCATTCACCTTGCTTGGCCACACTTTCCTTCACCACAACCTGAAGACAGCAGATGCACTTTACTGGGTACGGGTGAGCTGACCTCAGTTTGGTTCCGTAACAATTTCACAGAAATTTCTTGGAAAGAGGAAGTAAGTTACCATAGAGAGTAACTTAAACACATAGTTCAAAGCAGGTGCAGCCAAGTCTCTGTAGCTCCCGTGCTCATAGCTTTTTTATACACAATTTTTCTTTTTTAATTTTTTTTTAACAGAGCAGAGACTTCATGAAACAAGAATGATGAATCTGTTCATCACAGACAATAAAAGAGAAAGCCTGGAGAAAAGAATACCAGTTGGGAGACAGTTGCCATAACCTAGGTGGAAATACATGGCAAATGGTGAGGACGGGAGAAACAAGGCCATGTAGCAAGGGAGGGTTTCTGATTTATTTTAATAAAATCCACGAGAATAAGAGCAAAGCAATGTAAATAGTAAAGGAATAAACTTTGAGGAAACACCAAAAAAATAACACCAGTGGCAACTGAGGGATCATATCCTTGAACAAAAGAGTATAATTCAACTGGGTATGCTATAGAAAAAGAAAAAGCATAAAATTTAGATCCATCATTTTGCCTCTAAAGGAGATTGTAGGTGGAGGAAACAATGAAATCACTTCTTGTTCTGAGCACACCAGTGGGAATAAGCAATGTAATGGAAAGTCAGAAATCCTGTCCCAGACCTGGATTGATAATTACATTTTTGACAAGAAGCGAACAGTTTGGAAAGATAACAGTAAAGTTGAAATGGACTAAAAAAACTACTTTGAAAAGTTTGTTGTAATAGAATTGACTTCAAGAAAGGAAACAGCCACAGCCTTAGAGAGGAAAAGAAAAAAGGAGGAGGGGGGAGAAAACTGTCAATGTGAATTTTAAAGCATTATTAAACCATAGAAAAAAGAGAGACTACCTGAAATAAAAAACACTTATAAATCATGTTGCACGAGCTATTATAAAATTAGTTTTCCTTTCCTTTCTAGAGAACACCCCTTGAGGTAAACTGTTTATTTAACTAGGCTGTTTGTAAAACACAGCTTCCAACTGAGGACCCTTTTATAGACTTTCATGTGCTTTCATATCTATTTATGCAATTTATCCAGACAAAATCCCAGTTATGATTATCCCCACTTCACAGATAATCAAACTGTATTCAGATGATTAGTGATTAGCTCATGGCCATGCTGGATAAAATGCTGGTAGTCGTAGTTTAAACTGCACATGCAAACCAAGTGTTCTAATGAAGGTTTCACACTGTATAGATACAAGGAAAGCTGTTTAGGAAATCTAGTTAGAAAAATATATACATTGTAAAAAGTTTTAAAAAAAAGAAACAGGAAGATATGCCATTTTTGAAACTGTTTTGCTTATAATGTACAAAAATACATGTGATGAATCTAGACTTTGGAATTCTGTTATCTATTAGATAGAACTTGCTGGAAATATAAAGCTGTGTTAGTTGTGCTCAAGTTATGAATTTTGAATTCTAGCTGGTATCCTTAATGATCCTTCTTCTAACTTTAAGAACATGTGGAAAAATCACAGCACCAACTACGGTGGAGGGAACAAGGAAATAATTAGTCTGCTGTCTGCACAAAAGGACTTGCTAGTAAAAGAGTTGAAGATGTAAGGAATAAAAAAATTGATGAAATGTGAGCTCATTTTCAGGAAGGTACAATATTCTTAATAAAATTAAAATGCTGCATGACATCAGCTGTTATATTTTGAGTACCTCATTACTAAAAGGATTTAGAAAACATCCAAAGAGCAATAGAAATGATCAAAGAACCGCAGGCAGTGATAAAAAAAAATGAAAGGATCTCCATGGAGGAGAAAAAAAATGATGTACAAAAGTCACTCTATCAAACACAAATTAGTGAAAAACATAGCATTTTTTTCTCATGACACAATTTCAATAGAATTAAATATTTCAATGAAAGAAGAATGCTAATTTTAGCACTGTAGATGAATAGTTGAGTCCCAGAAAAAAAAAAAATGAGTGAACCAAAGAGGGGAAAAAAAAGAGGAGGATGGCTTAGGTTTCACGCAAAGGTAAACTACCTCAGGTGGTGTTTGAGGAAGAAGTGGTAAACAAGGTATTCTTGTAAGAGGGGTTCATGTCAGGAGGGCTTGGAAATCCATGGTAAAGGGTTTGTTTGTAGCATTGTAGGCAATGGGCAACAGACATCTATAACGGAGGAGTGAAAAGGTCAGGGGTTTCTGTGGGATCACATATTGAATCTCTGATCTTTTGGCCTCTTTTTAAAATGTGTTTGTTCCTTGCTGCTCGGGTTCTCCTTTGGAAACTGCTCTTTGCTCAGGCCCTGTGGTTTTGGTGGTACCGTCACCTGTGCATCTTCACCCACCATCCCTGACTCACCAGCACCACCACCTGTGCAGCCTCACCGACCATCCCCCAGTCAGTGGCCACAGGCAGCTCACAGCGGGCAATCCGGTGCTGCATGCCTTTGGACACATAACCCAGGCAGCACCACTCCATCAGTTTGGGGATTGAGATGGATGCCATAGAAAGAATCTTCCCTCTTGGTTTTCTGAGACCACGAACTATAAGAACAATACAAGCTCAGAGGAGCTGAAAGCCATGTTTGTTTTATCTTTTTCTGTCACATACAGAGACATGAAGCCTGAGCTTCCTGAGAATGAAGCCATATGCAAGCAAAGCAGAGCTAAGAAACAGAAAAGGTCCTGATGATGCCCTTGGACAATCCTGAAGCAGGTTAGGGATGAGCCTTTCCACTGTAACCAACAGAGTTTGTTTGTTTTTTTAAATAATAGAGATGGAATAATTTCAAAAAATAAGATTGAAGGCTAAGAGAGCAATTAGAATGACACTGTCTTAGTCTATGTGAGAATTGGAAGGGTAGATCATAAGGACAGAAAAAAACAAGAAAAACATATTAGTGTCTGTTGATGGAGCTGCCTCTCATAAGGGATAAGTAGATTGAACGTGAGACTCTCCTGGGACGAGAGTTGTCCGCTCACCTTTCCCTGAGGTCGACAGGAAGGAGGAAAGGTTGGAGCAGATGAAGATGTCTGTGGAGGAGGAAAGCTGAAAAATTTCTTAAAACAAGAGACTTCCCCCCTGACATGTAGGAGAAAGGGGTTGCTGTAGATCTCATTAGTGAAGGTTTGAAGGAAAGCGAAGGTTTGCAGTAGCTGCTCTGAGTCCATAGGTTCTAAGTAGAAGGACTTCATGCCCTAGAGATGGTGAGTGAGGTGGGGTAGCGGCAAGAGGACCAGAGGGTGGTCAGGACCTTAGTGCCCAAAGCACCTCTCCCAGGCAGAGCCCCAGCTGCACACCCACAGCAAAGGGAGTCATGGTGGAGATTATACGTAGATGCTTCAGGCAATAATTACCAACTTCCTGAGTCTTATTTTTACAAAATAGAGTTTGGGGGATGACTTTCTCAACTGTCCACTAACTTTGGAAACATCATTCAGACATAATTTTTATTCCCAAAGAAGATCCTCTGCTAACATTAATAAACCACCTTCCCCAAAGAGAAAATGCAGGAAATGGGGTGAGAACCAATCACAATGAACTTGAACAACTGTACGTAAACAGAAATCAAAGACGTGTTAGGGGAAGAGTGGAAGAGTTTCCGTCAACTGCAATGGGAAAGGGTCACAGACACACTTGCTTTCTCCTCCTCACCTCCCCCTCCCAACACTCGAGGGCTACACAGCATGGGGCAGTGTTGGAAGAACTCATACTGGCATTAGCCTTTGGGATTGCTTCATGAAATTAGGAAAGTGAATCAGTTTTTAGATTATTTGCATTGAAACGGTATAAATCTGAATAATTTTAGAGGAAAGTTGAAATTAAATGGGCTTAGTTTGAGAAATAACTTGAGAGACTGAATTCAGTGCCTTCGCTTTTAAAACACTGAATTCTAATCAGCAAGCTCTGTATTTTTACCTTTCTCCCATTTTCTTGTTTCTATACTTGTATATAAAACGTTGGGAAAGTGAAACTTTTCTTTTTTATTCTATCTTTTCTCTATAGCAAAGAATAAATAAGCAAAAGCATTCATGTGAGAACAGGGCAAATCATATTTTAAGTTGGAAAGTTTCAAGTTATCTCCAATATTCAGAACTTTACGAAATCCCCGCTGCCCTGGTCTAGGACTGCTGTGGCTCCTAGGAATGCTTCTAACGGAGAGGAGGAGCCCAGTGCTGGCTGGCTGGGAATCAGTTCTTCATCGTCTACGCAGTGGTCAGGAGCCTAACCTTGTTGTGAGTATATGACCTTCAGAAAACCATCTGATTTTCATTTTCCTCCACACGTCCTGCATGTGAGCACTTACTCCAATGACAGAAAGTAACTGCAGGCGTGTGCCCATCAGCCCCCCTCCAGCTCTGGGGAGAGACCACGCGGCTCGGCCCTCCACTGCCTGCCTGGCCTCATGATCAGCCTCCATCATGACCTAACTGTGATCCTTCAGAACGATTTTCTTCCCATCTAAGTATATGGTTACAAACACGCCTCTCCTAAGCTCTGATAAAACGTAGGGCCTGCTCAGCATTTAAGGGTGTCTGAGATGCTTCACCACAACCTCTTGTGTTATCTAGTTTGGTTCAATTTTATACTAGGCGCTACTGAATTGTTCTCTACTATACTGAAAATGCAGCTATGTTCTCTCCTTATTTCCACCTTGGCATTGCAATATTCCCAGTGGAGGATTTTAATTCAAGAAGGCAACGCTCACATGCCGTTTGTCTTGCTAATTGTTCCTGGAGTCAGTTTCCCATAGAAACCAAATATTCATAGAACTGTTGCTTTATATCTTTTTCAGAGCTGGGAGAAGAGCCTGCAGATGCTCTGTTCCTACCTCTCATCATAGAGGAGGGTCTTAAAGGCCAGGGAAAGTCAAGGAAAGTCTAGGAAGACTAAAACTGAAGCCCAGGTCTCTTGGCTACAGCTCCGTCCACCAGCTTGTTCCATGTATGGTCCTGCCACTCCTTCCAGACCTTTCTGGCCCAAGTACAGACCGGCCTGGCTTCTCGGCTAGTTTTTCTCTTCATCAGTCTCTCTTTGCACTAACTTCCTTTCTGCTCACTCTGAATTCCCAATAGAAAAGCCAAAAAGCACGGAGCTATACATGCTGCCAGGTTAAGAAATATATCTAAAAGAAAATACATTTGAGCTGAATCATAAAAACCCTTCTGTGATGAAAGGCCCAGCCTGGCTTAGAAACATGAGCAAATGTATGTGGATTAAACAATGCAGGATGTACGGAGAGAAAAGAGTGGGTCCACTGCTAATTTTAAATCAGTCATGCAAAATGTGATCCATTTTCAAATCAACACACTTTAGTAATTCCACCTAGGACTCCAAAAGTAGACTTTCTGAGGTCATTAAAATTCTAAAGGAAGCAGGAATATGGAAGAAAAAAAAAACACAGATTGTGGGGAAATTGAAGAACAAAGGGATATATGACTTTGTGGCCACATGGATCCCACTGTATCTTTTTTTTATAATTAAAAAAATTTTTTTTATCTTTTGGCCACACCACACAGCATGTGGGATCTTAGTTCCCGGACCAGGGGTTGAACCCGCACCCTCTGCAGTGGAAACACGAAGTCTTAACCACTGGACCGCCAGGGAAGTCCCATTGCATCTGACTCTAGAATCCAAGTGGTGAGGAGGTCAGGGTATGTTGTTAGTCAAACATTCAGGATACAGGAGAAGCAGGAAGGCAGCAAAGGTGGCTAGAAAAAAAATACAGCCCCTTCATTTTACCTAGAGAGCTAAACATGTCACCTAGAGGTCCCCCCTAGTTTCGGTTACTCCTCACCCTCTTTTGTCCATGAGGAACACCACTCACAGCATGTCATTCTCCCAGCACGAAGACACAGATGGGAACTGTCTCCCAGCAAGTCTGCAGTAAGTGCCTCAGAGAGCCCTGAACCCCAGATCACTTCCACGATGCCCTAACTCAGGTTACTGTGAGAGTGAAGCCTAATCTGTGAGGATCAATGTTAAGAGGGGCGATTGGGATGCAGCCACAGCCGAGGGGCCCCTAAACCTGGAATTTAAATGTCAGACTTCCACGTTAGCCTTTCGTGCGCTCGCGCTGCACCATCTGCTCTACCAGCTCCTCCGTGCGGATGTGTTTAACTATTTAATAACGGCTGATCCCACGTCATGAAAAGGAGACGGTATTTATAATTCACTCATGACACGGAGCTCAGGGGAAAAAATAGAGTTTTGGAGTAAACGGTGCTCCTGATACAACACGGCCGGTCGTGAGTGTTCGCGTATCTTAAAACCACTTACCCACCCAACAAAAGAACGAGGAATGATCGTAAACTCAACACTATTCTAGTAGGTAGTTTTGTTGCTGTCATGTGCTTGGTTTTTTTTATTTTGTGTTAATAATATCCTGTGTTAATACTATTAGTCTGTAGGTAGAACAACTGAACATGGGTTGGGTCAGTTTGGAAGATTCAGAAGCAAACAGAAGAAAACAGCAAACAAATAGAACCAGATGATTTCAGCCTCAAACATTCAATTATTAATATGTCAGGCTATTAAATGGTTTAAATTTAAATGTCTAACCAAATTATCAGTATGTTTTGCTTTCTAAACATAACTTCTCTATTATAATACGGCTTATATAATTTTTTAATTTCATTAACCAGAGCTCTGAGAAAATTCATACCCAAGAGTTATTATACAGATTTAATTTTTATATTCACCTCTACTAGTAATCTTGGTAAAATGAAAGAGAGCCATCTGATGAAGAGGCTTCTAATAACGTTGAAATGAGAGATCTTTTAGCTGAGATGCCATTTTTCTAATTTTGCTACATTCGTTTTTACACACCTTACTTTGCTGCTCATTTATAAGAATAATATATAAATATTCTCTAGAAGAGCTTTGCAAAGGTAAAGTCGCAATATAATCATGGTTTTCTTTTCCTTCTTTAAACTCACTCTAAGATCTTTATATGACTCTTACTGTCTATAAAATAATGTCTTAAAATGAGGTTTTGGTTTTTTGCAGTTAAATGTATAAACTACAGAATTAACAACCCAAAGGAGGCAACCAGGATTGTTAGAAGCAGCACACATCCATGGAGTAGTTTCTACAAACTGTAAGAATTTCTCTTATAACTCCTGTTTTTAGCACACACAAAAAAATACTGCATAGTTCAAAACTGACTAATAAAACTGGGCAACTCTCAACAGGGTCAGCTCCACGCAAACTGACTGCTGATTCCACTGTCAGCGTCTAGTGAGCCTCTGATCGAGAAGTTCACTTATATGCTCAACATAAACCCAGTCACGCTCTCACTCTTCTATTCTTGGAGAAAAAAATACCTACTAGAAAAAATTCAATAAATCACTACTTATTCCTAGCAAATAATAGTAGTTTAGTCTCAACATTTTCAGATATTATATATATATAAACATATACATAAACATTACATATATAATGTGTATATATAACATATATAAATATTACACAGTAAATGTTCAAAATTAACCATTCCCCAAATACCCACTAACACATGACTCCTTTTGCAATAGTAAAAATGAAAACAAACTAACAAATGAAAAATAACCCAGCAAGAATATGACAACCAAGAATTTAAACATTGCAGATATATTCGAGAGAAAAAAAATTTTTTTTAAAGACTAAAAAGTAAGTAATGCCTATTTTCAACTCATTTGCACAGTTATAAGATCAAGTTAATAAAACAAGTGTGAATGTATTAAACAATATATTGAATTAGAAATACAGCATATTTTACACTCTATATATTTGTATAAAGTATCTACTTTGTTCTATTTTCCTCATTTGCTTATCATTACTGAAACTAAAATTATCTTTTCTCTTGATTCTAAAAGGCAAGTTCCCGGAAGAGCTGCAGTTCAACACTGAGAGAACCAAGCTGGCACCTGGTGGAAGACAAGTAAGTACTCATGGGGTGGATGAGTTCTCCAAACCCGAAATGATTTTATTCTGTCAGTTATAGTTTATTGCTCACCAGATGAAGACACCATGTACCCTGGGATAACCTGGAGATAGAAAGCTGAATGAAACTGGTCTCTGTTCTCAAGGGCTAACTATTAAAAATGTCATCTTGGCTAAAAGGGAGATGTGACCAAGAGCTGCTAGAAACAATGGAAGCAGTTGTCCAGGGAAAAGCCTCTGCCCGTGGACCACACTCAAGATGGGTCTTGATGGACAGGGAGGACATTCCTGGGTAGAGAGAGTGTTTGGGCACCCTCAAGGGAGAGAATCACACAAGCACGGATGGGAGAAAGGGCGTGACGTGCAAGGTACAAGCGTGGCCTTGGCTCAGTGCAGAGAGGCAGCCGTCTGGAGATGATGAGGATTTTATCTCATCTGCTGTGCTTGGGCCATGTGGAGGGCAGGCCAGGTGCAGGTACGGAAGGTCATTCAGTCACCAGGCAGAGAACAGAATGGGAAGACAGGAGAAAGGTGTTAACACACTCCGTCTGCTGGCACCCGTGGGGCACAGATCCTGTGACGGACTTTCCAGGAGTTGTATACCTGCTCCTTCTCACAGAAACGTCCCCGCGATGCAGCCTCAGCATCACAGAACCACAGACCTTACACACCCCACTGTCCTGTACCCTACCAAGGGCCCCGGCTGACCTGAACCCACATGCAGAGTGAGAAGCAGATGATACCCGTAAAAGGTCTAACCGCAGGCACCTTGGGAATTTGTGCAGAAATCATCCCTCTGGCATTAGGGGAGCCACCTAGACCAGCAGAGATGGAAGCCAAAAAATGGCCATGAGTTATTGTACGTTTTTCTAGGAAATGAGGCCAGTTAGAATCCTAGAGAAGTCGTGCCCAGGTTGGGAGAAGTGATGGTGTGTGGGGCAGTGGACCTCTGGGTACCACCCATGTCCCTGCTTCAGAATCAAGGCACTCAGCCTCTCAGCTGCTGGAGCTCACAGCTGCATCCCTCTCCAGGAATCACGTCAAACAGGGTTGTGCCCGCTCCCTGGGGGCAGCCCTCATCAATGGCTAATGGTACCAGCCCCGCCCTCTTGCTTCAGCTTGGGAAAACTCTGAAGGGCTGTCCCAGCTCCGAGGTTTCCCTGGGTCCGGCCAGGGTACCAGGCGTACCTGCGCACTGCTCAGCTCCTCCCTCTGCCCCATTCTGTTTCCTTCTCTTCCTTGCAGGTATTTCCAAGTGCTCCCCTCATACACCCTCCCAAACAAATCCAGCTCAGAGTCAGCATCCAGCACAAAGGTTAATTTGTCATAGATTTAAATCAGGTCTTTGAAAACATTTTTAAATACACTTTAGATACCAGACCGTATCAGTTGTGAAAAAGAAAATACACATTATAAATCCTTGGTAGGTTCAACTTGGATTTTGCACAAAATTAAAACAAAAGTTTACATGAAGCTATTTCACACGACTTTACTTCGTCTTTAGGGTTTTAGGCATCACTCTGTTATTGGCAGGCATGTTCCTGCCTGACCTTGTCTGAGTATCAGCTTCAGGCTACAAGGCCAGGGCCATGGGCTCACTTTCTGTGTGGACCAGCGGGATTTCCTCTGTTCAGTGGTCACACACACACTGCACCTTCAACTCCAGTTGGACCCCTTTTAAATGTGCAATTACTCACACAGAGGGCCAGGAAGGGTCTGTGCCTAGCAGCTGGAGCAAATCCAACCATTTGAGTAGAGAAATAGTGTGCTGGCCAGGGTTCTTCAGAGAAACAGAACCAATAGGATATTTCTATCTTTATCTCTGTCTCTATGTCTCTATCCCCACATCCACCTCCAACTCTATCTATCTATCTATCTATCTATCTATCTAAATATCTATCTATCTACCTACCTACCTATTGAAATTAATTTATTATAAGGAATTGGCTTACATGATTATGGCAACTGAGGTGTCCAGACCCAAGAGAGCCAGTGGTGTAAGTTCCAGTCCAAATCTGAGATCAAAGGCAGGAGATGCCCAATGTTCTAGCTCAAAGACAGGCAGAGAGAGCAACTTTTCTTCACTCAGCCTGTGGCTCTATTCAGACCTTCAACTGATTGGATGAGGCCTACCCACACTGGGGAGGCTGATCTGTTTTACTCAGTCCACCCTTTCAAATGTTAACCTCATCCAGAAACAGCCCTGCAGACACACCCAGAATAATGTTTGACAAAATGTTTGGGCACCCTGTGGCCAGTCAAGCTGACCCATAAAATTAACCATCACAAGTATCTCAAAGATTAAACAACCTTGATACTGTAGCAGCAATGCTGTCCACCAAGAATGGAGAAGAGATGCTGTTCTCTGAACTAGATCGTATTTCCCCCTCTTCAGTGCATTACGAACACCTGTGGGATCACAGATTACAGACTGAGACACCTAAACTGATCTTTACCACTCCCTTATCAGTGTGTTCACAGGACCTAGGAGACAATTCTGTTTCTGGTATCAAACAGTATTGTTGAGCTCAACTTCTATTGAAACAATTCTTAGCATGAGCCTAAAATAGGTCGTTTTACCACACAGCAGCACATCACAGGGAACATTCCCTTTAATTTACCCCCTGCTAAAATTTAAATAGCTATGGTAAATTACATAAAACATGATTTGTGGAAATCAGTTCATCCACATGTGTAATGAAGTCTAACTGAACATTATTTTTGTGACGAGAAATGATCCAAAGTTAACCCACTTAACTATAGAGAGTGAAGCCATAAAAATGCAGGGCCGCCAGCATTGCAAACTCGTATTTGTTTGACTATCCAGACGTTATGTGCTTGCTTCTTGTTAACCTTCCTCAGTGCTAGAAGAGACAGTGGTTGTGGAAAGCCCACCACTGAACTGAGATTTTGTTTTCCTTTCTCTTCTATTGAATAAAAACAATCTGCTGTAATATATAATGTATGTTATTTTAAATGTATATAATCTCAAGCTCTATTACATTATTATAATATTTTAACAAGAATCCGTTTGTATTATTAAATGTAAGATTGGTTTACAAAATTTGTATTTACCTCAGTATTTACCTTACATACGATAGGAATTTTGAAATATAAAGTAGAAAAACTATGCACTAAGCGGGTTAGCTTTCTATATATATCATTCTATCACATATATATTATACATATATGTGAGTTACATATATGACATATACATATGAATTATATATGATTTATGTATTTATGAATTATATATATTATATGCAATTATATAGTATATAACAATTGTATATTATATACACATATTAGGTTTTATACAGTTTATTTACTAGATGAATAGTACTGCTTATACAGCTATATTATAATTATTTACATCATATTTTTTACCTTTTGGGGTTTTGAGTAGATTATTTTGAATTAAATATTTTCATATGTAAAAAGGTTTTAAACAAATAAAACTCACCTCTCTTTGATCGCCTTCTTAGATGTATGACATATCTCCCTAAAGAATTCTCATTTTTTAAACTTTGCAAAATATGTGCCAATAATTTTCTTAATTGTCAGCATATTCTCTCCCTCCATATATAAATATATTTATATACACAGATGTATGTATATATGTATATGTAAACATATATAAATTACATATATACATACAAACACAAGTCTAGCAAGATAATTTATATGTTTATTTTCCTTCCGCTGGCCTTGAGCTCTCCACAGTGATTACATTTGTATTTTAGTTTCTGAGTGTTTCTCTGCTCACCCTTCCACACCTTGTGATTACCAAGCACAGCCAAGCCTTCCTCTGTGCTTCTCTGCCCCAGCTGCTGTATCACAAACTCTTCCTTAAAAGACTAAACTGAGTGAGTACATATGCTCCCTAGGCAACCTGGGGGGAGGTGACAGAGATGGAAGCAAATGGAGAAACCCAGAGGCACCCAAGACTGACAGCCTGGTGATGCAGGTCCACAGGTGGGTGGCGTGGACCCAGAGTTCTCCCGACCCATCATCCCCAAGAGGCTGCTTCAACACCACCGTGCCCCTGGGGAGGGAAGGCTGCCAGTGCAGGACTCACTAGGGAGCTTCTGTGAGAGACGACCGTGCCCAAAGTGTCAAAGTAACAAGCATGACTCAAAGCTTTGAGGACCCCCAAACGTTCTGTATCCCCACAATGCTGGGGGAATTTTCAACATCTTGGTGAGATGGGGGTGGACAGGAAGGAAAGGGCTGACGTGGGGCCCCTCCGGTCACAACCAAGATTAAATTTACTGCCTCTTGGTTAGGATGGTGTCTCTGAAAGAAATTCAAATTGATTTTAAAATAAGATGGTGTGACATTTCTTGTCCATCAAAGTTCGTCTAGAGTTTATAAGCCAAGAGACAAAGCATGACTTCAGGTTTGGTGTTGTATGTATTGAAAATTCTGGAAGGACACACAAGGAAATATTGAGAGCTGTTGCCTGGAGGAAGTAACCTGGAAGGGGCACTTACAATTCTTACATATTTTACTATAAGCAATAAAAAATTCTTATTTGTAGAATAAACTCAAAATTAAAAGAGGAAAATGCATATGCAAATAATAGTTAGCATTTCTCACTCTACGTGCTTTCCACATTTTAGGTCAATTGATTTTTACAACATACTAATGAAATCGGTGTCATTATTATTTTCTCCCTTTTTAGAAAAATGAGGAGTCTGACACACAGAGAGTTTAAACAGCTTGCCCAGCTAAGTGGCAGAGTGAGGACCCTGGGTACTCTGGCTTCAGAGCCTGTATGCTTAACTATCAGTGGTGTTAGTTAAAATCGCGCAATATCAAAATCTAGAAAGTGAAACCATGTGTAAGTATCAGCTGTATATATTTTCTGATAAAACAATACACAACAATATTTTCAATCAAATAGTGTAATTATTTATGTATTTGATGCTCACCTTTACAAATGGTTTTTATTTTATCTCCAATTGATAGCTTAATATAGCACTCTGGAAATACCAGTTTCAAGAATGTCTTCTTTTTTTAAATTAATTTATTTATTTTACTTTATTTCTTTATTGACATATAGTTGATTTACAATGTCATGTTAGTTTCAGGTGTACAGCACAGTGATTCAGTTATATGTATGTATATAATATATAAAATATTGAGTATAGTTCCATGTGCTATACAGTAGGTCTTTGTTGTTCATCTATTTTGTACATAGTAGTGTGTATATGTTAATCCCAATCTCCTAATTTATCTCTTCCTCCCCCTTTCCCTTTTCATAACCATAAGTTTGTTTTCCACATCTGTGACTCTACTTCTGTTTTGTAAATAAGTTTATTTGTATCTTTTTCTTTTAGATTCCACATATAAGTGATATCATATGATATTTGTCTTTTTCTGGCTTACTTCACTTAGTATGACAATCTCTAGGTCCATAGGATGTCTTCTTTTGATATATTATATTCTCTCAATTTTTAAAGTTCTCAAATCTTATATTAGTCCTTGTTTGAATTATCTTTTTAACTACAGAATATTTTTCTGTCAAAAATAATAAATGGCTTTGAACTGGCAGTTTCTCAAGGATTGACAGCCATCCACATTTCCATGACATCTTAGGTTGTAGCCACTAATAGGCTATCGAGACTGTTAACAGACTACTAATTAGAAGTCAATGTGATTATAATGAATGCTGTATGGTCATCAAACTGAAACAGGACATTTGGAAGAATATTTGTATTGTAATTGAGAAGACTGACATCCCTTAGTAGTTAAGGATCCTCAATTTGGGAAAGATGCTCCTCTCTCGAGTCTTTATCCTAGTCTGTATGATATGTGTCTTCAAACTGCATGACTTAATTTACTGTCATTTGCCCTGTTGGGAAGTGTCTGGTATTTCACGATGCATTTAGATTCTACCAAAAGCAGTAGCAAGTGCAGGTCATGTGGAAAGGATTATATCTCTGCTGTACTTTCTTAAATAAGGCACAGTCATGTAGAAGTTCAATTAAAGGTCAACTCTAAAAACCCAAATGTCAGAAGTATTCAGCAATTATCTGTGCATTCAAGTCCTAACCTTTGCATGGGATGTAAATACCATTTTTTCTCGTAGCATTTCTTATTAAAAAAGAGTCATTAAGTCCCCATCGCAGCCCATGTCTCCAGCAAGGAGTCTTTCACACTTTGTATCTAAGGACACTCCTGTGGAGCCCCCTCATCACCACAGGACTTTTCAACACTGTGACTATTATCCTTCATCCCACAAGGCAAGGGTGTGGCCCTGTTAGGCTGCCTTCACTGTTGGACTCATGACACCACCACGTACCATCTTTATTGTTTTGACATTGGGAGATGCTTTTAATTACCTGCCTCACTGGCTTGGTGTGCAGTAACCACTAGCTGCTTTTTTTTCAGCTCCTGACTACCCTACAGTGGACACTGAGAAGACAAGAGCATACTGTTTCTTTATTCAAATTCACAAAGTAAAACTAAAGAAAATAAAATCCCAGCTCTCCAGATTAATATTTCTTTCATTTTCACTTATGTACGCACACATCTGTCATGTCAAAGATTTCAATGAACTCTGTAATTAATGAAGAAACCAGTAAGATATTTAACAAACTGTTTTGAAGGAGAATTCAAAGAAAATGCATATATAGACCGTTAGCAACACTGAAACAAAATTGCTAATAGATGCAAAAGTCTTCAATATCCACAGGGTAATAATCAACTGCATCTCCTCCCATGTCACTTTCCTAATTTTTCCTGACAATAACTTACAAATTATTTCTTTCTTTGTAACAGTTCCCCTACAGTAAAATAATCCAAATAAAATAACCGCCAATTTTATTGTATTACTGTTCTTTTAAATTTCTTACTTCCTTAGAATTCTGAAACTTAAGGAAAGTATCTAAAGTTTTGACAATTTAAATAGTTATGTGGGGGGCCTCCCTGGTGGCGCAGTGGTTGAGAGTCCGCCTGCCGATGCAGGGGATACGGGTTCGTGCCCCGGTCTGGGAGGATCCCATATGCCGCGGAGCGGCTGGGCCCGTGAGCCACGGCCGCTGGGCCTGCGCGTCCGGAGCCTGTGCTCCGCAGCGGGAGAGGCCACAACAGTGAGAGGCCCGCATACCGCAAAAAGAAAAAAAAAAAAAAAAAAGTTATGTGGGGACTTCCCTAGTGGCACAGTGGTTAAGAATCCACCTGCCAATGCAGGCGACATGGGTTCGATCCCTGATCCGGGAAGATCCCACATGCCACAGAGCAATGAAGCCCATGCGCCGAAACTACTGAGCCTGCACTCTAGAGCCTGCGAGGCACAACTACTGAGCCAGCATGCCACAACGAATGAAGTCTATGCTCCTACGGTCCATGCTCCACAACAAGAGAAGCCACCTCAATGAGAAGCCCGTGCACCACAACAAAGAGTAGCCCCCACTCACCACAACTACAGAAAGCCTGCGCACAGCAACAAAGACCCAAAGCAGCCAAAAATAAAAATTAATTAATTTTTTTAAAAAGTTATATGGAACATATATTAATGTTTTATTTTGAATTCTTATTGTATATTTTCTTAGATTATAGTTTATCATGAGCCGTTTCTTTCAAATCATAGATCTTGTGTGTGTCAGTAAAAATTCTCTGTTTAAAAATTGTCTGTTACCAGTCCCTCACATCAGGAAACTTACACAAGCCTCTTAGATAGCCTCATCCACCAGAGGGCAGACAGCAGAAGCAAGAAGAACTACAATTCTGCAGCCTGTGGAAGAAAAACCACATTCACAGAAAGATAGACAAGACGAAAAGGCAGAGGTCTATGTACCAGATGAAGGAACAAGATAAAACCCCAGAAAAACAACTAAATGAAGTGGAGATAGGCAACCTTCCAGAAAAAGAATTCAGAATAATGAGAGTGAAGATGATCCAGTACATCAGAAAAAGAATAGAGGCAGGGCTTCCCTGGTGGCGCAGTGGTTGAGAGTCCGCCTGCCGATGCAGGGGAAACGGGTTCGTGCCCCGGTCCGGGAAGATCCCACATGCCGCGGAGCGGCTGGGCCCATGAGCCATGGCCGCTGAGCCTGCACATGCGGAGCCTATGCTCTGCAACGGGAGGGGCCACAACAGTGAGAGGCCCACGTATAGCAAAAAAAAAAAAAAAAAGAATAGAGGCAAAGATCGAGAAGATGCAAGAAATGTTTAACAAAGACCTGGAAGAATTAAAGAACAAACAGAGATGAACAATGCAATAACTGAAATGAAAACTACACTAGAAGAAATCAATAGCAGAATAACTGAGGCAGAAGAATGGATAAGTGACCTGGAGGACAGAATGGTGGAATTCACTGCTGCGGAACAGAATAAAGAAAAAAGAATGAAAAGAAATGAAGACAGCCTAAGAGACCTCTGGGACAACATTAAACACAACGTTCACATTATAGGGGTCCCAGAAGGAGAAGAGAGAGAGAGGGGACCAGAGAAAATACTTGAAGACATTATAGTCGAAAACTTCCCTAACATGGGAAAGGAAATAGCCACCCAAGTCCAGGAAGCGCAGCAAGTCCCATACAGGATAAACCCAAGGAGAAACATGCCAAGACTCATAGTAATCAAACTGGCAAAAATTAAAGACAAAGAAAAATTATTGAAAGCAGCAAGGGAAAAATGAAAAATAACATACAAGGGAACACCCATAAGGTTAACAGCTGATTTCTCAGCAGAAACTCTACAAGCCAGAAAGGAGTGGCATGATATACTTAAAGTGATCAAAGGGGAGAACCTACAACCAAGATTACTCTACCCTGCAAGGATCTCATTCAGATTCGATGCAGAAATCAAAAGCTTTACAGACAAGCAAAAGCTAAGAGAATTCAGCACCACCAAACCAGCTCTACAACAAATGCTAAAGGAACTTCTCTAAGTGGGAAACACAAGAGAAGAAAAGGATCTACAAAAACAAACTCAAAACAATTAAGAAAATGGTCATAAGAACATACATATCGATAATTACCTTAAACGTGAATAGATTAAATGCTCCAACCAAAAGACACAGGCTTGCTGAATGGATACAAAAACAAGACCCATATATATGCTGTCTACAAGAGACCCACTTCAGACCTAGGGACACAAACAGACTGAAAGTGAGGGGATGGAAAAAGATATTCCATGCAAACGGAAATCAAAACAAAGCTGGAGTAGCTATACTCATATCAGATAAAATAGACTTTAAAATAAAGAATGTTACAAAAGACAAGGAAGGACACTACATAATGATCAAGGTATCAATCCAAGAAGAAGATATAACAATTGTAAATATTTATGTACCCAACACAGGAGCACCTCAATACATAAGGCAACTGCTAACAGCTAAAAAAGAGGAAATCGACAGTAACACAGTAATAGTGGGGGACTTTAACACCTCACTTACACCACTAGACAGATCATCCAAAATGAAAATAAATAAGGAAACAGAAGCTTTAAATGACACAACAGACCAGAAAGATTTAATTGATATTTATAGGACATTCCATCCAAAACAGCAGATTACACTTTCTTCTCAAGTGCACATGGAACATTCTCCAGGATAGATCACATCTTGGGTCACAAATCAAGCCTCAGTAAATTTAAGAAAACTGAAATCATATCAAGCATCTTTTCTGACCATAACGCTATGAGATTAGAAATGAATTACAGGGAAAAAACCATAAAAAACACAAACACATGGAGGCTAAACAATATGTTAGTAAATAACCAAGAGATCACTGAAGAAATCAAAGAGGAAATCAGAAAATACCTACAGACAAATTACAATGAGAACATGACAATCCAAAACCTATGGGATGCAGCAAAAGCAGTTCTAAGAGGGAAGCTTATAGCTATACAAGCCTACCTCAAGAAACAAGAAAAATCTCAAGTAAACAATCTAACCTTAAACCTAAAGGAACTAGAGAAAGAAGAACAAACAAAACCCAAAGTTAGAACAAGGAAAGAAATCATAAAGATCAGAGCAGAAATAAATGAAGTAGAAACAAAGAAAACAATAGCAAAGATCAACAAAACTAAAAGCTGGTTCTTTGAGAAGATAAATAAAATTGATAAACCATTAGCCAGACTCATGAAGAAAAAGAGGGAGAGGACTCAAATCAATAAAATTAGAAATGAAAAAGGAGAAGTTACAACAGACACCGCAGAAATACAAAGCATCCTAAGAGACTACTACAAGCAACTCTATGCCAATAAAATGGACAACCTGGGAGAAATGGACAAATTCTTACAAAGGTATAACCTTCCAAGACTGAACCAGGAAGAAACAGAAAATATCAACAGACCAATCACAAGCAATGAAATTGAAACTGTGATTAAAAATCTTCCAACAAACAAAAAGTCTAGGACCAGATGGCTTCACAGGTGAATTCTATCAAACATTTAGAGAAGAGCTAACACCCATCCTTCTCAAACTTTTCCAAAAAATTGCAGAGGAAGGAACACTCCCAAACTCATTCTATGAGGCCAACGTCACCCTGATACCAAAACCAGACAAAGCTACTACAAAAAAAGAAAATTACAGACCAATATCACTGATGAATACAGATGCAAAAATCCTCAACAAAATACTAGCAAACAGAATCCAACAACACATTAAAAGGATCATACACCATGATCAAGTGGGATTTATCCCAGGGATGAAAGCATTCTTCAATATATGCAAATCAATCAATGTGATACACCATATTAACAAATTGAAGAATAAAAACCATGTGATCATCTCAATAGATGCAGAAAAAGCTTTTGACAAAATTCAACACCCATTTATGATGAAAACTCTCCAGAAATTGGGCATAGAGGGAAACTACCTCAACATAATAAAGGCCATATAGGACAAACCCACAGCAAACATCATTCTCAATGGTGAAGAACTGAAAGCATTTCCTCTAAGATCAGGAACGAGACAAAGATGTCCACTCTCACCAGTATTATTCAACATAGTTTTGGAAGTCCTAGCCATGGCAATCAGAGAAGAAAAAGAAATAAAAGGAATTTAAATTGGAAAAGAAGAAGAAAAATTGTCACTGTTTGCAGATGACATGAAACTATACATAGAGAATCCTAAAGATGCCACCAGAAAACTACTAGAGCTAATCAATGAATTTGGTAAAGTTTCAGGATACGAAGTTAATGCACAGAAATCTCTTGTATTCCTATACACTAATGATGAAAAATCTGAAAGAGGAATTATGCAAACACTCCCATTTACCATTGCAACAAAAAGAATAAAATACCTAGGAATAAACCTACCTAGGGAGACAAAAGACCTTTATGCAGAAAACTATAAGACACTGATGAAAGAAATTAAAGATGACACCAACAGATGGAGAGATATACCATGTTCTTGGATTGGAAGAACCAATATTGTGAAAATGACTATACTACAAAAGCAATCTACAGATTCAATGCAATCCCTATCAAGTTACCAATGGCATTTTTTACGGAACTAGAACAAATCATCTTAAAATTTGTATGGAGACACAAAAGACCCCGAATAGCCAAAGCAGTCTTGAGGGAAAAAAACACAGCTGAAGGAATCAGACTCCCTGACTTCAGACTATACTACAGAGCTACAGTAATCAAGACAATATGGTACTGGCACAAAAACAGAAACATAGATCAATGGAACAAGACAGAAATCCCAGAGATAAACCTATGCACCAATGGTCAGCTAATCTATGACAAAGGAGGCAAAGATATACAAATGGAGAAAAGACAGTCTCTTCAATAAGTGGTGCCAGGATAACTGGACAGCTACATGTAAAAGAATGAAATTAGGACACTCCCTAACACCATACACAGAAATAAACTCAAAAAGGATTCGAGACCTAAATGTAAGACCGGACACTATAAAACTCTTAGAGTAAAACGTAGGAAGAACACTCTGTGACATAAGTCACAGCAAGATCTTTTTTGATCCACCTCCTAGAGTAATGGAAATAAAAACAAAAATAAACAAGTGGGACCTAATGAAACTTCAAAGCTTTCGCACAGCAAAGGAAACTATGAACAAGACGAAAAGACAGCCCTCAGAATGGGAGAAAATGTTTGCAAACGAATCAACGGACAAAGGATTAATCTCCAAAATATATAAACAGCTCATGCAGCTCAATATTGAAAAAAACAAACAACCCAATCCAAAAATGGGCAGAAGACCTAAATAGACATTTCTCCAAATAAGACATACAGATGGCCAAGAAGCACATGAAAAGCTGCTCAATATCACTAATTATTAGAGAAATTCAAATCAAAACTTCAGTGAGGTATCACTTCACACCAGTTAGAATGGGCATCATCAGAAAATCTACAAACAACAAATGCTGGAGAGGGTGTGGAGAAAAGGGAACCCTCTTGCACTGTTGGTGAGATTGTAAATTGATACAGCCACAATGGGGAACAGTATGGAGGTTCCTTAATAAACTAAAAATAGAATTATCATATGATCCCGCAATCCCACTATTGAGCATATACCCAGAGAAAACCATAATTCTAAAAGACACATGCACCCTAATGTTCACTGCAGCACTATTTACAATAGCCAGGTCATGGAAGCAACCTAAATGCCCATCAAGAGATGAATGGATAAAGAAGATGTGGTACATATATACAATGGAATATTACTCAGCCATAAAAAGGAACGAAATTGGGTCATTTGTTGAGACGTGGATGGACCTAGAGACTGTCATACAGAGTGAATTAAGTCAGAAAGAGAAAAACAAATATCGTATATTAACGCATGTATGTGGAACCTAGAAAAATGGTACAGATGAACCTGTTTGCAGGGTAGAAGTTGAGACACAGATGTAGAGAACAAACGTATGGGCACCAAAGGGGGAAAACTGCGGAGCGGTGGGGATGGTGGTGTGCTGAATTGGGCGATTGGGATTGACATGTATACACTGATGTGTATAAAATTGATGACTACTAAGAACCTGCAGTATACAAACAAACAAACAAAACAACTAATACTAAACTTTCTTTGGGTTATTTGTATGGAAATATGTTAACATAAATGTTTCAGACATTACATGAAATTTCTGAAAATCTTATATGTTCTGGTATAATGTTATAAGTCATAATTCTAGTTATTACTGTAAAATGTATATCTCAGAGATAACTAAATTTCCTTGTCAATTGCATTATTATGAACTTTCATCAAATCTAAAAATCATGGTTATTCTTAAGTCTTTTGTCATTTACAGAGAATTCTGGGTGTACTCTGATGCTTTTGCAAAAATGTTCCTATAAAAGGGTTTCATCTTCAAGGAATTCATGGAATAGACTCTGACAAGTACATTTTTCTGGTAACTGACTATACTGCTGAACTGAATGAATAAGCATTTTCAGAACTCTAATGGAAAACTGATGAATTCATAAAAGTGCTAACAAAAGATCAAGATGAAAAAAAATTAATTACATGGGACTGAGTGAACTGATGAGGATGATTGTGATTTTTGTGACTTTGTGTTTGAATTAAAAAAAAAAATCCCAGAAGGACTCAGAGGCAAAAAATATACAAATCAATTTTCACTGCAAAGTAAAGGAGCTGTTACAGTGGAGGATTCCTGGACTGAATGTCAATATTATGACACAGTGTGAGTGTGTTTCGTGTTTGGTAATTGCAATCGTTGTTGCATTTGTTGTGGTCATCCGTTTACAATGCTTGGTGTCAATTTATTTATCTCTTGTAAAAATAAAATACAGTGTGTGTGTGTGTGTGTGTGTGTGTGTGTGTGAAAAAAATTGTCTGTTTAAAATTGTCCTGGTAATTTTGATCAACTATTAGTGCAAAGGTATTTGTAAGATAGTATAAAATGATTCTGGGGGCTTCCCTGGTGGCACAGTGGTTGAGAGTCCGCCTGCTGATTCAGGGGACACGGGTTCATGCCCCGGTCCGGGAGGATCCCACATGCTGCAGAGCAGCTGGGTCCGTGAGCCATGGCCGCTGAGCCTGCGCTCCGCAATGGGAGAGGCCACAACAGTGAGAGGCCCGCGTACCGCAAAAAAAAAAAAGATTCTGAAAAGACTTCTCATGACTATAACTTGAATTCAAGATGAGAATATGTTCTTTTGAATCTAACTGAAAATCACTTCAAATTAGTTGTGGTTTATTGAAAGTATGCCAGTATATGTAAAATGGCAACTTAAATATATATTTTAAGTTTCATAAATAAGTAGTTTTATGTAATAATTTATAAAACATTGTTAGTATTAGTAACTTCATTGTATCATATCTGGGGACACATTTCATCTTTGGGCACAGGAGAACAATTTATTTCTTTTAGCCAAATATATGAAGGGTCTAATCTGAAAATACAAGCAGTGATCCATCACCATTTTGCTTTTGCATAACCCAAAAGGAAGAATTTGGCATGCTCACAAGCCTCCTTAAATGTTTCTTGAGTCAAAACTATTTAATTACTGACATAGAGAACATGAAAGTACAGATCGAAAGTTAAACGGTCTGTGTGTTCTTGTGTGTGTGTGTTTTTGCCAGTTAAAACAGATGTGCCTCCTGACAGCTATTCTAGGTGCCCTGAGGTTGGAAGATCATGAAGGTCATTTTTATTCTTCATATTCCAGTCTCAGGTTCCCCTTCTGCCTTGTTTCATTCTCAGTTCTTCACCCTTCCTAGCGATCCAGAGACACCGACCCATGGATCATGGTGTGCCCGAAAAACAGGGGAGGGCTAGCCTGGCTGCTGCACTGTCACCTTCAGAACCAAAGTGCACAAGAGGGGGGTTATGTGAACTAAACCTCTGAAAACCTGGGCAGTTTTTTGATTTTGTTTTTGTGAGGGTGGCAGTGGGACAGGGTTTTCTTTTTTTTTTGGTGGGAATAGGAAGGAAGAAATTCATTTTTTTTAAGATGTAGTCATTTTATAAAGGTTTGCCTGTGAGCCTGGAACCTTTTGGGAATGTCTAGTAGAAGGAAGTATCATTGATTTCCCAAAAGATGTAGGACACTTGAGGAAGGGCAGGGCTGAGCAGAGGCTGACAATCTAGAGGAACACATGGATGGGGCAGCTGTATCCCGCATGTACAGTCAATACTCGAGTCAACAGCAGACTATCTGGGAGTCTTGCAAAAAAGTTTGTAAATGTAGGTTATCTCAGGTTCATTATATTATTCTTCCTACTTCTGTTTGCATTTTGAAGTTTTTCATAATTAAAAAACATTTTAAGAAATACCAATCAATATGCTCCGGTTAAAAGATGTGTTTCCTAGGAGCTCCAGAGGAAACAATATAGGTGGAACAGTCCGGTGAGGCTGTTTAAAGAGGCAGGACACAGAGCCCGGGGCCCTGGTCACCCGCACAGCAGCTACTTCACCACGGCAAATGGTTCACTGGGGTGGCGGCTCCTCATCATCTTGTGACTCAGAGACGAAGCCAACTTCCCTGAAGGAGCATTCTCTTCTCCAGAGCAAGCATAACTCATAACTCTCAAAGCAAGGTTATTTTTCTCCTATACAAGTACTTAGTAGATTTTTTTCCTACTCTGTCTACATTTCCCTGTCTTCCATTAGAAACCCACACATTTGTACCTGAGGATGTATATAATAAACTTCACCGAGTTGATGCCACTCAAATTCATACTTTGTTCAAAATGCTTCCCTTAGTTATAAGCATAACAACTTCCCTCAGGAAGAGCTAAAATGCCAAGATCGACAAGTGTGAACACATTTCCTGGCTTACATGTTATACTTGATCTCACTCTTCGTTTTGCCACAGTAACGGCGAGCCAAGCTTTCAAGAAGTTAACGTTTCTCCCTCGCAAAAACCAGCTGTAAGTAGAACTTTAATTACGGAAGTTGCAAATAATTAGTCCTTATTTTTAAACGTTGTTCTGACTTGTCAGTTTTATTTACATCTAACACATAGAAAATCGTCCTGGCCCCCTGCAGGAAAGCTGGTTTTAAACGCTGCTAAGTGTGTTCGGGCCATACCTTGGTAAACAGCTTTAAATCCAGGCGAGGCAATGCTGTCATCGGACTGTAGATGTAGCCACATCTGGTTGCTCATACTCACAATAAGGTCAGGAACACTGGATCCAGTGAGTCTGCAGAGAAAAGAAATGTCAAAACCATTGTTTAAGGCACCAAATATCTCCACTTTTACCTTCAAGGCGTGGGGGGAATCCTGCTGCTTAAACAGACAAGCCATAGATATAGATATATATAGATAGCAAGACCCTCCTTCAAAGAATCTATAGCCATTTGTAATTCATATTCATACTTGAATCATAATATCTTGGCCTTTTACAGTAATTATTCTATATTATAACTGTGAATTTGTATCTTTGATTTTAAAAATCGACTTAGGGTGAGCAACCCTCCCATTTAACTGACACTGAAGTTCTTCTCTGGGTGCAGGACTGTCAGTGCTAAAACTGGGGCAGCACTGGACAAACTGGGAGGGTTTGTCACCCTATGTGCCTTACTGCTGTGCGGTGATATAACATCACATCATTAATAGGAAAGCATGTCTAAGCTAAGAAAAGTTCTGGTTCATTCACGTAGTGCTTGGGTTACACAGTCTGGAATTATCATGTACCTTTACCACAAAAATTATATCATAGGATGGAATCTTCTTTAGCAGTGAAAGGAAATGAGCTATCAGGCCATGAAATGACATGGAGGAAATGTAAATGCACTAAGTGAAAGAAACCAATCTGAAAAGGCCACTACAGGATGATTCCAACCCTAGGACATTCTAGAAAAGGTGAAACTATGGAGACAGCAAAAAAAATCAGTGGTTGATGGGTTGGGAAGTGGGAGGGATGAATAGGTGGAGCACAGAGGATTTTTAGGGCAATGAAAATACTTTGTATGATACTGTAATGATGGATACATGTCATTATACATTTGTCCAAACCCATAGACTGCAACATCAAGAGTGAACCCTAATGTAAACCAGGAACTTTGGGTGATGATGAGGTGTTAACACAGGTTCATCCTTGGTAAAAAGTTGCACCATTTGGTGGGGGATATTAATAATGAGGAGGCTGTGCATGTGTGCAGGCAGGGGGTATATCTCTGTACCTCCCTCTTAGTTTTGCTCAAATTTAAAACTACTCTAAATAAAGTTTGGATATAAATACACACACACACACACACATAGGAAAACAAAGTTAACCACACATTACAAGAATATTGACAAGGAGAACTGCATGCACAGCAGAGAAAGATTTGGCAAATGTATGGAACTTTCCAGCTGCATATTAAAGTCCAGGTTACAGCGAATGGAATTTTCAGTGAAGCATTTGTTGTGTATTAACAAAACAGCCGGCGGGGGGGGGGGGCTTCAAGATGGCAGAGGAGTAAGATGTGGAGATCACCTTCCTCCCCACAAATACATCAAAAATACATCTACATGTGGAACAGCTCCTACAGAACACCCACTGAACGCTGGCAGAAGACCTCAGACCTCCCAAAAGGCAAGAAACTCCCCACGTACCTGGGAAGGGCAAAAGAAAAAAGAATAAACAGAGACAAAAGGATAGGGAGGGGACCTGCACCAGTGGGAGGGAGCTGTGAAGGAGGAAATGTTTCCACACAGTAGAAGCCCCTGCGCAGGCGGAGACTGTGGGTGGCGGAGGGGGGGAGCTTCGGAGCCACGGAGGAGAGCGCAGCCACAGGGGTGCAGAGGGCAAAGCAGAGAGATTCCCGCACAGAGGGTAGGTGCCGACCGGCACTCACCAGCCTGACAGGCTTGTCTGCTCACCCGCCGGGACGGGCAGGGGCTGGGAGCTGAGGCTCAGGCTTCGGAGGTCAGATCCCATGGAGAGGACCGGGGTTGGCTGCGTGAACATAGCCTGAAGGGGGCTAGTGCACACAGCTAGCCAGGAGGGGGTCCCGGAAAAAGCCCGGAGCTGCCGAAGAGCCATGAAACCAGTTTTGGGTGCACGAGGAGAGAGGATTAAGAGCGCTGCTTAAAGGAGCTACAGAGACAGGCATGAGCCGCGGCTATCAGCGCGGACCCCAGAGACAGGCACAAAACACTAAGGCTGCTGCTGCCGCCACCAAGAAGCCTGTGTGCGAGCACAGGTCACTATCCACACCTCCCCTACTGGGAGCCTGTGCAGCCCTCCACTGACAGGGTCCCGTGATCCAGGGACAACTTCCCCAGGAGAGCGCACGGCGCGCCTCAGGCTGGTGCAACGTCACGCCGGCCTCTGCCGCCGCAGGCTCGCCCCGCACTCGTTGCCCCTCCCTCCCCCCGCCTGAGTTAGCCAGAGCCCCCGAATCAGCGGCTCCTTTAACCCCATCCTGTCTAGGCAAAGAACACACGCCCTCAGGCAACCTACACGCAGGGGCGGGGCCAAATCCAAAGCTGAACCCTGGGAGCTGTGCGAACAAAGAAGAAAAAGGGAAATCTCTCCCAGCAGCCTCAGGAGCAGCGGATTAAATCTCCACCATCAACTTGATGTACCCTGCATCACTGGAATACCTGAATAGAAAACAAATCATCACAAAAGCGAGGTGGTGGACTTGGGGAACAACTGCAGACTTGGGGTTTGCTTTCTGCGTGTAATTTGTTTTTGGTTTTATGTTTATCTTAGTTTAGCATTTAGAGCTTATTATCATTGGTAGATTTGTTTATTGATTTGGTTGCTCTCTTCCATTTATATATATATATATATATATATATATATATATATATATATAATTTTTTCCTTTTTTTTCTTTTTTTGTGAGTGTGTATGTGTATGCTTCTTTGTGTGATTTTGTCGGTATAGCTTTACTTTTACCATTTGTCCTAGGTTTCTGTCTGTCCATGTTTTTGTTTTTGTATAGTTTTTAGTGCTTGTTATCATCGGATTTGCTTTTTTTGGTTTGGTTGCTCTCTTCTTCCTTTCTTTCTTTTTTAAATTACTTTTTAATTTTTCTATTTTTAATAATTGTTTTATTTTTTATTTTAATAACTATTTTATTTTATTATTTTATTTATTTATTTATTTATTTTCTCCCTTTTCTCACAGGGTCTTGGTGCTCCGGCCGGGTGTCAGGCCTGAGCCTCTGAGGTGGGAGAGCCAAGTTCAGGACACGGGTCTACCAGAGACCTCACAGCTCCACGTATTATCAAACAGCGAAAGCTCACCCAGAGATTTCCATCTCAACGCTAAGACCCAGTTCCACTCAATGAACAGCAAGCTACACTGCTGGACACCCTATGCCAAACAACTAGCAAGACAGGAACACAACCCCACCCATTAGCAGAGAGGCTGCCTAAAATCATAAGGTCGCAGATACCCCAAAACACACCACCGGATGCACTCCAGCCCACCAGAAAGACAAGATCCAGCCTCACCCACCAGAACACAGGCATCAGTCCCCTCCACCAGGAAGCCTACACAACCCACTGAACCAACCTTACCCACTGGGGGCAGACACCAAAAGCAATGGGAAATACAAACCTGCAGCCTGCAAAAAGGAGACCCCAAACACTGTAAGTTAAGCAAAATGAGAAGACAGAGAAACACACAGCAGATGAAGGAGCAAGGTAAAAACCCACCACACCAAAGAAATGAAGAGGAAATAGGTAGTCTATCTGAAAAAGAATTCAGAGTAATGATAGTACAGATGATCCAAAACCTTGTAAATAGAACGGAGAAATTACAAGAAATGGTTAACAAGGACCTACAAGAACTAAAGAGCAAACAAACAATGATGAACAACACAATAAATGGAATTAATTCTCTAAAGGAATCAATAGCAGAATAACTGAGGCAGAAGAACGGATAAGTGACCTGGAAGATAAAATAGTGGAAATAACTACCACAGAGCAGCATAAACAAAAAAGAATGAAAAGAATTGAGGATAGTCTCAGAGACCTCTGGGAAAACATTAAATGCACCAACATTCGAATTATAGGGGTCCCAGAGAAGAAAAGAAAAAGAAAGGGCCTGAGAAAATATTTGAAGAGATTACAGTTGAAAACTTCCCTAATATGGGAAAGGAAATAGTCAATCAAGTCCAGGAAGCGCAGAGAGTCCCATACAAAATAAATCCAAGGAGAAACACGCCAAGACACATACTAATCAAACTATCAAAAATTAAATACAAAGTAGAAATTTTAAAAGCAGCAAGGAAAAAGCAACAAATAACATACAAGGGAATCCCCATAAGGTTAACAGCTGATCCTTCAGCAGAAACATTGCAAGCCAGAAAGAAGGGAGTGGCAGGACATATTTAGAGTGATGAAAGGGAAAAACCTACAACCAAGTTACTCTACCCAGAAAGGATCTCATTCAGATTTGACAGAGAAATTAAAACCTTTACAGACAAGCAAAAGCTAAAGGAATTCAGCGCCACCAAACCAGCTTTACAACAAATGCTAAAGGGACTTCTCTAGGCAGGAAACACAAGAGAAGGAAAAGACAATAACAAACCCAAAACAATTAAGAAAATGGTAATAGGAACATACATATCAATAACTACCTTAAATGTAAATGGATTAAATGCTCCAACCAAAAGACATAGAGTAGCTGAATGGATAAAAAACAAGACCCATATATATGCTGTCTACAAGAGACCCACTTCAGACCTAGGGACACATACAGACTGAAAGTGACAGGATGGAAAATGATATTCCATGCAAATGGAAATCAAAAGAAAGCTGGAGTAGCAATTCTCATATCAGACAAAATAGACTTTAAAAGAAAGACTATTACAAGAGACGAAGGAAACTACATAATGATCAAGGGATTGATCAAAGAAAAAGATATAACAATTGTAAATATTTATGCACCCAACATAGGAACACCTCAATACATAAGGCAAATGCTAACAGCCATAAAAGGGGAAATCGACAGTAACACAATAATAGTAGGGGACTTTAACACCCCACTTTCATTAATGGACAGATCATCCAAAATGAATATAAATAAGGAAACACAAGATTTAAATGACATTAAACAAGATGGACTTAGTTGATATTTATAGGACATTCCATCCAAAAACCAAAGAATACACTTTCTTCTCAAGTGCTCATGGAACATTCTCCAGGATAGATCATATCTTGGGTCACAATTCAAGCTTTGGTAAATTTAAGAATATTGAAATTGTATCAAGTATCTTTTCCGACCACAGCGCTATGGGACTAGCTATCAATTACAGGAAAAAAATCTGTAAAAAATACAAACATGTGGAGGCTAAACAATACACTACTAAACAACCGAGAGATCACTGAAGAAATCAAACAGGAAATCAAAAAATTCCTGCAAGCAAATGACAATGAAAACACGACAACCCAAAACCTATGGGATGCAGCAAAAGCAGTTCTAAGAGGGAAGTTTATAGCAATACAATCCTACCTCAGGAAACAAGAAACATCTCAAATAAACAACCTAAACTTACAACTAAAGCAATTAGAGAAAGAACAAAAAAAACCAAGGTTAGAAGAAGGAAAGAAATCATAAAATCAGATCAGAAATAAGTGAAAAAGAAATGAAGGAAACGATAGCAGAGATCAATAAAATTAAAAGCTGGTTCTTTGAGAAGACAAACAGAATTGATAAACCATTAGCCAAACTCATCAAGAAAAAAATTGGAGAAGACTCAAATCAATAGAACTAGAAATGAAAAAGAAGTAGCAACTTACACTGCAGAAATACAAGGGATCATGAGAGATTATTACAAGCAACTATATGGCAATAAAATGGACAACCTGGAAAAAATGGACAAATTCTTAGAAAAGCACAACCTTCCAAGACTGAACCAGGAAGAAATAGAAAATATAAACAGGGCTTCCCTGGTGGCGCAGTGGTTGAGAGTCCGCCTGCCGATGCAGGGGACACAGGTTCGTGCCCCAGTCCGGGAAGATCCCACATGCCACGGAGTGGCTGGGCCCGTGAGCCATGGCCACTGAGCCTGTGCATCCGGAGCCTATGCTCCACAACGGGAGAGGCCACAAGAGTGAGAGGCCCGCGTACCGCAAAAGAAAATAAATAAATAAGAAAATATAAACAGACCAACCACAAGCACTGAAACTGAAACTGTGAAATTGAAATTAAAAATCTTCCAACAAACAAAAGCCCAGGACCTGATGGCTTCACAGGCAAATTCTATCAAAAGTTTAGAGAAGAGCTAACACCCATCCTTCTCAAACACTTCCAAAATTATGCAGAGGGAGGAACACTCCCAAACTCATTCTATGAGACCACCATCACTCTGATACCAAAACCAAACAAAGATGTCACAAAAAAAGAAAACTACAGGCCAATATTACTGATGAACATAGATGCAAAATCCGAACAAAATAATAGCAAACAGAATTCAACAGCACATTAAAAGGTTCATACATCATGATCAAGTGGGGTATACGCAATCAATCAATTTGATAAACCATATTAACAAATTGAAGGAGAAAAACCATATGATTACCTCAATAGATGCAGAAAAAGCTTTTGACAAAATTCAACACCCATTTATGATAAAAACCCGCCAGAAGTGGGCATAGAAGGAACTTACCTCAACATAATAAAGGCCATATACGACAAACCACAGCCAACATCATTCTCACTGGTGAAAAACTGAAACCATTTCCACTAAGATCAGGAACAAGACAAGGTTGCCCACTCTCACCACTATTATTCAACATAGTTTTGGAAGTTTTAGCCATAGCAATCAGAGAAGAAAATGAAATAAAAGGAATCCAAATTGGAAAAGAAGAGGTAAAACTGTCACTGTTTGCAGATGACATGATACTTCACATAGAGAACCCTAAAGATGCCACCAGAAAACTACTAGAGCTAATCAATGAATTTGGTAAAGCAGCAGGATACAAAATTAATGCTCTTGTATTCCTATACACTAATGATGAAAAATCTGAAAGAGAAATTAAAGAAACACTCCCATTTACCACTGCAACAAAAAGAATAAAATACCTAGGAATAAAACTACCTAGGGAGACAAAAGATCTGTATGCAGAAATCTACAAGACACTGATGAAAGAAACTAAACATGATACAAAGAGCTGGAGAGATATACCATGTACTTGGATTGGAAGAATCAATATTGTGAAAATGATTATACTACCCAAAGCAGTCTACAAATTCAATGCAATCCCTATCAAACTACCAATGACATTCTTCACAGAACTAGAACAAAAAATTTCACAATTTGTATGGAAACACAAAAGACCCCGAATAGCCAAAGCCATCTCCCGAATAGCCAAAGCCATCTTGAGAAAGAAAAATAGAGCTGGAGGAATCAGGCTCCCTGACTTCAGACTATACCACAAAGCTACAGTAATCAAGACAGTATGGTACTGGCACAAAAAAAGAAATATAGATCAATGCAACAGGACAGAAAGCCCAGAGACAAACCCACACACATATGGTCACCTTATCTTTGATAAAGGAGGCAAGAATATACAATGGAGAAAAGACAGCCTCTTCAATAAGTGATGCTGGGATAACTGGAGAGCTACCTGTAAAAGAATGAAATTAGAAAACTCCCGGGCCTCCCTGGTGGCGCAGTGGTTGAGAGTCCGCCTGCCAATGCAGGGGATGCGGGTTCGTGCCCCGGTCTGGAAGGATCCCATATGCCGCGGAGCGGCTGGGCCCGTGAGCCACGGCCGCTGGGCCTGCGCGTCCGGAGCCTGTGCTCCGCAACGGGAGAGGCCACAACAGTGAGAGGCCCGCATACCACACACAAAAAAAAAAAAAAAAAAAAGAAAACTCCCTCACACCATAAACAAGAATAAATTCAAAATGGATTACAGACCTAAATGTAAGGCCAGACACTATAAAACTCTTAGAGGAAAACATAGGCAGAACACTCTATGACATGAATCACAGCAAGATCCTTTTTGACACACCTCCTAGAGAAATGGAAATAAAAACAAAAATAAACAAATGGGAACTAATGAAACTTAAAAGCTTTTGCAAAGCAAAGGAAACCATAAACAAGACGAAAAGACAACCCTCAGAATGGGAGAAAATATTTGCAAATGAAGCAACTGACAAAGGATTAATCTCCAAAATATACAAGCAGCTCGTGCAGCTCAATATCAAAAAAAACCCCAACTGAATTAGAAAAATGGGTGGAAAACCTAAACAGACATTTCACCAAGGAAGATATACAGCTGGCCAAGAGGTACATAAAAAGAGGCTCAACATAGCTAATCATTACAGAAATGCAAATCAAAACTACAATGAAGGGCCTCCCTGGTGGCGCAGTGGTTGAGAGTCCGCCTGCCGATGCAGGGGATACGGGTTCGTGCCCCGGTCTGGGAGGATCCCATATGCCGCGGAGCGGCTGGGCCCGTGAGCCATGGCCGCTGGGCCTGCGCATCCGGAGCCTGTGCTCCGCAATGGGAGAGGCCACAACAGTGAGAGGCCCGCATACCGCAAAAAAAAAAAAAAAAAACTACAATGAAGTATCACCTCATACCAGGCAGAATGGCCATCATCAAAAAATCTACAAATAATAAATGCTGGAGAGGGTGTAGAGAAAAGGGAACCCTCTTGCACTGTTGGTGGGAATGTAAATGGATACAGCCACTATGGTGAACAGTGTAGAGTTTCCTTAAAAAACTAAAAATAGAACTACCATATGACCCAGCAATCCCACTACTGGGCATATACCCTGAGAAAACCATAATTCAAAAAATGTACCACAATGTTGATTGCAGCTCTATTTACAGTAGCCAGGACATGGAAGCAACCTAAGTGTCCATTGACAGATGAATGGATAAAGATGTGGCACATACATACAATGGAATATTACTCAGCCATAAAAAAGAAATGAAACTGAGTTATTTGTAGTGAGATGGATGGACCTAGAGTCTGTCATACAGAGTGAAATAAGTCAGAAAGAGAAAAACAAATACCATATGCTAACACATATATATGGAATCTAAAAAAAAAATGGTTTTGAAGAACCTACGGGCAGGACAGGAATAAAGACGCAGACGTAGAGGATGGACTTGAGGACACGGGGAGGTGGAAGGGTAAGCTGGGACAAAGTGAGAGAGTGGCATTGACATTATATACACTACCAAATGTAAAATAGATAGCTAGTGGGAAGCAGCTGCATAGCACAGGGAGATCAGCTCGGTGCTTTGTGACCACCCAGATGGGTGGGATAGGAAGGGTGGGAGGGAGACGCAAGAGGGAAGAGATATGGGAATACATGTATATGTATAGCTGATTCACTTTGTTATACAGCAGAAACTAACATACCATTGTAAAGCAATTATACGCCAATAAAGATGTTTAAAAAAACAGTCACACAGCGGCTGCTGTCAGCCAGTGAGAAGAAAGACTCAATCCATTGACTGAAGTCAATGTGCTGACAGAAAAGCATGTTGAAACAGAAAAAGTGTTAAGAAAAAAATCAATTCAACCAAAACAAATGCCTCTAATCAAAGAGGAAGCTTTGCTTTCAGCAAAGTTGTTTCAAGGATATGAGCACATGATTTGCCCCATCAATCACATCATTTGTGAATCAACAAAACCTTCTCACCTGAGGCATTACAGTGTACACGATTCTTCAGAGGAAGATGAACAACACCTATTACACATGAAGGAATTCATGCAGTATTACATACAAATTGAAAAAAAGGAAGTATTTCAGTGAGTGATGTGCACTCATGAAATATCAAAATGTACTTCTTTCTGAAGATTTGTCTTCAGTGGAAAGACTGTTCCCTTATGTTTGGTTGTTCTATTTGCTTGTTTGAAGAGAGATTGTTTTTTTTCCCTATGCATAGTTTTTATTGAAGTATAACGTACCAAAAAGGGCACAAAGCATGAATGCCTGGCATTAATGTCTTCTTTGACTTACAAAGCTATATACCATTCTTTCTTCTGTTGGTTAGTCCTTAGAAGGAGTATCTTTTTCTAGTCTTTTGCTTTCAACTGTTTTATGTATATAAATATTTCATGTTTGTATATGTAAGCATCAAATACTTGTTTTACATTATTGTTGATTTACTTATTTTTATATTATTTTTGTCTAATCAGAGATTTTATCCTTTTATTTAGAATATAATTACTAATAAAAGTTCATTTTTCTTTTTTCTCTTTTGATTAGTCAATTTTTAAAATTGTCCCTTTAATCTAACATCTTGTTTCTTTCCCCCAAGACTTCAAAGATATCATTCTGTTGTCTTTTTACTTTTTTTTACTTTATATTGAGAAAACTTCCATTGAACTTATATTTGCCGTTTTGAAAATAACGTTTCTTTGTTTATACTACTTGTAAGATCTTTCCTTGTCCCGTTTTTCAGAAGATTTATTATAATGTGCCAGGCTGAGGTTTTTCTTGTATTATGCCTACTGTCTTGTAGAATTTCTTGAATCTCTATCCTGATGTCTGTTGTCAATATTGGAAAATTCTTGGGGATAATGTCCTCAAAGATTAGTTATGTCCCATTTTCTCTCTCTTTCTCTTCTTCAATGCCAATTACATACATGTTTTCTGTACATTTTTTTTCTGCTTCAGGTTGAGTATTTTCTACTAATCTATCTTCCAGTTCAAGCCACATCTATTGAGTTATTTCAGATGTTGTATTTTTTAATTCTTAAAAACTTTCATTTGGTTTGTTATGAATTCCGGTTTTCTGGCAAAATTCTGGATCATTTTATTTATATTCTTAAATATATAAATCATAGTTAATTATCAAAGTCCCTTAGTGATAACTATAATATCTAGATGTCCTTTTCCTTTTGTATTGTCTGTCTCTTGGTTTTGGGTCATTGGGTGTTATTTCTAGACATTTTGGTTGAATGCTAGACTTTGTGTTACACCATCATAGAAGCTATGTGTGTTGTTATCTTCCTTCTTGGAGGATTTAATTTTCTTCTGGCAGTGAGAGTGACCACCTTGATTCAATCAGTCTTTAGAAGGATTCCAGACTTCATTTCAAGGTTGTTGATTTCTCAGTGCTTACCCCTTCTTATATCACAGTCCACAGACTATAAATATATGCATTTATACATTTCATCATTCATCAACAAGCCATATAATTTTACCTCTTCCACATTCCTTTCACCATTTCTTTCTGTCTCCACTTTCTCAGTTTGAGTGTCTCATAGCAACATCACTGAAGTAGCCTCCTAATTTATCCTCCTGATTCTTATATCACTTCCCCCTTGCCTTTGATTTAATTTTAAGTTGTTAAAAACTTATCATGTAGAAATTTTTCACACACTGAAAAGATTCATACTGTCATGTTAACTATTTCAGAAATACCTCTGAGTGTAAATATTTGAATTTATTTTATTTCTGCACTGGACATTATTTTAATACAGTTTTATGTTAGTCTATTGATTCACATAAAACTAAATAAGCAGGTACTTGGCTACACTACAAAGTTCCTTCAATTGAAGTCAAATTAAGATGATTTGTGGACTTCCCTGGTGGTCCAGTGATTAAATTTCCGTGCTTCCATTGCAGGGGGTATGGGTTTGAACACTGGCCTGCGAACTAAGATCCTGCATGCTGCACAGAGTGGCCAATTTTTTTTTTAATTAAGAAAATAATAAAAATAAAGATGACTTGCATTACTCAAGTTTTAGAATTTAAGCCTGATACTTAAGTGACTGCTATATTTATGAAAATGACTGTAAGACAGCTTGGTACAATTAATTATTTAACATGTTTAAAAAATTACTTGAACATTCACAAAGTATTTTTATGTTAATTTTTTTATATTTTACAAAATTATTTTAGAATTATTTAAAACAAAAGAAAATATTTCCCTTTTTGTTCCTCTTTCTTTTTTTCCAGAAGTATTTTAGTTTGCTAGCACCAACGGAAAAAAAATGTTTAAAATAATGAAGCAAATATTGTTACCCTGTGCAACTGTTTATCTGTTGGAAACAGGATTTTTTGTTTCCATAACTGAAAAATAAAATAAATGCTAGTTTTGGTAAAATACTTTAACAGCCATCATAACACATAAGCTATAATTGCTTTCTTTAAAGCAGTTTTATTTTCTCCCAAAATGACCTTCTAGTACATAGTGTTTTAAATTAAACTTAAAAATAAAATTATTCCAATGAACCGCTAAGAAATTTGACTTGTTAGAAAATGACAATAAAATTGCCTTTGGGAAACAAAGCCATTACATTGGAGGTGCCAGCTCCCCACTGCCCTCCCCTCCCATTTCTCAACCTGTTGCTCCAACCATGCTGGCGTTTTTAACTGTTCTTCAAAAATACTGGCACTTCTCTGCCTCCAGGTTTTTGGCAAATCCTGAAATCACTGCCTGGAGTGCCTATGCTCCCTGGATAAGGAGTTCTTACAGTATTTGAGGATTCTCACTTGGCATTTCTTAACTCCCTTAGGTGATGCAGGTATTTTTTTTCTCTAGGTCATTGGAGAACCCTGCATACACCTCACCAAAGACAGACATTCACAGGCATCTACTTCCTCCTTCTCCTACCAAATTCTAAACCTTCTTGAGTGCAAGCTGATGTCACTTGGCCTTTAATCCCCAGACTCTTGCATATAAAATTCACCATTTCTCTGAACAAATGCATAAATGAAAATGTAAATTAATCCCCATTAAAATTCATTAAATATCTACATGTTTAAATTTCATAGGAATATCCCCAACTAATGATTTAAATTTTTGTTTGATCTTAGCATACCAAGGACTTGGTATTTGAGGTTCTGTTGAAGCTCTGCCTTTAATTTACCCTGTGGTTTTAGCTAAATTATTTTACATCTATGTCAGTTTCTTCATCCGGGAAAGGTATTATATTACCTTCAAGCAATCATTCAGACCTAAAATTCTCTTATCTTTTTGATAGAGTTCAACCGTGCTCGAGCTGTCTTAACCTCAGTGGTTTGATATGCCTCCTTGCAATCAGGATCAGTGTTGAACTGAAATCAGCAGTATCTTTGACTGTTTATTCCAGCGTATTGAATCATTAACCCAAAAGGAAGGAAATGACTTTTGATTATGTGTTTGTTCCTTCCCTGCAACCAGGGCATACTGCATTGAAAGAACAGCTAAAGTCTTTATGTGAAAATGGTCATTGTTCTTTGAAGCTTAACTGCACCCATGTGAGGCAGTAACTTCATGATGCTTTGGTTGCTACTAATATTACATTGTATACGAAAGCCATCTCACTTCTGGACAGGTCTTCTTTTTGGCCCTTGTTAAATGATTCAACAGTTCTATCCTCACATACATGAAATACATCTGCTGGAAAGGGATTGTGAAATCAAACTGGGTGCTTTCACTCAGCACAGCACCATGCAATTCCCACATTGCTGTGTGTGTCAGTAGTTTGTTCCTTGGTACTGATGAACAGAACTTCCTTGTATGAATATACCAAGGTGTGTCTATCTATTCACCTGTCCAAGGACATTTACGTTGTTTCCAGTTGTTTGGCAATTACGAATAGAGTTAACTCTATTCATGTAGGGCAAATTTTATTTCTCTAGGGTAAATACCTAGGAATCGGATTGCCAGATTACATGATAAATAAATACTTAACTTCGTATGAAACTGCCAAACTGTTTTCCAGAATGGCTGTACCATTTTACATTCCCACCTGCAGTCTTAAAGAATACACAGTGTATAACTCTATGTGATATTCTCAGAAAGACAAAATATAATGATGGATAACAGATCAGTGCTTCACGGTTTAAGGTGGGAGAAGGTTATCACTACAAAGAGAAAGCACAGTTTTGAGGGGGGACAAACTTCTGTATCCTGATTTTGCTGGTCGTTATACAAATCTATACATGTATTAATACTTATAGATCTGTACTCCAAAAAGTCTATTTTACTACTTATTCATTAAAGAAATAATTTGTTCAAACCTGGAGATTTAAAAAAAAACAGAATTCTGAGTATGCCACAAAGTATGAATTTAATGCAAAGTCACACCTGGAGCACAGCAGACCTGCATCCTACTGGCAGGTAACTGAAAGGAAGGTGGTGTGGGAGCCTTTAAAGCACTCCTTTCAATTGTAAATTGGGCAGTTAGAAAGTAAATGTTACTCACAAGTTAAAACCTGACCTAAAATTGACCTATTTTGAAGTCTTTGCATTTTTTTTAATATCAATAAATTTCATAAATTCTGAGAAAGTATAGGAAATACAGAGTTATTTAAAATATAAATGTTAGTTGGCTGTTTGCCTTGATTGGGTTAATACAGTGTGTGCTGGAGACTAATAAGGAGAGGTTAAGACACAGTGTGTGATCTGTGCAGCACGTGACGAGAACCATGCTCCCCAGGGATGGAGTAAAACGCCTTTAGGAAGAGTCAGAGATGCCCTGATACAAACCTTGGTAAACGGTGGCAGAGCCAAAGCCGTAAGTGGCCTTCATCATTAAACATGCCGAGGCAGAGGGGACTTACATGCTGGTCTTGGAAGGATATGCTTGTAATCGGAGGTTTTGCACATCTGTATGTGCAATACTGACCAGACCCGGAGAGCAAATCCGCCTGAAGGCAGCCCTGGTCAGAGTTAAAGGTTCTCGACCCACCAGCATCCAGCTGGCTCCTCGTGCAGGGGACTTGCGGGCAACACGGCTACTTACATGACACGGACCGGAACAGAGAGCTGAACAGGTGCAGAGGAACAGAACTCTTTTACCTCAAGCTGACTTTGAAAAATCACTCAAGGCACTGGTTTTATAGAATATATGATCATATTATTATATATAGAGTTAAACCTGGAGATCAACAGTACATACACTGAAGCTGATAGAATTTCCCCACTAGCACCAACGTGAAATCAGAGCTAGCTTTTCAGTGAGTGTGACTCCTGCACACATTTCATTCAAATGCGACAGCTTTTATTCACTGTGCTGGAATCCATTCTAGCCAGGTGGCATAGAAGATGACGTTAGTTACATCAATGGTCTGCCATAACCAGGTTAAATCCACTAAACAGTATCAGAATTGTTAAGCCTTTCTATGAGGAGCTGTAGACAAAATATCTAATCCAAACTTCTATCTTTCACTTCAAAGAAAAAAAATTTACTAAGGCCCATAATGAAGTTATTTTACAGACTTCTGTTACTGAGTGCAGCCCAGACGATTTAAAAGTATATGGACACGGACACATTTTTTTCCATTCTCTTCCTTGATAGGCTCCGATATGAACCCTCAAAATGGCACAAGACACAACCAGAAGAGGACTCTGAAGGCAAGCTGTTTGAGACTCCAGGGTCAGAGAACCAATGCAGTGCAGGCTGTCTGTGTGCCCCCCCAAAACAGAAGACCACCAGACCTGGTGTTTCCTGAACCCTGACCGGGCAACAGAAGGCTCCAGGTAAGCTCCATCCTCACGGGGATGCAAGGGGTATCCCTCAAACAATATAAGGAAGACTAGCCCCACCAGCATGGGGGACGGATGAAGGGACCTTGGTAACCACAGGTGTCCAGGGCAAGCCTTCACCTTCCCCGGGGCCCGAGCCTCCCTTTTCTGAGTAAAGGAACGGAGGCAGCAGAACCTGTGAGAGAGACCAGCCCCGCCAGTGACCCAATCCAGGAAGACTCTGTCTCTGCCAATCTGAGACTGAGATGCCCCTTCCCTCCCAGAGATAGGGGCAGAGGGAGTGGTGAGGGGACAAGGGGTGAGATGCAGGAGCGGAGCAGTGATGGGGCTTCCCACCAACCCCTCCCCACCAGCAAGGACAAGTGTGAGTCCCACGGGCACCAATCAACCAAGCAGACCCAGACAATGCCGTACATGCTCTGACAGTGAGCCTGTCACTGGAACCCCAGCCGACACAAGTTGGCCGAGAACTGCGTGTTAAGTCTAGCCGGGGTGACTGCCTGCTAAAATAAGAGGTTTATGTAATTCCCAGTACATCCTAACATGATAGACAAAACACCCTGGGTCCAATTATCATACCAAGAACCAAGAAAATCACAACTTCAACAAGAAAAGACGACCAACTGATAATACCTAAAATGAATCAGATGTTGAAATTACCTGACAAGGATTTTAAAGCAGCCATTGTGTAAATGTTTCAATCATTTACAAATTCTCTGCAATCAAATAAAAAAACAACCAAACAAACAGATGATCCCAGCAAAGAAAGAGAAGTTACAAAAAAGAACCAAATGGAAATTACAGGAGTAAAAATACAATAATAGAAATTAAAAGTAACTAGATGGGCTTATAGTAAGTAGAGCGGAGATGCACGAGGACATGTTAACTTGAGAACAAGTCTATAGAATTCGCCCACACTGAACAGCAGAGAGAAAATACAATAGAAAAAAAAGTGAACAAAACCTCAGGGACCTGTGGGTCAAAAACAAAAGGCCCAACATCTTATCATTCGAATCCCAGAAGGAGAGAAAGAGTGAGGCTGAAAGGGGGTTTAAAGAAATAATTGCTGAAAACTTCTCAAATTTGGGGAAACATGTAACCTACAGTTGTAAGAAACCACGTGAACCTCAAACAGGATAAACTCAAACAAATCCATGTTAATTAAACAAATCCACCTAATTAAACTTTTGAAAACTAAAGACAAGGAACAAACCCAGAAACCAGTTAGGCAGCCTGCTCTCTCCACGGCCGTAAGTCAGGTTCCCCTTGTCTTCCTCTAGCAGATGGAAGCAATACCTTTGTCACAAGTTTGTCAGGAGACAATGCGGGTCCAGACAGATTCAGTGAACAGCAGTTCAACTCCTCTTCCTTCTTCCTTTCTAGTATATTCCATTTCCAAAGACAATTCTGAGCACCACATATTTCATTATATTAAGGCAGAGATAATAACTACAGTAATACAATGCTATCTTCTCTTTGCATCATACTTTTCACCTTTTTCAAACAATGTTTCATTAGCCGTCTCACTTTACACTTACAATAATGCTTCCGGCTTGCAAAGCTGGCATGAGATGGGGACCTGGTCTTGCTGCCCTGGAGGTCTTGCGTACCCCTTACTGTTTTAAATTCACTAAGCCCCCCAAAAGAGAATGACTGTGCCTTTGAGGTTAATTCAATATCAAAAACACAAAATACACACTTTAAATGCTTTTGACTGATGAATCGTGGAAGAGAGATCCTTAGCTCTCCAGGTTAACAGTGTGGCAAGCAAGGCATGCATTTCCTGGCTCCTTAGAGAAAACTGCCACATTGAGTCAACACTGGGGATGTAAGTGGCAGAACAGCTGGAAAATGACTCAGGCTGTCTGGACTCCAAATTAGCTGGAACTAGTCTCCCTGCATCTCCCGCAGGTGCTGCCGTCGGGCTGCGCTTCCTTGGGACCCATGGCTTCTTCTCCTCTGCAGGAAGGTTCCCCAGAGACCACCTCCATGGGCCCCCAAGGCCCCAGGTCAGTTTGCTTTCCCAGACACCCCAGAACAGATGGAATCCCAAACCTAAAATGCGTGTGTCCAGTGGTCCAGCTATCTCTCCTCTGATAGGGCTGCTGGAACAGAGAACTTAGGCACTATGGAGCATCCAGAAAGCGGCAGCCTCTGCTAACCCGCCCCAGCGTGATAATGAAGGTCAGGAAACCTCTGCCTTCTCCACTTGCGGACCATCCCCTCAAAGCCTACTGTTACCCACCTCTGAGTCCTGCAATGTCTGAATTCCAATAAATGTTTCTTCAAAGAATCAAGGAAGAACGTTTCCCCATAAGGAGACAAAGGAGGGAAACCTAGCAATGGATGAACTTCACTTCAAGAACAGAGCTTTTAGGATTTGAGTCTTATCTGCTCTCTCATATGTGTCCGTGCTCACAGGCAACGTCATTATGAGAATGATTATATGAAGAAAAAAGAGTTTTGATCATGTGGTTCCAGAATTCTAAGAATCTAAGGAGTGCACTTGCTTTCTAATTTTGAAAAATGGGTTTTTGCCTAGAAAACATCTAGATAGCTACCTTTATGTGCTTATTCCTAACATAAATTGCTCAAGCTTTCTCCAAAGCACTGAGATGTACTGTGATCAACTCCTCTGATAATGCCCAAAGCATACATAGACACACACATCAGTTTTCAGTGTCTGCTTTGTTATGGCTGTTGTGTAGTCTTTTAATAAAAAAAGAATGATGCCCCTTCACTCAGCACCCGCAGACAATAGCAGAGCTAGGTGGAGGGCTACCATATGAGGGCCGGAGCCACTTCTAAGCCCAAGAAGCAATTTAAGAACAGTGGATCAACCAGCCATAGGAAACAACTAGTATCCTTACTGGTTAATAGACAAGTGTAGTCAGGCAGAGGCAATACTACTCGCTCACAGATTTCCCTGATACTGACTATTCATCCCTTACAGAGATGGGCACTTAAAACCTGCCACCGGTGCCTGCAATCCCCAGGACATCCTGAAATTAATGCCATGTCCTGGTCACCCACTGCTAGTAACTGCAAAGGCCAGAGGAAAGTCGTGAAGAGCAATGTCTCTGGATGCAGTTTTTCTGCAAATTAAACTTGGGAAAATTACCAACATATATTCTTGGAGAGATCTCAATAGAGATTTGCTAAGTGAGTTATTTAATTTTGTTTTAAGTCTGTCACTCTGTAAGAGTAACCTGACTAAATTCATCCATCTCTTGGGAAGACTCGGCTATTGAAAGAGTCCCCCTAACATTCAGTTGTTCTCTTTTTGTGCCAAGAAAGTTAAGAAAATAAAAAGCCATTAACAGAAATTAGAATTTTTAAAAGCATATTTAGGATGAGCCAGTTAGGCTATCTCACTTTCCGAATTTCTCCTGAAAATTAAGATCTGAATAGAATTCCACAGGCCCCCTAAAAGGGGGAACCTATAAAATATTGAGCTTGAGGTAGTAAATATCAGCTACCCATAAAGAAGTTTCTTAACTAAAATTTTATCTGAAATATGTATCATGATAGTCAATGATTCTATATACTGTCTGGTATATAACCATCTCAGCTCATCTGCCATTTCTCCAATTAGATTTTAAACTCCATGCTGAGACTCACGTCTGACATATAAGTACTCAAAAATATTTGTTGCCGTATTCTCTAAAATTGCCTGTTTATCCAAAGACACCAACTGTGATTCTCTCATTTTTTCTTTTTCTGTAATTTTGTATACTAAGGAAATATATCAGTGGCTTTGCTTTTCTCTACTGATGATGATTAAATGCCCAACTGATCTTTGTTACATTATGTTTCCCAAAGGGCATCTCACTTTGATTCAGTTGACTGTTTAGTTTTTCCTTTACAGATTTGAGCTACTGAGAGGAGGTTCTAATAACACTTATGTCAAGGTAATGCATAGTTTGCTATTGCTCCCTTAACAACAAATAGCATTAACAAATGGGTGTATGACTTCAGATCTTTAATAGTGTCCTAAGGGATTTTATATGGCACTGCTTTTCTACATTTATGTTCTACATTTTGCATTTATTTGAAAATTTCTCTCATTTGTTTTAATGATATCCCTTCTTAAATTAGATGTTATGGTAATAATAAAGCAATTTCATGTGTGCTTTGTATTTCTTGGCTCTCCAGTGCATTCACATGCACTATTTCATTTTGCTCCTTACCACAGGCAGGAGAAGTGTATTATACATATTTCATAGCCATAAAAACAGAGGTACAGAGAGGGTCGCAGATAGTTAAGAGCAAAGCTAGAGCCAGAAATTCCACCTTTGGCATCCTGGCCTCACTGCTGTCCACTGTATCAGTGTCTACAAGTACCGCTCCAGACCAATGCCAGGCTGTGTGCACACAATTGACATGGACGATTGCAAACAATACAGATATCTGTCCCCACCCTGCAGGAATCTGTATTTTTATAAATAAATGCAATTTAAAGCTAGTAATTGGGCAAAAAAAGAATAACCATTTGGTAAGTGTGTGGGAAAACAGGGACCTTTACATACTGTGGTGGAAGAGAAAATTGATATAAACTTTTGGGGGGATTATTGGAAAAGCCTAATGATGTAAATGAAGATGCTCCTAACTCCTGAAATTCCTCTGCTGGAAATTTTCCTGAAGGCATATGAAACAAGTATGACAATTTGTACAAAGTAGTTTACTGCGTAGCTGCTTAGAAATGCAAGATTACAGGGGAATGGAGAAAAGACAAAGGCTATCAATGAGAATCAGTTAAAAAACCTGGCACATCCTCATGTAATGATAAGGAATACAGACACTGGAGGAGGATCACGGAGTCTGAACTCCTGCTAGAACAGACGCTAGGTTTGTGAATTGGGGTAAATCTATCTAAGCCTCAGTTTCATCATTTACATGATGAAGACAGTATTAACCCCTAACTCACAGGATTAAGGTGAAGACCAAACAAGATAGTATGTATTAGGCATCTAGCACAGTGCATGGTATATAAGAGGTACTCAATAAATGCTATGAGATTACTACTGCTACTATTATAATTATTATCATAAGTCATGGGCCAGCAACATGTTTTTAATTATTAGTAGTAGTAGCTATAAAACATGAGATAAAGATATATACTGATAGGGAACTACGTCCAAGATACAATAAAGGAAAAGAGAATGTCCCCAATGCCATCAGAGTGCGCGTCCATTAATTTTAAAGGCACAGACAGATGTTCACTGCAGAACTTTTTACAATGTGAACTACCTCATAAGTAACTGCTAAGTAAGAGAATGAGTGCGTATAACGGCCACACCTCTTGTTGTTTTTCCCTAGCAGAATAATACTTTAAAGTTGACCAGGGCAAGCTTTCTCACAAATAAAGAGAAAATCTCAGCCATGCATAAGCAGACTAAGAGAAAAAAGGTGAAAATCCTGTAGAATGACTTCCATTAGTGAAAGTAGTTTCGGGAGCCCCTACAGGAAGCTGTCTGTGCAAGGTGCAAGCGCAGAGGAAGAGGCTGCAAAGACATTTCCTTCTGCACTGAAAACACTGAGGAGTGAAGATACCCCTGGGTCATGGTTTTAATATTGCTAGAACAAGTCTCCTAAAAACTGTCCTATCAATATTAAAACCATGACCCGGGGGTATATTCACTCCGCAGCCTCAACTAAGAAGTCTGCATGCCACAACTAAAGATCTTGCATGCCGCAGTGAAGATCCTGCATGCCGCGACTAAGACCCGGAGAAGCCAAAATAAATATTAAAAAAAAAAAAAAAAAAAAAAAAAAAAACTGTCCAGACTATCCTCATGGCCCTGCATCTGGAAGAGGCTGACGGTGTCCAGGGCGAAGTGGTGCAGACCCTCCCATGAGTCCAGTTGCCAATGGACCAGTGTAGGGATCTGTGTGCTGACGTTCACGGTGGGGCTGCTACTGTATTTGCCAGGACTCTGGGTACGGAAGTCCACAGATATAAAGGGCACTACCACACTGTTCTCCCCACGCTCTCTGCTACTTTTGGTATACAGCTTTACAGAGCGCAAGGCTTTCAGAAGACATATGGCCTTATTCTAGAAGATACTTGTACTTCCCGGAACACTGACAATATAATAAGTAGAAAGAGAGGGGCGGACAGGGAACAGTTGAGTTGAGAAACTCATCACCTCTACTTTCTGCTTTTCCATATAGTCTAATCTTTTGCCATATTTTTCAATGATTTAAAATAAAAAACACTGCCACAGATAGAATGCAATCCTGAATTAGTCCTCATCTGAAATCAGATTTAGAAACTACTAATTTAGCCATACGTGGCATTTATTAAACTTCTGAGTGGGAATGGAAAGGCTGCACCAGGATCTCAAGGTCACATCCATGTTTGCACAGATAACTTCCTGTTCTGGGAAAGAAGAAACAAGGGAAGATACACTTACACATACAAGACAGTCCTGGTATCACCCACTTTCCCAGCATCACCCACAGTTAGGGTGTCGTAGCCTCTTTCCAGCTCAAACTCCTCAAAGGCAAGCTTGATGACCTAAATCAAACACAAGAGAGAATTACTTAGCATAACAGGAACTTTCTGGGACCTCACATAATGCAAATATCCAGTTGTAGTATTAATTTTGCTCCATAATTTCATTGTTATTTCAAATGATTTAAAGTTGCTTTTAAAAATAATGATTGTATATATTTGAGAGCCCTCGATTATAGAATTTTATGGAATTCAAAATTGCTATTACTCCAAAGATATTTATCATCAGCTCTAAAAATGAAATTAACCCATATTGTATTGACACTTTAAATCAAATATCTATCAAATATTTATTGCTACATAGTGTTTGGAATGACCAAAAGGTAAATCAGTATAAGCAAAATAAATGGGGACTGCAGTTAGTGAGATATATTTTGAGGATCCCTAGACCACCAAGGAATAGATATTTTTAGTGTGATGTCTGCAGATTTCATGTATGTACCACTGTTAACATACGAAAAAGACCTTCTGAGGCTAGAAAGTTGTCCTCTACATTTAACTTTGCAAAGCCTTGTCTTTTTTTTTTTTAAATAAAGAACACTTTGTCTAGGTGGTCAACACCATTTAGACAAGACCAGTTTGTGTCTGACACATGGATATATTAGAATACTATGAACTTCTTTCTCCTCATAAAAGAAATGCTCTTTTGTTGACCAATATTGTGATAAAGGGGGAAGACAGTCTGAGGTGTCACAAAGTTAGGCTGGAACCCTACGTGACAAGGAGAAATATATATACAGATGATAGATAGATATCTGTTACATGAAGAAGAGAGAGAGGGAGAGGCTATCACAGACAGATGAAAGAGACAGATGGATAGATAGACAGATATGATGAATAAGATGAGATAGGTAGATAAATGACAGAGCGGGAGAGAGAGAACAGGAAGTACAGAAACCATAATATTGGAAATACATTTTAATGGGATCTACTTCAGAGTAAATCTGAAACTCTGGAATCCTGTAAAAAAACATAAAATGCCTGTTCATTAAACCTGAAAGAAAGACTTAAGTGGTACCAGGGGGAAGGCAGGCTTCTGACTAATATCCAATTTGAGGTGTGCAACACTGAGCAGGCTCTAACCAGGTGCTTTCCCAAGCAGTGCTGATATGGGATGCATTAATTCTGCTATTGGAAATTCTTACTAAAATTAGTGGTATAGCTGTTATGATTTATTTAAAAAATCTACTCTTTCAAATTTCAGCGTTTGTCTGAATACATTATTTTAGCAATCTAATTTGAAACAGGTGTAGAGGTTCATGACTGTTGCAGACCAGTATCAACACTGCATATGAAGCCCAACACCCGAGGATGGTTTTATTTCAATTTCTGTGTTTCCCATGGGCCGATTTATTAATGTCCATGGTGGTACAAGAAAGAATAAAAGGACTAAAGAATCATGCAACCTGGAGGTTCCCATCACCTTTTTTGACACATTTACTCTGTCTTGACTTGGGTAACAGCCTGCAGTGAAGCAATGATAATCCATTCAGGCCTGAGGGTCACGGTTGGCAGATTTGTAATGAGTCACAGATAGGGGGTCTCACTTCATAAATGTGTTTTCATTATGGGTGTAAAAATAACCATTTTGTAATTCTTTCAAGCCAAAGCAAAGGGTGTTGGAGAGGTTTTTGTCAGGGTTCAGACTCAACAATCAGCCTCTGCTGATAGTCAAAGGATGATCTTTATGCTATTAATGCCCCATAAAAAGAGAAAAGGTAGACCCAATCTTGTGTAAAGAACCTCTCGTTTGTCAGGAAATATGGCATTCTATAAATATACCTGGTACAGAAATACACATCTGGAATGAAAGTTGCTGTCATTTCTCAGTGACAAGTGATGTTAAACGGAGAATTCATTTTTTAATAAAAACAATATATAAGGAGTACAGCGTGACAATTTGATGTACATATACATAGTGAAATGATTACTACAGTCAAGCTAATTAACCTGTCCCCTCACATAGTCACCCTTTGTGTATATAGTGAAAGCACCTTAAATCTATTCTCTTAGCAAATTTCTAGTAATCAATACAGTATTATTAACTATAGTCAGCATGCTGCCCATTAGATCTTCAGATTTATTCATTCTTCATAATTGTAACTTTGTGCCCTTTGACCAACATCTCTCCATTTCCCCATCTTCTCATCCCTGGTCACCACTGTTCAACTCTCTGCTTCTGTGTATTTGACTTTTTTTAGATTCCACACATAAGTGAGATCATGCAGTTTTTTCCTTTCTGTGTCTGTCTTGTCTCACTTAATATAATGTCTTCCTGGTGCATCCATGTTGTTGCAAATGGTAGGATCTCCTTCGTTATTAAGGCTGAATGATATTCCATTACATGTATATACATCACATCTTCTTTATCCATTCATCCACTGATGGACACTTAGGTTGCATCCATGTCATGGGTATTGTGAATAGTTCTGCCTTATGTTTTAAAGTGTGAATGATTCAGTGGCATTTAGTCTCAATGGTCCCTTTAGCTCCACCTGTGTGCGTGTGCATGCACACACACACACACACACACACACACACACACACACACGTGCGCTTCTGTGTCTTGACTGGTCCCTGCAGCTGGCCTTGTAGATGCTGCTCCACATCCTTCAAGTCTCTGTATGACGTCTGTTCTTGGTGGTGTCTCCCCTGCCCATTCTGTCCAAGACGTCAGTCTCTTTGTCAACATCCAGCCTATTCCCTTCATGATGTTGCACTTTTTGAAATTTCTTGCTGGTTTGCCTGTACCCTCTGCCTCACCTCCTTCATGGTACGTGCCCTGAGTGCAGGCGCCATGCCCTCCATCTGCTGAGGACAACTGACTCATCTTTCAGGATGTACTGAGTACCTACTCTGCCCAGGTCCAAAGAGAAGATGGACCAAGTTCTAGTCTTCAAAAAACTTAGAGTTACAAGGGGTATCATGATAAACACAAAGTAATTATAGAATTTTTAACTTTTCCAGACAAATATTCCTTAATGACAACAAATCAAATAGGAAGGAAAATGAAAGAAGGACAAAGTTCTAGAATTTTAAAAGTTTAAGACTCACAGGGGGTAGTTTGATAAACACAAAACAATTATAGAATTTAACATACAGATTAAGGTTTCTTAATGACAACTGATGAAATCCTTTACTTTTTCAACTTCCAAACAGAATCTCAGAACTGTGAGAAAAAGATGCTGTTCAGTCTAGACTCTGGTGTAATTTTTATTTTTTTATTTTTATTTTTTTTTCTTTTTGCGGTATGCGGGCCTCTCACTGTTGTGGCCTCTCCCGTTGCGGAGCACAGGCTCTGGATGCGCAGGCCCAGCGGCCATGGCTCACGGGCCCAGCCGCCCCGCGGCATATGGGATCCTCCCAGACCGGGGCACGAACCCGTATCCCCTGCATCGGCAGGCGGACTCTCAACCACTGCGCCACCAGGGAGGCCCTAGACTCTGGTGTAATTTTTAAAATACATTCTTGGTATTTTGTAATATGTTCTTTTTTTCCTATTTAAACTAAAAAGACTCAAGAAGTTTGAACCATTTCTCCTTTCCCTACCCCCTGCTTCTGGCAACCACCAATCTATTTTCTGTATCTACAACTTGTTTGTTGTTTTTTAGATTCCACATGTAAGAGAAATGAGACAGTATTTGTCTGTCTCTGTCTTTGACTTACTTCACTTAGTATAATGCCCTCCAGTTCCATCCGTGTTGTGGCGGGATTCATCCCTTTTTATGGCTGAATAATATTCTTTTATACATAAATTACATATGGTGGCAGGGAAGTAATGGAGTTAAATTACATTTGCTTATATTTTCTTACTAGAGGATGAGGAGGGTCAACAGTTTAGTGTGACCAAATGTGGAATACAGAATCTAAGCAGACTTAAAATTACTTGATATGCTGACACCTCTGTTTTCACAGGAGGAAAATGAAAGCCAGGGAAGATGAGGGTCTTATCCTGCAGTTATTAGTGAGAGGTTTAGATCTCAAACTAGGAAATCCTGAGTCTCGATGTAGTTTTTAGATTGTTTCCCACACGTTCAAATATAAATGAAGAAGATAAGAGTAGATAATTCTATTTTCAAACTTCTTTCTTACAAACTACTCATTTTAAAGTATTTCTTCGAAAGTTTTAGCTACTGTAGTCCTGTTTTCTTTCTCTGATCCCAATCTAATATGCTTTAGTACTATAGCAATGTGGCAGTCATTTCCTACACGCCAAGTTGGCCTCTGGTAATTAAGCATCTCTAGGAAGACTCTGCTGTGTGATGACAGGTGGTCCAGTGAAAGACACCGCAGGCCAGCGAGAGGAAGGTGCAGGACAGGCTGTTCTCAGGGTGCGGGGGGTGCCCAGGGAAGGAGCCTCAGATGCGGAAGATAAGGAACATCTTCCAGAGGAGGTGGCATCTAGGAGCTAAAATATCCAAACAGTGGCCTGAACCCAGCTGCTGGGGGTCCTGAAACCTGCCCCAGGAGTACCTCGAAGAGTGATGCCAATCGCTAGACTCCTGGAAAAACAACAGCCCAATCCGATGTCTCATGTAATTTCACTCCCTAATTTGTGCAAAATTGGTTTGTTCACCTTACAAACATTTTTAGTGGATATTCAACTATTTTTCTTCAGCATCTAACCAAATTCTGTTGACTATTATCCTTGCATAATAGAAAGTAGCCAAAAAATTGATTGTGCTCAAAGTAAGTGTAATACAAATTAGTAGAACTGCTTCTCAGTTTTTTGTTTATTTTTTTAATGGTGCAAAGATGCTAATTTTTTTTTTTTTTTTGCTGTACGCGGGCCTCTCACTGCTGTGGCCTCTCCCGTTGCGGAGCACAGGCTCCGGACACACAGGCTCCGCGGCCATGGCTCGCGGGCCCAGCCGCCCCGCGGCATGTGGGATCTTCCGGGATCGGGGCACGAACCCGTGTCCCCTGCATCGGCAGGCGGACTCTCAACCACTGCGCCACCAGGGAAGCCCTAAAGATGCTAATTTTTAAGACAGAAAGGCTAAGGGGAAAAAGCACACAATAATCTTAAATGAGAGAAAAATAACTTGGAAAATTGGGCAATTTTGCGGGGTGTAAGTATGAAAAAGGAAACAGAACTTAGCTATTTAATTGTGATTACGTAAAAACTGCAAGAGCCTTAGCAATTAAGAATGTTATATTGGGACTTCCCTGGTGGCGCAGTGGTTAAGAATCCGCCTGCCAATGCAGGGGACATGGGTTCGATCCCTGGTCTGGGAAGATCCCACATGCCGCGGAGCAACTAAGGCCGTGTGCCACAACTACTGAGCCTGTGCTCTAGAGCCCACAAGCCACAACTACGGAGCCCGTGTGCCACAACTAGTGAAGCCTGGGCACCTAGAGCCCTTGCTCCACAACAAGAGAAGCCACTGCAATGAGAAGCCTGCACACCGCAACGAAGAGTAGCCCCCACTTCCCACAACTAAAGAAAGCCCGCACGCAGCAGCGGAGACCCAATGCAGCCAAAAATTAATTAATTAATTAATTAATTAATTAATTTTTTAAAAAAGAATGTTATATTGTCAGAAGAGCTTTTTTTAAATTTTTGTTTTGAGACAATTTTCTAAATAGAGAAAAGAGAAATATATAATGACAGAGTGGTAGAATTGATACAATACTGAATTTTTAAGTATTAATTTAAAACAAATATGAAAACATTGCTCTGAAAAACAAAATGGAAGTACTACATAGTCACAATTCATTAGGGGAAAAAAAGCCAGTCACTATAGGCCCATTCAAATAAGGAGCCCATCTCACCTGACTCAATTAAGCCAGAGGAATCCAGATGTATCAATTCATACACACACACACACACACACACACACACACACACACTCACACAGACACCCCATATGGATCACTGGGCTTCCTCATCAAAAGTTTTATTTCTTATGTGCGTTTTGTTTCAGTGTTATCTTTAAACTACATTTGGGGTTCTTTTGGATGACATGTTTCTGCCCGAAACTGTGATGGTAGGAAGAGATAGAGAATAAGAGGAAGATTTTACAATTTTCCAAGATATAGAACTGACAGCACAAAATAAATAAGTAAAAAGCTCCTACATCTTGGAAAAAGCTAACTCATAAACGCCTTAATGAATGACAGTAGGGTTGAAATCAACAGGGTAGGGAATAAGGACTTGGAACACAAGGGGACAGAAACTGATAAAAAGAAGCCTTAATAACCTGATCCATTCAATTTCACACTATTTTTCAGAAGAAAGACTTTTCAAACTGTGAATTTCCTCCAAAAGGACATAACAACTCTATACCTCACATCTGAAAGGAAAATTCACACTTTCTTATGAACCAAAAATTATGAAATGATTTCTGATAAATTTTAAGTGTTTTAGCCTGAGGTTCTAAGGACCAACCATGAAACAACTGAAAAAGTATAATTAATTATAAAGAGATGTTCTGTCCAAATGCATGCACCACAGAGCCTGGGTAATGCATATCGTTGTTTCCCACAGAAAAATACATATAATGTTTCATATCTGTAAATTACATATACAAACGGCCAATGATATGTAATATGAAATTACCAAGATTTGGTTCCAACCTAGAGAGAATAGTACTTTGAAAGAAACAATTTAGTAAAAATATATCATTATTTCTAGGGTAGCCTTGACTTATATTTAGCCTCCCATATAAACTCTAAATGTCTTCTAAAACTAGAGTTCAATGCACCAGTAACAAAAAGGGGACATATATTATTTCAAATGTAGCTGCAATGTTATTAACCTGTGCTACCAAGAGTCAAATTAAACAGGTAATCAGTGGAAGAAAGTCGAAAACACTCAAACAGGCAGAACAACATGTAATTTATCCATCGGCAGCCGTTTGGTCATGTTACCACATCACAAGAAACGAGGAGCTTGGTGTCCAGATCCTGGACTCCCCCACATGGTTTTCTAAAACTTTGCTGATGTCCATCCTGAAGGCTTCAGCCAAGTCCCTTCTCTCAACAGTAACTGGAACATAAATTACCGTAGTTCTCTCTGTGCTGCCCTTACATGGACCCTTTGTCTCTGAGATCAAGACTCCTAAGGATGCAGGTGCATGCCATGTGCAAGGCACGGAAAGGACCCAGATCTGCTTCTCCTGCTCCCTCCTCCAGGCCCACACTGTTGCTGGAAAGCAGCACAGAGCGAGCAAGTCCAAGCCCACCGGAGTGAGAGGGGATCCAAGCGCTGCTGCCCACCCCGTGGGGGCCTGAAGGACTTGCATCCCCCTCCTACAGCCTTCTCATCTGTAAAACCAGAGTGACATCATTTCCCAACGGGGGTTGAGGATTAATGGGAGGATGCAGGTCAAGTGTGTGCATCTTGCAAGGGTCCAGCAGGCACTGGGTTAGCGGTGGTGTGTTCAGCACCACCGTTATTGCTACCTTTCATAGCAAACTCTTCACTGCTACCAGGCCAGGCCACATTCCGCCACCAACTTGAGGGATTCTGTTATTTCAAACCTCACAAATCTTTAAAACCAGGAAAATCCTGTCTCTCTTCTTTCTGACACATCAATTCCTAACTCCAATTTTATCCAGAAAGGAATCCTTTATCCTTTATTTAAAAAAAACAATTTTTTATCCTTTAATTTCCAGATAAATTTTTCCATCTACACACCTCCTTCTTTATATCAGTAGAATTGTGCTTCTCGTAAGAAGCTTCTCTTGGCAAAATACTTAGATATGATACTATGGATTCTCAAGGATTAAAGTAAGATCCACAAAAATCTGAGGAAAGAAGCAAGTGGGGTGTTGGGTGAAGATAACAGAGACTAACATTATAAAGAAAATCCCTCAAGCAAAAATCATCAAAATGCCAATAAAACTGTCAGGGACATAGAACATTTACAGTACAACAAAGACTAACTAGCTCACTGGGAAAGTAAGCAAACTCAAAGGCGGTGATGGAGGAACATTAAAAATGGTTTACCGTGTAAAATAAGAGAATAAACCAGTGAGATCTCCAAAAGAATTTCATTAATCCCTGAAATGAGGCAACCAAAGAATCACAAGCATTGTTTGGAAAATTATTGAAATACATTCTCGGATGGATGAAAGAAAGTAGCATATTTGTTTAAAATGAGGGACTGGGAATTTGAGAGTCACAATACAATAACCGCTAAGAATAAATCAGAGCGCTATTAGATGGGGTAAAATGCAGAATTAACATTTACAGAACACTGAAATCTATCAACCTAGGATATGTGGAGCAACTTAGCTGGAAATCAGAAGGCCTAAAAGATGAAAGGATTGCAAGAGAAAATTACAGATCTATAGATAAAAGCAGAAGACATTGAAGTTTGTGAAAAATAATTGGAATGAAGGGTGCAGAATTAATAATTAGAAAAATAATGTAAGGCACATCTTTTTTTTTTACAGCTGATTAAAGTTTTGAGAACAGACCTTAAAATGGTTGATTATGGCCCCATTTAAACAAAATAAAGCAACCATAGAAAAATAGGAATACATCATCACATAGAACGGTTTAACTCTAAGAAATCCAAAAGAGTTCCATACACAAACACAGAAGAATTTAAAGAAATGCAAATCAGAGTTAGTTTTGTTTTTCTATGATACAATAAAACCTTAGAGATGATGGATCAACAAGATTATGAGTCTCAGATATAAAGAAAAAATATGTCCTTTTTAGCATGTTTATTCAGTGAAGAGGTTACTTTATGTGGGAAGGAAGAGAAACTATTTTGCAGATTTTTAAATGTCTCTGGTATTTTACTAACACACTCTTTATCTCCAACTTGGCTGAAAGATACTTCAAACAACAGGATTCATTTTAAAGAGTTACCTAAATGGCATTTTGTTTAAATATGAAAAGAATGATCTAAAGAAAGTTATATAGACTAGAGAGGGTTGAGTTGATAAAAATAAAAATATGTACATTTACTCCTACATATTAAGTAATATAGTTAAACAAAGAATCAGGCAACATATTTACTTCTGGGATTGAGCCCTGGATCTCAAAGGTGGCCTCCCAAGGTGGCTCATTAGTGATACAGCCATTATAATTTATTTTTAAAATCTACTCTTTCAAATTTCAGTGTTTGTCTGAATACATTATTTTAGCAATCTAATTTGAAACAGGTGTAGAGGTTGATCACTGCTGCAAACCAGTATCGACATTGCAAATGAAGCCCAGCACCGTAGGATGGTTTTATTTCAATTTTTGTCTTTCTCATGGGAAGATTTATAAATGTCCATGGTCCCACAAGAAGGAATAAACGGACTAAAGAATCACATGACCTGGAGGTCCCCATCACCTTTTTTGACACATTTACTGTCTTGACTTGTGTAACAGCCTGCAGTGAAGCAATGATAATGCATTCAGGCCAGAGGGTCACGGTTGGGTGATGTGTAATGATACAAAAGGTGGAAATGAGGCAGCCACGGAACCCCACGGTAAGCCTGCAGGGAGATGCTGCCATCTGGACATCAGTGGACCCGGTTCTAATGTGATAGCTTATCTGTCAAGGATGCCAGCAACAGCTGCTTTGGTGAGGCCATTCACATGCCTCCCCTACAGCTGCCACCCACCTCTGCCTCCTGAAGAAGGGAGCTTAGGAGAGCTCAGGGTCTAGAGGTGTACAGGAGATGGAGGGGTCTACACCTGTGTAGAGAGGAGAAGGTGCAGGACAGGAAAATACTGACACTCTCAGTGTATGGGACAGGGGAATGAAAGACCTACAGACCTGCTCCAGATCACGCCCTACAAAGTGGCAGTTACACAGACATTTTACATGGTTCATTCACTCATTTTTTATTCATCTTCAGTTCTGTCTATAAGTCTCTCCCATTTTAGCAGGAAATCTCTAGAAATATCCAAATTTCCATCAAGAAAAAAACAGATCAAGGAGAAATAGCTAATGATGAGTATTAATTAATGCTTCAAATTATGATTTTTAGGAGTAATCTATTATTTGACCCCAAATTTTTGCCTTGATGGACAAGACAGAATTGTTCTCTTCTAAGCTCCTGGACTGTACTTAGTTTGCCTCTCACCAGAAAGTTCTCTCTTGAGTCCTGGGCATGGCTGCCCCTCCGACTGGGTCCCAATTTGAGTACCTTTTTCTCAAGGGTCTTCTTTGACCCTGTGAATATCACCCTTACTCTATCCACTAGCAGTCATGCTTATTACCTAGTTTTATTCCCCCTGAAGTCTCTTAACATTATCTGAGATTTTTCTATCAATCAATCATCATCTGCCTATGTACCTATCTATGTACCCTTCTATGTATCTATGCATCTATCTTTGTATCTATCTCTGTATGTATGTATGTATGTATGTATCTATCTATCTATCTATCTATCTGTCACGTGTCTGCCCATTTTCTGTCTTTCTCACTAGAATGTAAATCTAAGAAAACAGGAGTCATTTTTGTTTTCTTTTTTTCACTCCTGGGTCCAGTACCGTATGTGCTACGTATTAAGTGCTGCATAAATATTTGCTGAATCAATACACCTATCTTTCCCTTGTGTACCATTTAACCTAAAGAACCTGGGACTATCATATATATACAGTATTTAACTTTAGTCTCTTATGCTAGTCAAAGATTGACGGCCTCACATTAGCATAAACCAAAATAGCACTGAAGTTGTACAAAGCAAAACCAAGTTGATGCCCTCCTGAATAAGGGATAAAAATTTTACTCACAAATATCTTGTAACACTCCTGCATGCTAGAGGATTTTAGAAGTTGGGTAAGAGTGAGTTATTTTATGGGCATACTTACCCTCACCTACTCAAGACCTAAGAACTGCTAACTAGTAAACTACTTATTCATGAATTAGTTTTTATTCATTAAACTCATAAGATTTCATCAGTGGTTCAACTTCTTAGTTTTACTGAAAAAAATGCAAAAGAATTGTTCTTGTTATGTCACTTTTTAAATAGTAGAATAAAGACTCCTTTTAATCTTGATACACAAGGATTCCTTCTGACATTTTATGCTAGAGCAAAACTTGGGCAACAGTTTGTTCTAGCTACCAAACATGCAGGGAAAAATCTACTCAAACATCCTGGATCTGTACACATTTATTTCAGAAAATATTCTGCACAATGCTTACCCACTGTTTGGCCTATAGCTACCCATACCAAAGGACACTAATTGAGAACCATAAAGTTTATTTCTGTGGTCATACATGAATGGTAATTTTATTGGGATTCTGACAAAATATGTATTCTAGGTATAGCAAATGATGTAGTAAGAGGCACACTGGTGGTCACTGGAGGTCTTGAACCTCATCTGGCTTTGAATGTTGGCTTTGCAATCTACTAGCTGTATGATTGGCATAAGTAAATTCAATTCTATATGTTTCCCTTTCCTCATCTGTGTGACAGGCAGAATAATATCACTTATAGGATTACTGTAGGGAATAAGGGAATGACTATGCATAGAACACCTAAAATAGCACATGACACACACTACACATTCAGTGAGTGCCAGTTATTTCTTCTAATTCAAACACGTGCCTTGGGTTGGGCTTTGTCAACAGCCTGCTAATTGTTCACTCTCCTTTCACTCAATGTACCCATCACATGCATCCTTAACAATCCATTATAATTTTTTCTTTAAACAAATTTGAACACACTGTTCTTTTCTTGAAAATCTGCACTATCTCTCTACTGCATCCATAAAGTTTAAATTATCTTGTAGCATGTTTCTCAAAACACAGTCCATAGACCACCTACATCAATAACTTCTGTGTGATTATTAATTAGTAATTATTATTAAAAATGCAGATTCTTAGACATTGCCAAGAACCCACTACACCAGAATTTCTCGGGGATGGAGGGCAGGAAAGGTGCATTTTAATGTGCTCTCTCTGTGATTCTTTTGCATAATGAAGTTTGGGGAAACTGCCTTAAACTGACATGTACATCCTCTCCCACATGGCACTGAGTCAGCTCTGCACTGACCACACAGGGTGTGTGTCCACACCCTCAGGTCCCAGGGGGCTCTAATTGCCACCATGGTTATAGAGATCCCATTACACAGCTTCTGTTCCAAAACAATTGTTCCACGTGAAGAAAAATTAATCAAAGATGTCAGGGATGGAAGGTTTGTAGTTGAGCCTGTCTGTATGACTTAAAACTCTGTGAAATGGAGCATTTAAAATGACTTTAAAAGCCTACACAATTGGGCCTTTTCTGGATAAGTACTCAGCAGGTGTCAGATATTTAAAGCTGAAAGAAAAAAAGTAGGTGTTGGTTGATCACACGAAGAAGGAAGAATTTAACCCCACTGCCAGGCCCCCCAGTGCGTGCAATCAGAAAAGCCATCACTGTGACTCAAAAATGAGAAATTTAAAAGACCAAGAAATAATAACAACAAAAACAAAGGTAGTTCTGTAAGTGACCCTCCTGGTCTGGCCCTGAGCTCTTCGCTCTTTCACGTGTACTGTGCTATTTGTCGTTACAAGAGAAGTGTAAACAAGGAGGATCTGCGTCTTACAGGAGAGGGTGATTACTCAGAGGCCAGGAGGTGTGGGGCAGGAAGAAATGAAAGCAAGAGAGGGAGGAAGGAGAGGGGGAAAGAGAGGAAGGGAAAGAAGTGGGGAGGGAGAGTGGGAGGAGGAAGAAGGAAAGGTGAAAGAGGTCAGCTTCATGAGATTAACTGCGTGTTTGGTAGTGACTGTGCAAGCCCTCAGGTGATGAGATAGAAGGTCTGTATCACCGTTATTGGTGCTGATGGAGCAGACAGGGCTGTACGAGGTGAAGCTGTCACCCCAGGGTGATGACTCAGTGCCATTCAACCCAGGTGCCCTGCCAGGTTGGTGATGGCGCCGTGGGAGCCCTCTGACAGGGGTGCGCTGGCATTACCACAAGTTAGCTGGTTACCAGGTTAGCTGTGATTCAGAACAATGTGCTCCTTTATAATGAGCTGTATAAACCCTCATACTTATCACCCTCTTTGTGATTTTGCTCTTGTTTTCCTTCAGCCTAACATATAGTTACATCTATTTTCTACCTACTGAAGCATCGAAGTACCTATGAATCCTTTACACTTATCACTGCCCAGTTCTTGAAGATTTTATACAACAAAACATGCAGAACCATACTAATCTACTGCTCAGGAAAACACACGTGCAGTAAGATCCTGGACCAAATAAACTGCAAATGGATGATGTCTCGAGGTTAAGAGGAAGGAGACTATGGCATTGAAGGAGTACCCAAGGAAATTCAGCATTATTGATAATCTTTGGCTGTGATTTACTTATTTTGATACATGACTGCTTATTCTGTTTCATGACCTGTTAATTTCTTAAGTATTTTATAACAAATATAAAGCTAAAATAAACATAAACAAGCAATTAAATATTTGATACCAATTTAAATTTTGGCATCACCATTGTGATGTGTGTTGACATTTTCACTTAATTAATTTAGATAACTTTGCTTACCTATAATATAGGGTTAATAACAAATACTTTCATCTTAGGATACTGTAAGGATTGTTCAAAAACATGATATATGCCAAGTGCCCACAGAATTCGGCAGGCGATTAAAGTTTCATGAATGATAATTATTATATTATCATGAAAAAGAACAGAAATTGAATAAACAGAATTTACACAGTTAAAAATGACGATCGAAGTTGTTTAGTGGCAAATTCAGTCACAAAGCATCATGAAATCTGTTTGCAAAATCTTGGAAAAATTAGAACACATATACAATCTATTTTTCCTTCGAAGTAAAATGGACATTTCTTTCCTTATTCATTTAATTACTAAGAACTTTTTAAAAAGTACTATTAAAGTTAAAACTAAGCATGAAGGGACCCAGATCAGTGAAATGGGACACAAATATATCGTGTGATGTTTGAGAAAATTTTATACTTATTAATCTATTCATTCACTTATTTAGGTTTTACTGAATTTCCAGCTTAGCTTTTATAGAAAAATTTCTGCCAGTTTTATGATGTTGTAAATATCTTCCACTAATATTGAAAACAAATAAAATCAGTATTATATCTGGAGCAAAGAGAGAAGAAAACTCAACTGTGAACCTCTACAGGTGGTCTTCCCTCCAACCCTTCCCCGTCCATGGAAAGCAGGTACATCAATCGCCACCCCTGCGGTGTGCACCTACAACACAGGCCAGTAACAACCATTAGTGAACAACAATTTAGGGCACTTGTTCAAGAAGAGATAAAGATTTCTCAGAACTCAAAGCACCCCCACCCGTCGTCCTCAGGAGCTCAGACCTGAGTGAGGATGTCCAGAGGCAAATCCCAGCTCTGTCTCTCACGGCCTCTTGGCCATTGGGCAAGTTGTCACCTCGCCTCTGCAAGACACATTCCTCATCTTTAAATGGGGGTAAAAATAACTCCTGCCTAACAGGGTTCTTATAAGAATTTATTGTGGAACTTCCCTGGTGGTCCAGTGGTTAAGAATCCGCCTTCCAATGCAGGGGGATGCAAGTCTGATCCCTGGCCAGGGAACTACATCCTACATGCTGCAGGGCAACTAAGCCCACGCACTGCAGCTACTAAGCCCGCATGCTCTGGAGCCTGTGCGCCACAACTAGCGAGAAGCCTGCGCGCTGCAACGAAAGATCCCACGCGCCACAACTAAGACCCGATACAGACAAATAAATAAATAAATAAATAAATATTTTAAAAAAGAATTTATTGTAAGTATTCAGTAAACAAACTAATATCAAAAGTTTCTACATCAAGAAATGATTGTTAAGAAAATTAGGACAATTAGGTGAAAAATACAATCTGGGCTTGTTTATGGAAACACACGGAGATTAAAAGAGATTAAAACGTTGTCGGTGACTGCAAATTATTTTTTAAGACTTTCCCCCACCTAGAGTTACACTAAAGCATTTTACAATCCACGACTAAGTTTTATTAGCCAAGTCAATATCATCATAAGAAAAGTAACCCACTGTTATTGAACCGAATTCAAGACCATTTTCTCAGAGACACATTTTGGTGATACTAAGACTGTCTCTGGATTGTCTACTAGTTGTCATTTTTTCTTATGAATTCTGCCTGTCTGTTCAAAGATGTGCGGTGGGTATTATTTATCTACGTTGGGGAAGGCACTGTTAGAATCTAGAAGGTTGCAATTTAATGAAAGAAGACATATGGATTGTCTTCGAGTACGCAGCTACCAGCTTCTCCAGGATTCATTCAACGGTCAGAGCGAGGCGGCTGGTCTCCTAAACCAAGGGGTCTGCCTGCTGCTTCACGTCCTGGATGAACAAAGGTGCGTTCAGGCTCCCAGTCAGCTGTGAGGGTGCCTGCTCTGGAACGCACTCGTCAGGGCAGACCCAATTCTGTGGCAATGACAACGGCAAGCTGGATGCCCATGAAGTGATGAGAACAACACGTAACCTGGGTGACATTCCACACTCTCCTACACACAGACAGCTTAAGTGTGTGAAAAAGAATTACAAATGCATCTTTCTAATGAGCAAATACAAGGTATGTGTCCATTTCCCCCCTCTAAGTTATTTAAATACTGGTGAGGATTAAGAAAGTGAATTAATTAGGAGAGAGCATATTTTCCCCTGAAAGAAAAGGCTGGTTGACAGGGTGTGCCTGCTGGTGGGGGTGGATGCCAGTGGGTTCACCCAGAGCAGAGGCCAAGTCCCGCCTCCCGTTTCCTTCTTCCTCTGCCTGCATACCTAGGGCCTTACCCACTGCTGCCTTTCCCCTGTCCCTCCCCATTCACAAAAAAGAGAAATACATTTGAAGATAGGGAGAGAACAGAATACAAAGAAAACTCATCTTTGAAGTCAGACATGTTTTGAAGGCAGGCCCTACTACTTATTTAGTATGGCATGGGGCGGGGGGAGTAACCTTGAGTTGAGGGTCCTCAACCTTAAAACAAATATCTTCGAGGGTCTTTGAAAATATTAAATGAAGCAACATTTGTTGGGTGCTTAGCACTTACCCAACACAAAACAATGCCTCAAACATGTCGGTTGCCCTTCTGGCAGAATAACACAGGATAACGGCACCGGGGGGGAACATACCCCAAAATGTTGATATTAACAAACATTCATTCCATGCTTTTTTTTTCAAAGTTAAGACTTTCCAACAAAAACATGAATTCAATGAAGATAAATTACTCATTACAGTTATTTTTGATCAAGTGGATGAAGAAACTTTGGATAGTTTCCTCTCAGATGCTCTAGTAGTAAATTTGATGCAGGTCAGAGTCTTATTTTGGCATTTGAAGGCTGATTCAGGAAAAGATCTTCTTGATGTTGCTGAGGCAACTGCAGTGATGAAATCCATCCTTGACAACATTGCCTTAGCTTTAAACACCACCGCATGCTAATCAAACATAAAGTTAATAGAATTTGCACAGGAAACGGACTGTGATATTAGTGACAGGACAATTCTGGTTATAGACTTATCCAATTTCACTTCTTTTTGGATCCTACATCTGGTCATGAATTTATGAATATATTGGGACTGGAAGTGATGTTCCTGACCATATCCAGTGTCCTAGAAAACACAGGGTAAGATGTACTGCTGGGCCACCCTCATCTAAGATAGTCTACCTGTCAGTATGTCACAATGACCACAAAATACAGAAACTTGGATGCCTACATGGACTGCTTCCACATTTCATGTGTTGGTTCTCCTGACAGATCATAACTTCCCCAAGCACACAAGGGACACAGAGGACAAGATTTCAATTATAACAATAAATTACAAAACAAGAGAACAGCATCACAGATTTAAAGAGAAAACCCTGGAGTATAAAAATATGGAAAAACACACAAAGGTTGTAACTACAGAATAATTCAGGCCAGAAAATAAGAGATAATGAGAGTAAATGACGTGAATAAGGGTGCTGATCAGGGATTTAATCCATGCCTTCTTTTTATGGTACAGAAAGTAATTCCCTTATAATCACACACATTTCTCCCAGCGAGGCTCCTGTTCTTTAGTTCCTGGAGATAATCACTCAGTCTCCTCAGTAGACAGGAGGCCCACCTCAATCTCCTCAGCACCTTCCTGAGGACATTCTCTCGTTGGAAGGAACCGAAGCGACAATGGCTTTCTTAGGTCCTCTTTCTGTTTCTAATCAAGCCATGAGCAGGATGAAGACATTCTCAGCGCATTGCAGCTATTGTGTATTTTTGGCCGATGCATGATCTCTCTCCTGCTATTGCTACTCTTCAGGTCCCGCACACCAGCTGATAAATCATGTGTCCCCTCTCGGACAGGCTGGGGTGTCTGGCAAACATGTACCCATGCGGTGCCCCCCTTGCCTTCAGCCATGCACTCACAGACAGCTCCCGCTGAAAGATCCTGATGGAACACCCTTCCGTCATCAATAGAGAGAGGAGAGACCATAGTGACAGTGCTTCCAGGGTCTTCTCCTTCTATCCTATAACGTTTAGTCAACATGCAAAAGTAACTGTTAAGGAACTCATACTGGATCAAAGGTTTTTGTTCACCTATGTTGCAAGTTGAAGAATTTGAGGATTCTTCTTATGGCCACCATAATCAACATGGGAAGGGCAAAAGTGGTTGGTCTCGACTGTAGCTACACGTCCCTGTGATCCAATGCCTGAAATATCTAGACCATCATCATTCTCAGCCTTGTCATTTAAAGTTCGTGTGAAAACACATTATAAAATAATGTGGAAAACGTACTTCATTCTGACCAAACAGTAGATAAGGGCAGGAATAAATCAACCCAAGAAACTTACACTCTGTTTACAGCATGATCATAGAAGGCAATGGCATCAAGAGAATTATTACCTAAGTTTAGCTAAATTCAACCAAAATCCCAACATGATTCCATATCATTTTGTCAGAGTTAATTCCTTCCTACCAATACCCTTTTCATCATCACAATCGTAATGGTATGTGTGATACTGCATGATCAGACTCAGGTCAACCTATCACAGGGTTAGTTCAGGGATAGGATTCTAACACTTGGAGAAACAGAATTCATTCCCTGTTAGAGTTTTCCCACACATTCTCACCCTAGGACAGATCTCATTGGAGAAAACCACTCAGCAGTTGAATAATTCTGGAATCATTTTAACTTGCCTGGGCTAAATTGGACAGTAATCTAGGCAAGTATTAAAGTTAGCCCACTTTGAATGTAAATTGGTGCAGCCACTAAGAAAAACAGTATGGAGGTTCCTTCAAAAACAAACAAACAAACAAAATTAAACTACCATATAATCCAACAATTCCACTCCTGGGCATATATGTGAAGAAAAAAGAACCACAAATGTGAAAAGATACATGTACCCTAACGTTCAGAGCATCATTATTTACAATAGCCAAAGTATGGAAGCAACCTAAGTTTCCATCAACAGATGGATGGATAAAGAATGGATGGATGGATATATATACAATGAAATATTACTCAGCCACAAAAAGAATGAAATTTTGCTGTTTGCAGCCACATGGATGGAGCTGGAAGGTATTATATGAAATGAGTCAGAGAAAGACAAATATTGTATGTTATCACTTACATATGGAATCCAAAAGTTAAAACAAACTAGTGAATATAGCAAAAAGGAAACAGATTAATAGATACAAAGAACAAACTAGTGGTTACCAGTGGGGAGAGGGAGGTGGGGAGGGGTAAAGTAGGGTAGGGGATTGAGAGGGACAAACTACTATGTATAAAATAAATAAGCTACAAGAATACATTGTACAGCACAGGGAATAGAGCCAATATTTTATAATAACCAGAATGGAGTATAATCTATATAAACATTTTGAATCGCTGTGTTGTACACCTGAAACTAATATAATATTGTAAATCAACTACACCCCAATAAAATGTGAAGTATAAACCAAAAAAAGAAGAGCTAACTGAATTAAAAGTAGTTGCCTCTGAGGGGTGGAAAATGACAATGTAAATAAGCAGGGGCAGGAATTTATAAAATATATGTGTATGTATTATTGCAAATAAAATATACATTTTTGAAAGGATAGAAATTGATCAATAAAATATATAAACCACTCAAGACAAACTGATAATGTGAAATTCATTTTACACTGTAAATTTTAAAAAAGATAAAGCTTTAAAAATAGATAAATAAATAAATAAATAAGTTAGCCCACCTACCTAAGAAAATATTAAAATTTCAGGGGTGTGCTAGAGTTGGCTTGTATCACCTTTTGAGAGCCAACTATTAAATTCAGAAATTTTTCAAGGTAATTTTTAAACCCTTAATAGTTGAAATCATCTATGGTGTGAATATTTAGGCCATGGACTTGGCAAACCCTGCAAATTTGCCTGTTTACTAACGTAACATTGGGTGACACACACCATAGAATTTTGAGAAATGATTAGAAATTTACTGAAGCAGTTTAAGGAGAATAGGCAAAAAATAATATGTACCTCAAAACCTATGGCCACTGAAATTCAACCCACTTGTTTCCAGCCCTAGGTTAGGAATTGTATGTAGGAGATCTCTGTGTTCTGGAAAATGTAAAATTACAACACAGAAAATATTTTCTTAAATTTCATTGCTTTACCCATCTAATACATGAGAAACTTTCTTCTACTTCTATCAATATATCAGTTACTTATTAAACTGTGTAGGTAGTAAACTTTATGACTATTGTAATTGTAAGATAATTGAAATGGACAAATATATTCAAATAAACATCTGAACTTCTCCTGAAATTGATTAAGTAAGATAATTGAAATGGACAAATATATTCAAATAAACATCTGAACTTTTTCTGAAATTGATTAACACAAGTGGCGTAAATGATAATCACTTAAAAGTAATGTTTTATGAATAAATCACATGGCACAGTTGGAGGAAAAGCCTCATATTCTGTTTAAATGTGTTTCTTTTCATTTGATTCATTACTTTTTTCATGACTAATCATACATATCACCAGCTAGCTTTCATATCATTTATTTTCTCATGTGTCTAATTCTCTTTTGTTAGTATCATCTAGAAGTTGAACACAATACATTTTTTAGCTAAAATTATTGTCTTCTATTAATATATGTCACACATGATCCTTCTGCGATTAAACTGTAACTTACACTAGGAATGTACTGTATTATAAACAACACAGTCCTGGCAATTTCTAATACCTTTTGAAAAAAATAAGAGAAACACATTATGGGGTTTTATCATCGTGTTTTTTTTTGGTTGTTTATTTGCCTATGCTATACATTGACCAAATAAATTCATTTAAATTGATAAACACTAGTTGGATATACAAAAGCACCTTTTAAGATACAATTTTATCCTAAAATTGATACCTAAGATTTAGCTGAATTTGTTAAATACCAATTATATTCAACATCTACCTTTCCAAAATAATAATATAGCTAATAAATAAAAGTTTTACACATTTTAAAAAATCAATGCCTTCAATGTTACATCCATTTTAATAGATGTCAAGAATCAAGGAGTTGTGAAAATCCTATTTCTTATGTGATTTTAAAGATTTGAGGAAATTAAATGTCAAGTACATTTGACAATCCTATTTGTCCTTAATATAAACAAGATTAACATGTCTGGGTTTTCCTGGAATAAGGGGTGTAAGTAACAGTACGTGAGCTGATTCTGGGACTCTGTTCAGTCCACTTTCAGCAGCTACAGATCAACACTGTGCAAGATTAAGGAAAACTAAAACTCCTTATGGCTTCTGTAATTCTGGTGGGGTTTAGAACTTCGCCATGTATTAGTTAAATAGAAACTTGCAGGAGAGGAATAGACACAATTATTTTCAGCTTTGCTCAGAAATATCACTGAAAGAGAAAGACACTGGTGCACAATATGTGTGGAGGGAGAAAATGCAGATCATGCTCTTTCATGATCGGTTTAAGGCATTTAGAATATTTCCAATTTTAAATGTGTTACTGTGGCCCGTGAACTTGGCAGGCTGCTGGGGGAGTATGGACCAACCTGGCTAACTTGGGACTCTAAGACAAAATAAGAATTTTATTAAGTATTCACTAATCCATGTGTATGTTTTCCCCAAGCTCACTTTGCAAATATTTTTAACACATATGTTAAGTGTCAGTCATTACCCTTGGCATTGAAAAGGCTTATTGTACACAGGAAAACAAAAGTAGACTAAATTGTGGAGAAGATGAACATCTCAGGGCATGTTCTGAAATAATTAATGTTCGGTTTTAATGGAAGAATAAAATTATAGTAATAAACAATAGCAAGCAATGGAGCCATGCCTACAGGGTATCATTCACTGTTCTATTACACATGCTTAAAATTAGTAATGTATTCAATCTTCTCAACAAGCCCATGAAGAAGATCCTATTAGAATCTCCCACTTTACAGGGAGTAAACTACATTATAGAGGGTCTATTTACGTTCAAAAGGTCTCATAGCTAGCAAGGGAAGGGACAAGAACTTGAATCTAGGCATTTTGACCTCAAAGTCCATGTTCTCAACCATTAACATTGCCTACAAACTTGAATATAACTCTTCTGGAAAGGGACAATCTGCAACATTTGCAAAACATAAGATTTATTCACCAGTCATTTATATTTATTGAGTTCTCATAAATGTCAGGCACTGGGATTATAAATAATTTGAGGAAGGTCAACACATAAGATGGATAGTTTTCTTCAATGTTACTAGACAGCTTAGTATAATGGGGAGAAGAAAAGATTGGGATGTCAGAAGTCCTGGATTCTAGACTAGTTTTCATTCTAGACTAGCTGGTTCAAGTGAGCACCTCCTGTTACTTACTGGAGTTGCTGTAAAAAGCCAACAGTATCTATTCTATTTCCCTCATAACATCACTATGAGACTCAAACCTAATGAGGTGGGTTTTGCCTAATTAAGAGCCACAGAGACTCAATCAAAGTTGGAGAGGATGGGGCTTCCCTGGTGGCGCAGTGGTTGAGAGTCCGCCTGCCGATGCAGGGGACACGGGTTCGTGCCCTGGTCCGAGAAGATCCCACATGCCGCGGAGCGGCTGGGCCCATGAGCCATGGCCGCTGAGCCTGCGCGTCCGGAGCCTGTGCTCCGCAACGGGAGAGGCCACAGCAGTGAGAGGCCCGCGTACCACAAAAAAAAAAAAAAAAAGTTGGAGAGGATGTCTCTGGATTGATGAGAGCAAAGACACAGAACACAGGACCTGTGAGCTGGTCTCTGGGCAGAACAGAAGCTGGTGTATCATCAAGCCAAGTGGATACTGGACTTAGGGTTCTGGGAACTGGGTAGCCTCTGTCCTCTAGCAGAGGAATTTGGCCATGGATGTGTGGATGTGACCCGGCACTGTAACATCGCATTCTCACTTAGAGTACATGGTATAGAATTTTGGGGTGAAAGAGACCTTTTGATTAGAAATTCACATGCTTACACCCCCGATATAGAACTTAAGCCTCAGAGAGAGTAAGTCACTTACAGTCCAAATTGCCCAGTTGTGGAAGGGAGCTCAGAAAGGCAGTGAAATACACACACAAACACACACAGACACACAGGCACACAGAAAACACATGATTTCTAAGGTGAAAGCCAAGTCACCAGTGTTCAGATATCCTCTAATGAACGCTACTATTTTGCTTAACCTTTACAACTTCATTTTTATTTCAATATCATTGTATTTAATAGATAAACAACAAGGATTTACTACTGTCTAGCACAGGGAACTGTATTCAATATCTTGTAATATATATATAATATATATTCTATAATGTAAAAGAATCTGAAGCTGTACACCTGAAACTAACACAGTATAATAAATCAACTTAAATAAAAAATTATTAAATAAAATATTATTGTGCTTATAAACTAATTTTTGATAGAGATAAAAAAATTAGTAAACTCAGTATTATTTAATGCAAAAAAGTTCCTAAAAATACATAGCTGTGTACTCATTGGGTGCTCTAGGGAAATGACAATGTGTGAGTATCAGTGAGGATTTTATTTCTGCTCCAACCTGTGAATGTTTCTGCTTGGTCCATGCTGCATAGAACTCTAACTAAAAAGCTAACTACAGTGAATATCTCATTTTTTTGATTTCTAATAAAATTTTATTTATAGATATTGAAATTTGATTTTTATATATGTTTGTGTTATGAAATATTCTCCTTTTCATTTATTTATTTTTAATAAGACTTTATTCTCTTTAGAGAGCTCCCATACACTCCCTGCCCCCACCCGTGCACGGCCTCCCACCTTATCAACATCCCCACCGGATGGTACACGTGTCCCAGGTGATGGACCAACTGACACATAATTATCACTGACAGTCCACAGTTTACACTAAGGTTCCCTCTTGGCGTTGCACATCCTATGGGTTTGGACAAATGGATACTAACATGCGTCCACCATTACAGCATCCCACAGAGTCGCTTCGCTGCCCTTAAAATCCTCTGTGCTCCACCTGGTCACCCCTCCTCCCCATCCCCAACCCCGATGGCCACTCATTTTTATATTGTCTCTAGCATTACTTTTCAAGAATGTCACACAGTTAGAATCATACAGTATGTAGCCTTTCAGATTGGCTTTTTCACTTAGTAGTATGCATTTTAGTTTCCTCTGTGTCCTTTCATGACTTAATAGCTAATTTTTTTTTCTTCTTTTTCGCTCATTTCTTTTTAGTGCTAAATAATATTTCATTGTCAGGATGTACCACAATTTACTTATCCATTCACCTACAGAAGGGCGTCTTGGTTGCTTCTAAGTTTTGGCAACTATGAACACAGCTGCTATAAACATCTGTGTGCACGTTTGTGTGTGGACCTAAGTTTTCCACTTCTTTGGGTAAATCCAGCAAGTGTGACTCCTGGATTATATGGTAAGAGTATATTTAGTTTTATAAGAAACTGCCCAACTCTCTTCCAAAGTGGCCACACCATTCTGCATCCACACCAACAATGAATGAGAGCTTCTGCTGCTCCACATCCTCACTGGCATTGGGTATTATTAGGATTCTGGATTTTAGCCGTTCTAATAGGTGTGCAGTAGTATCTCACTATTTCTGAATATCTCATTTTCAAGCCCAAATTTACAGCATCACATACATATAACTCACAAGCTATTTACAGTGAGTCTTCAGTCCTGCAGTAGTACGGTTTTCTGGTCTGCCTGGGACTCCGCCTGTCAGAAACCATCCAGAACTTGACCTTCTTTGGGCGAGACTGAGTTCCTGTACGCTGAGAGCCTGAAGAGCACCAGGAACTTTCAAAGCAGCAGATCAGGTTAAAGGGGAATTCGCATTTTCAGTGAGAAGGGCAGCATCTCAAAAGCACTCTGAGAAGCAGGATAAGGATCATGATTCTACAGTGGATTTAATTTCAAGGTAACCATAGTAATATTCCAGGCACTGAGTTCACAAAAATTTACAAGCTGAGCTATACTGTAACTGGCAGCAGGATGTGCAGGGCTATCCTCGGTGATAAGATATGCTGTATCATGCCATTGATTTTACTCTGAAAATCCTAGTGGAAGCCATTGCCTTTCTTGACAGTTCAGGCAGCAGAGGAAGAAGCCTGTCACTAGGGTGCGCACTGTAACCTCCAAGCCTCCTTCCTGACACTTTATCGATCTTATCACGGCAGCATTCAGTGGAATTAAATGATGCTCTATTTACTCAGTTCCCTAGGACCCATGAGGATTTTAACATCTATATATTTAAAAATACTTTTTAGAGGAAGTGAATAGGAAAAATACACTACAAGAGTTTCTAATGTGATCCCTGGCTGTCTACCACTAGTTAATGCAGAGATTGCATCAGCAGTGCCCTAGGTCACAGACCCTCCAATAGGAAGTGCCACCATCTTGGTTTCTGTAACAGAACAAACACATGGGGCACATCCCAGTCACTTCACATATATTGTTGTAAACTTGACAGCAATTCTTTCAAAATGGTAGAATCAGCCCGTCGCTATGGATGTACAAACACATTATACAGCTTAAATAACTTACCCCAAATCAAACACTTAGTAACATGGGTATGTAGCTTCAAGGAGCCATCAAAATGCTGAGTCATCGATGCAGGTTAAGAAAATAACCTACATTCTCACTTTGGAAACTGAAAGCAGCAAGTTGCTATTTAACTTATAGATAATAGTCCTGTGCAGGATTTTGAAATGTCTCTATCAATCATAAGAATAAATAGTTTTCCCATCCTAAATTCTCGATAGACTATGAACTGTCTTATAATATAAAGTTATCACAGTAAAAGCAAAAAGAAAGAGGCATATTCTTTCAGAGAGGGAAAATGTCTAACGTATAATTTTTGTGTAAATGGACACTCCAAATTTTGTGTGAGTCAAGAGAAATAAAGCCGTCTCCAATAGTAAGTATAGTTTAAATTATAAGTGGTTAAGCTTCCCACAGTTTATATACATCAAATATATTGCTAAAGACTGGTTATTCTGTAGACTTTGCTCTCTGGACCAAGTGTCAGACATAAGACACTCAAACTAAACTCCTATGAACAGTAAGGGCCCCTGAGTGCCACCAATAAATCACTGTCCTGTGTTCATTCTAAAGCAGTATGCTATCTCACAGATGACACACTTAATTCTCCCAAGGGGACTCCCATCAATATTTTGTGCCTTCTGCCTGGTGCAGGCACATTCAGAGTGCCCGTGAGCTTCTACCTCATGAGCACCAAACATTATTCACTAGTCAGTAAGAAGTTTTTGGAGCACACAGTAGTCCAGACCACCCTCACCTAAAAGGAAACAGAAACGAGGCGAGAAGGCAAGTGATTCTTGCCCTGAGTAGTGAATTACATGTCTACATATATGTGACTTCATCCAGGTGGACCTTGAAGATTAATGTGCACTTTTACTGCTTTCCACGCCTCTTGCATTATGTTTTCCTTTGTGATAAAGAGGCCCCCAGGCACCTCCAAGGAGACTGCTTTTCTGGCCCTGGAGGTCGGCCCTATGGTGGGTAGTTTTACCTTTCAACTTGACTGACCCACAGGGTGCCCAGGTTATCTGGTTAGACATTTTTCCTGGGTGTGTTTGTGAGGGTGTCTCTGGCATCTGAATAGGTAGACTGAGGAAAGCCGATTGCCCTCCCCAATGTAGCAGCAGTATCCAACCTACTGAGGGACCAAGTAGAACAAGAAGGTGGGAGAAGGTTGAATTCCCTCTCTGCCTGACAGCTTGAGATGGGAAGCTGGTCTCCTGACCTCGCGTCACTGGCTTTCCTGGGTTGCAGTCAGCAAACAGTGGGACATGTTAGTTTCCATAGATGCATGAGCCAATTGCTATAATAAATCTCATCTCTCTCTCTCTCTCTCTCTCTCTCTCTCTCTCTCACACACACACACACACACACGTGCGCGCACATGCACATGCACACATCTTACTGGTTCTGTTTCTCCAGAAACCAGGCTAATATAGGTCCCTTATTTTCCAGTTTCCACTATCTACTCTCACCCACTTCTCAGTGAGGAACCCCCCACACACACACCAGACCAATGGAAAACTGTGCAGCAGAGTGACTGAAAGTATGGGCTGGGAATTATTCAGAGCTGGCTTCAAAGACAAATTACCCCTTACTAACTGGATCACCTTCAATGTCAACCTTTCTCACACTCAGTTTCTTCACCTGTAAAACTGATTTATAGGGTTTGTGGCAGACAACTCTAGTTGTCTACATAATGCTATCTGTTACCTTGTGTTTCTTAATTACCTGATCCCTGCTTTTGAGTGGCAACATGCTAAACAGCCACATTTCCAAGGACCTCTCTCAACTGGGGGTGATCTTTGTCAAAGACATGTAGGTGGAAGTTGGGTGAGGCTTCTCAGAAAGCCTTCTACAGGGGCAAGACTGTCCACTCTGTCTCCTTCTTCCTTCCGAGACAGAACGTAGCTGTGGTGGCAGCTTTCTCATACAGGTCAGATTGAGAGCCAACTGTTAGGCAAGCAGAGAAAAATGCCAGAAAGAGCCTAGAAATCATGTGAAGACAACTTAATCTTAAAACATCTATATCCACATTTTTCATCACATAAAAAAATCCTTAGTTTTATAAGCCACTGTTTCCTGTTTTTCATGACTCAGAGTCAAAAACAATTCCTAATTCATATAGGGAGCCTTGTGAAATTTTAATGGGAAAATTCAGGTCAAGTGTCTGACATAATATTCATTTCTTATTTTCAAAAGTACTTGTACCCTTTCAAAAAGCCAATCTCAAAAGGTTACAAAGCGTATGCTTTCATTTTTATAACATTCTGGAAATGACAAAATTACAGAGATGGAAAATAGAGCAGAGGCTGATAAAAATTAGAGCCAGTGAGGGTGATGGTGCAACTACCTAGCAGTTTTCCGAGGGAGGTCTTGGTAGTAATGAAACAGCTCTGCATTTTGATGGTGGTGGTAAAATACGGGCGAAAAGATTTCACAGAAACACACACACACAAAGTACATGTAAAACCTGGTGAAATCTGTAGATGATGTCACTGTCAGTTTCTGGTCTTGATGTTGTCCTATAAGCACCTAAGTCATTATCGTCTTGGGGAAGCTGAGTGATGGGTACACAGGCTCTTTCTGTACTTTTTAAACTTCCTGTTGAATTTATAATTACTTCAACATGAAAAGTTACAAAATGTCCTATTCAATAATAGTTGACACACATACATTAACTTGAAAAGTAGATATACTTAGGACTGGGTTCCTCAAAGTGAGCATGACTGACATCCTGGCCGTATATTCCCTGTGGCCGGGGGTTGGCCTGTGCCTTGTGGCCTCCAGGGCACAGTGGCCTCTCTGGCTTCTGTCCACTAGGCTCTAGGAGCACTTCTACCCTAGCCTGTAACAACCCAAAGTGTCTCCAGACATTGCCATGTCCCTGTTTGAGAACTGCTGATTTAGAGTAAAGTAGAATGAAAAATGACTCCTCATTTTACAAAGGGTGTTGATATAAAGTCTTTCACGGGCTTCCCTGGTGGCGCAGTGGTTGAGAGTCCGCCTGCCGATGCAGGGGACACGGGTTCGTGTCCCGGTCCAGGAAGATCCCACATGCCGCGGTGTGGCTGGGCCCGTGAGCTATGGCCGCTGAGCCTGTGCATCCAGAGCCTGTGCTCCACAACGGGAAAGGCCACAACAGTGAGAGGCCCACATACCGCAAAAAGTCTTTCACGTGGCTAAGCTCTCTAGTGGAAGGAAAAGCTGATTTGCTGCGCAAACATTAAAACCAAGTGCTGAATTCTGAACTATCTATTGTGAAATGTGATACACACAGATGCATTTTAAATAACTAGGTTTTTCTATACTGTTGAGGCGTTCTGTCAAAACTGGGTGACAAAATGCTCCTCTCCTAATTTTCACAAGAGAATAGCGAGAGACCATAAAACTTCTGAGAGCAGGGCAGGTAGAACTCATGCAAACAGAAGACTGTTATGGACATAAGAGCAGAGATGCCTATTTTTACAACACCCTCTCCAGCCTCTGAGGCTTGGGGAACAGGCATTTCCTAAGGGACTTTGTGGGCCAGTCTTCCTTACAATCTCCATTCCATTCCCATAAAATATATCAGAGACTGATGTTCAGTAAACTATAAAACATATCATTTGAGTTTCAAAATACAAGTTTATATCAATTGACTATTTAAATATCTTCTAGGGCAGAGTAGCTGCACCTGAGACAAATAGATCCTTGCAGCTGGGAAACTTGAGGGACTGAAATACCGCATGTAAACTTTCTTCCCCCCAGACTGATAGCTGATAGACAGAAAACACCTGAATAAAATTATTTCTGGAAATAGCTCTCCGTTTAAATATAAGGATGCTGCCTAATTAAAGTTTTAATACTATTTGTGTATTATAAATGTACATTTGATTTGCATTTATCTACAAAAATATAATAAATAATATAAGCCTTAGATAACTGCATGTCAGGGAAAAGTATGGCAATTAATGTACAGTCATACTAACCTGTCTTTAGGCATCTCAAGTATTATCACTCCTGAAAGAACTGATGGATCATGCTCACTTTAATAAAAGCTGTAACCCAGACACTTTCAGTAGGATGTAATACTGACTTCTTTGAATACTAGACTTACTATTTCACTAAAATACTAAATTGTGTGGTTAAGGTAATACATATAGTATTGATTCAGGTTTTCTCATTTGAACTAGACTACCTGTGTCAAGAGCGGTAACGCGTTACTCAACATTGTAAATAAACTATACCCCAATAAAAGTTAAAAAAATTTTTTTAATTTAAAAAAGAGTTGTGTTACTAAAATGCAAAATGGCACTAGTTCCTATTTCAAGGCAAGTTCTTTTTCATAGTCTTTGACACTAATTATAAGAATGCAAAATAAAGAGTTTTCAAGTTGCATGTGACCTACGCACTTAAAAGGCCATCCAATTGTACCAAATTAATTCAAGAAAAAATAGTTCCCTGTTAAAGTAATTGCATCTTTACAACAAAGGAGAAGAAAACAGTAACTGAAGAATACAGCAGGAATTCTTATAAAATATGATAATAAATTGGGGTTAGGAGAAGAAATAGAGGACATGTGATCCAGACTCAAACTGTACAAAGGAGGACTTTGAAGCTTAGATAATTTAACGGTACTTTCCAAGACCTTGTGATGTAATGGCAGGACCAGGACAAGAATACACATCTTTCTGAATCTTTGTTCATGAGTTGTCAAAAGTACAGTGCTTGTGTTGGGGAAAAATACCAATTCCTCAGAGGCATTCATTGACACATTTGTGTTTATAAACACATCTTGGAAAACTGTGTTGTGGTTGTTTCACCCACATAAAATTTAAATTAATCCTGCACAATGCATGTATGTATTTTCTTTCCCTTTCTAAGCAATCCTGTCCTTGGATTTGTCCCATTTTCAGTGTCTGCTTCTGTAAGCAGTAAATCAGTTGTAGTAGATGGAGGAACAGGGATTATTGCTTGTGAAAAATCTCTCACTGGTCAGAGAAATAACATTTGCAAATATATTCATGATAAATTTGCACACCTAATAATGACGTGTCCTACATATTTTTTGTTTTACCATGACATTTTAACTTTAACAGTGACAATAACAAGAATGGCACACAATCACAGTTTGAATGTTCAACTCCAAAACGAATGATTTTCATAGTCAATCTTGCTAAATGTCTGTCAATTTTGCTGATCTTTTTTCCCCATTGATTTTTTCTATTGTTTTCTGTTATCTACTTTATCTCTCTCTAATATATATTAATCACTTCCTTCTGTTGTTAGCTTTGGATTTAGTTGGTTCTTATTTTTTCTAGTTCCTTAGGGTATAAAGTTAGGTTGTTGACTTGAGATCTTCTTAAAGATTGTTGACAGCTATAAATTTCCCTCTTATCACTGCTTTTGCTGCATTCTGTAAGTTTAGATGTGTTGTATTTTTATTTTCAGTTACCTCAAGATATTTTCTAGCTTTCCTTGTGATTTCTCCTTTGACACACTGATTGTTTGAGCCACATATTCATGATTTTTTAATGTTTTTCTTCTGCTATTGATTTCTAGTTTCATTCCATTGTGATTGGAAAAGATACTTTTTATGATTTCAAACTTTTAAAATTCATTAAGACTTGTTTTGTGGCCTAAAACATGGTCTATCCTGGAGAATGTTTCACATGCCCTTGAGACAGAAGAAGTGTAGTTTGCTCTTGTTGGGTGGACTGCAAAACAAATGGTTTTCAAAAGATATTTTGGGAAGAAGACTGACAAGCAATTGCCTTGAATATGTCTCTGTGTTACATTAGATCAATGCCCCAGAGATTTACAGTATAGAAAACAGTCAGCAGTTATAATTATAAAAAATAATATTCTCACTATTATTCTAAATAATTTATTTATAGCATAACAGTGATATATACATATACATATATATACACACAATAATAATGATAAAGACTGCAAATTTCTGGACACAATTAATACCTGATTGATATTTGAAATTGTTAATTAAACACAGTGCCTTATACAAAGGGTGTATTTATGTAATCAATGATAATCATTTCCAAATATAATAGCATAATGTAGCAGGCATACTTTAAAAGTAATTTCATGTAGGATCTCATGACGAACATCTCATTTTGTAGATAGCCTTGGACTTGTTCAATTAACTGAACGTTATACATTTTAATGGTAAAGATTTCTATGATATTTTGATGTAAACAGCTGACAGCTCTTCCATTATAACTTTATACAATCCTCTCAGTATGGAAGGTAGATTAAGCATGGGTACATTTATTTTCCAGGTGAAGTAGTTTAGAGATTGAATTGTGTCACAAATTCGACAGAGAAGAAACCCAAATCAGATCCAGATGTCTTCAGTCTGATATTTCCTTAATGATCCAAAGACATCTTTTAGTGATATTTCTATACTGGAGGTTAGCATGCTGCTGCCGAAGATGCGTCTCAAGCAAGCACTGCTCCCAGCAGGCTTCCATGAGCCCCCCATGTTGATGGTGCAATCTCCCCACAGCCTCCCAGAGTCCCATGAACTTTGTTCTAACATGACACTTATTATTACATCACCTGGTCGTTTTCCATCAACATGTCAGCCTCCCCCAACTAAGCTCAAAGGCACTTGAGATGTTTCTTTATTTCCCTTATCCATCATACAACCTGGGAGATATCATAAGTTCACTTTCTTTCATGAGTCTTTATATACTTAGAGATACTAGACAGAAGATACCTCCCATCCACATCTTCCAGATTTATCAAGAGAGCTCTTCACCTGCTAAGAGAGTCTTTGGTTCACCAAGAGCAAGAACAGCTCTCAGACGAGAGCGCAAATGAAATGCTTCAGTTTTGCAACATTTATATTTCAAACTCATATTTGCCAAGGAAAGCTATTCTATGGGTCAATATCATGGTTTCCAGTTCTCAGTTTCAACTTTCCCTCAAATAATTATTTTATAATTGTAGGATATTAGAGCTCATATCCCTCCTCTCACTCACACACATTCCCAAATAATAAGCACCCTTAAAGGGATCACATCCCCTCTGGATGTTTCATCACCTAGTTGCCCCCATGACGCTACAGTGTTTCCTACATGATCCAGAAGCTCTGCATTCAGTGATCTAACATATTAATTCATCTTTTCTTGCCAATTCATTCATTTCCTTCACTTTTAACTTGAAATTAAATTCCAAGAGGACCTGTTTTCAATCCTTAGTTCTCTTTAAATATTTTGCTTTACGCCTTCAGTGTAGCTCTCTTTGATTCTCTCCTGCTCTGCTTTGTACAAACTGTCTACCGCACACTGAAGGGTAGCATTAATAACATCTTCTCTAAGGCTCAGGAATAAATAGGTATCTTTGGCTTTGTCAATTAGAAGAAAACCTTTTCAAAAATCAGTATACTATCAATTACTTTCTGTGATTGATACAAGGAGTTTTCTGCTGGATGTCAGATGGTTCCTGGGGATGCAGGTTTCATAGCCCAGAGATTTTAGGAGATGCTTGTGCAGATGACCTTCCAACCCTGACAGTTTCCAGAGTCTTTCATAAACCAGGAAATGAGCATCCAAGGTGAGAGCATGCAGACTCGTTTTTTGAAGCTGAATTTACTTTATTTCCTTTCTATGAATGCCTCACAAGGTTTCTGTGGGTCACATTTTAAGTAATGTTGCTCTGTTGCCTGAATTTATTCATTGACTGTCTGGAAGCTACCTGCTACAAATTATTTACTCTAGAACTTAAATAAAACACAGCCAGGGTCACTGTGAGAAGACTGTGACAAAGGTACTGAAATGGCTATTCAAACTTTGGATGTTCTGTGGGTCTTCTATATACCATGCCAAGTCACTATAGAAAGAAACTGAGTCTGGAGGACAAAAATAATAAAAGTGTATATCAGATGGTGGCCTCATTGCTTTTTTTGTAAATCTAAATAAACTTGGTTTGGATCTTCAATTATATAGTCTATAGCGGTTCAAATCCTCCATAATTTAAAAAAAAATTGTAAGGGTGGAACAGGAGTTCCACCCATGGTTTCCTCTGTCTCCAGGTTTTGCATCTGTTATGTGGTCTTCAGTTGTGCTGTACACAGAATTCTGATGCTCCTAAGGTTCACGCCCCCTGTGACCCTTATACAGCCTATATAATTTGCTCTGCCTGAGTCTGATCAGGATCTTGAGCATTTAGATTACTCTATAAGGCAAAGTTGACATCCTTTGATTACCCTATGATATACAATTCCATTGCAGCCACTTGGAGAGGGATTCTTTTCTGGCCTTGAAGGAGTAGGCTGCCATATTATGAGAGGGCCACCTGGCTAGGACCTGAAGGTGCCCCCACGTAGCTGAGAGTGACCGCACGCCAAGAGCCAGCAAGAAAATGTGGACCTCAGTCCTACAAACACGAGGAGCTGAATTTTTCCAACAACCTCAACAAGTCGCCAAGAGAGCACCAAGCTCCAGGTGAGAGCATGGCTTGGCCATCACCTTAATTTCAGAGTTGAGAGACTCTAGGCAGAAAGCCCAGCCTCCCCAAGTCAGACTTCTGATCTACAGAAGCTGAGCTGATAGAGGGCGGTGTTATAATGCCAAGTGTGCACTAACTTGTTAGACAGCAATAGAAAATGAACGCTGGCCATACACTAATTTGGGTGGGCATTTCCCTCTCAGTTTTTGGAAAGCAAACTCCTTCAAAACGCACAGTGTAACTTACCTGGAGATTTTAAGGACCTTTGGGATGACCCTTGTAGCCTCCTCCCCACCTCCTCACCTACCCCTCTCTCCAAGTCCCTTGACGGAAGCCACCAAAATGCTCTTTCTTTCTTGAAGGCAGATCAGTGTCTCTCCCTTTGCTGGAATTTTGGAGACATCCTGCACATAGGGCTTCAGCTTCTAACTCAAATTGCTCGAAGTATTCTTCCAAATACAGGGCTCCTCCCCCAAAGTATCCTAGTAGATCGATTTTTCCAATGTAAAATTCATAGCAATAGTAGTAACAGAAATATCAGCATGAGCTCCTACTATGTGCCATGGGTTGTGCTCTGTGGTTTGCATATTATTTTCAATTCTTACAATTGCCCCATAAAGTAAAACTCATTATTAACTTCCTTCTTTCTGGAATCAAAGAGAGGTGAGGGGAACCCGGACCATCAGAGGTAGAAAGTAACTGCATCCAGGATTTGAACTCAGGCTTGTCCAGCTATAAAGCTCCAGATCTTAATCCAACTGCACATCCTCTCATGAGATGGGTGTTTGTTAATGGAGCAAAGATCAGTTGGCAGAAGGACATTTTGATTTCAGTGTCTTTATCCCTCTCAGGGGACCCAGCAATGGGCTTGATCCAGACAATAAAGACAGGAATTCATGGTGGTGGGATTGTGTGCAACAGCCACTTTTATAATCCAGTGCAATGGCTTTAGAATAAGTTAATGTAGGTTTGAATCCCACAACTCTTTCTTAGAGTGTGTGAGATCCTGGCAAACTTACTCTCTCTACTTCTCACTGTGCCTATGTGTAAAAGGGAATTATTAGAGTTCGTGAGGATTTCTGTGAGAATTAAATGAGATCATTTATATATATAAATGCTCTGCCATGTTGTGAACATTCAATGAATGTTAGATATTATTATTGCTGTTGTTATTGTTATACAAAGCTCTGATGTCGAGAGCCTGAAGCTATATTTAAATAACAAAGCTCATGACTTTCAGCAGACATACACAGAGAACCAGAGAAAGGCAGGTATGCTTCTCATATTTGGAAGCATCAATATAAACTTTAAATGAATTGAGTTAATCAGTCTGTGTGTATGATGTATACCTGTTCTTAAGTTTTCCAATTAATTTCTTTGAAACGTATTTCAAATGTCAGCTTCTGGTTTTAATTAATGTAAACACATAAGGGAGGCTGTTGAAATTCCATCACTGTTGAGTCTGCCATGTGTAACTGGAAGAGTGAGTGGGCTCAGAGTCAGAAGACATGTCATCTGTGGGCAGAGTGACACTGAGGAAAGGTTTCCTCTTTGCTTACTGGGGGTTACGTGATTTCCCCAATGGGATAAGCATCAAAGTCAGGACGAGTCTGGTTCATAGTAGAAACTCAATAAATGGTGGTTATAATCTTCACAAGCCTAGTGCAAATAAAAACTATAAATCAGAAGTGTGAACTGTCACCACCACCTAGTGGTCAGAAATGTTGTCACTAAGTAGGAGAAAGGAAATCTTCACCCTCAGAGCAGTTTCTCATCCCATCTTACATGTGAGACTTGAGCCCCGATGTCCCAAGGCGTCCACCATATTAACGGATCAGCTGTCCTCTTCAGCATCTAGAACAGTACTAGTTATGTGCCATCCATGGGGGAGGCGAGGGATAGTCATCCAGGTCATCGTGAGTGTTTTGTGGTTCAGACCAGAAACCCACGTGGAGAAAACAAAAGTCCGATTTAGCCCTGGTCAGGATTTACTGAGAAGCTTTGCACTGTCGTACTGGGGAACAGTGAGTCAAGTCCTTTCTTTCTTATGTGACTAATCTTCCCATCACACCTGTGTGAGATTTTATTGTTGCTCCGTGCTTGTTTTACACAACATCAGGTGTCAGGCAATGATACCGTTATGACACCCACTGCATTCCAGAAATTGACCTTGAGTGGTATGCTAGCTAACTGTAATGTAGATAAAAATATTTAAAATTATTTCCTCAGGAATTTGAGGCAATGGTTCATAAATGTGTGGAAAAGCCCCTACTTACTAATCTTTTTTTTTTTTTTTCAATGAACATCTTCTTGTTGTTTTAGATAGTTGTGCCATGGTGATAATGTAATGATGGGAATTGCATTTCCTTTAATGACATCCATGGAACAACTTTTGTTTCAGGCAGATTCCAGATTGATTTGCACTACTTTATATTTGCAAGTTATATATCACTTCACACATTATCAAAAATAAAAATGTTTTAACTATTCCACAGTAGCTGGAAATCTAGGACGAGACATAAAGAACATTTAACCAATTTAAGATGTCTCCTCCCTTACCACTTGGCTCAAAGTTGGTCAGATGTTATAGATTCAGTAAATACTTTCTAGTTAATGCATCAGCTTCCTCTCCCATATTTCATCATTGACACTCCTTTTGTTTTTCTTGGATATGGAATAACGGGTATTTCTTCTGTTAAAGCTGTATATTCACTAAGGGTAATGATGTAGTCTGACATTTATTGTATCCTTGTTAGAAAAACAGAATTGAACCCTCGTATAAGATACTGTGCTCAGCACTTTTTAATGCTATGCGTGCAAAAGCGGTGTCCATGTGGCCCGATCCTACCTGCACAGTCTTAAAAGCAGAGTGTTTCAGGTTTCTAAAAGAACACCTGAAAATGAGGATTACACATGAATTCCTAGATTTACAACTTCCCTTGAAAAGTTAGGAGATGGGTTAGCCAGAGCCATCACTGCATTCCCACAGGGCAGCCACCCGAGCAGCAAGGGCTCACCTGAGAAGGTCCCTGCACTCAAGTTCACCCCGGTCCCCATCACCCAGCAGAGGTCCGCAGCTCCACCTGTACGTTGTTAGCCTGGCTTTGTCCCCTCTATCAACGTGGAAATCCTGCCCACTTTGACTGCTCTCTCCCTCACACCCACATCCAGCTCCTCAGCAGTCCTGCCGGCTCTTTGCTGGTCACAAGGCCTCTGCACGAATCCACCTGCACCAAGTACCTGCTTGCCGCTCCCCTGGAGTAAAACGGTCTTCCTCTTGTCCTCCCTCCCTCCATTCTTGCCTCACCCACACTCGGTTCTGCACATAACAGCCAGAGAAGTCTGTGTAAGGCTCCTATCTCATCAGCGTACACCCGTTCTAAAATTAATACAGCAGCTTCCCTTTGCAATTAGGATAAAGTGCAAACCCCTTAGCCCAAAGGCCAACAGAGCTGCCCCGTCCTCCATCACTCCTGCCCCAACCCATCATCCTACACCTTGGACAACAATGTCCATTTCTCCTTCCCCCTAACATTCCCAGCTCTGCTGGCCACAGGGCCTTTGCACTTACTTTGTCTCTGCCTGCCCCCACCTCCGCTAGGCTGCCCTGTGTATGTAATGGCCCTTCCCCTCACTTTATCCTAGAAAGCCTCCCTGACTAACTTAGATGGAGTTGGCTCCCTCCCCCAAGGCTTTTCTCTGTCCCGGGTTTTATCTCCTTGCCAAAATGTATTTGTTATTTGTTTCCAGGTTTATGATTTCATCCACTGGATTATAAGTTATGATGACAGTGCATATGTATATTTTGTGCATGTCCAAATCTTTATTTCCTAAAACAGTGCAGGGCATATAGCAGGAGTGCTAGACTCATCCTTATATGGATGACACCCGCAAAGATTCTCATTTGGACACGCCCATGAAAGCATGACCTGAGGTGATGGAACTTGGTCAGGACTTGAATTCAAACACAGCTCTGCCTAACTCCAAGTCTCCAAAGCGGCTTTTTTACCATCGGGTGATCTTGATGCACACCTATAACACCAGATAAAGTGTGGGACTGTGACAGTTAAAACTAAAAATATGTTAACACTCTGAAAGGAAGACACTCCGGCCATTTCTTTAATACAAATGAAAATAAAAGCAGAGAAAACACCTTTAGAAAATGGTGGAAAACGGAAGGTGTGTTGAATGACCTTGGACATCCAGTGGATAATCTTCCTCAAACAAATGGACTTAGAAAATGACCTCCTAAAATTCAGCTACAGTCCCATCATGCATAGACGGCAACTTCTGTTTCTCATAAATTCTTCCTAGAATCAACCTTCTAAACCTTTCATATACGTGCCTCTAAGATGAAATAGTGTTTGTACCCTGGTGATTGCAGTTCTGTGCTACATGGTGTTTTCCCCTAACTGGATTTGTCTCTGGTTAGACTTGTTTGCGAACTTGTTTGCCGCATTCAGAGTTTTCACACTTGGAAGTTAAGCCGAACTAAACTAAATTAAACAAGGACCGTTTTTTGTTTTTTTTTTTTTCCGCGGTATGCGGGCCTCTCACTGTTGTGGCCTCTCCCGTTGCGGAGCACAGGCTCCGGACGCGCAGGCCCAGCGGCCATGGCTCACGGGCCCAGCCGCTCCGCGGCATATGGGATCCTCCCAGACCGGGGCACGAACCCGTATCCCCTGCATTGGCAGGCGGACTCTCAACCACTGCGCCACCAGGGAGGCCCACAAGGACCGTTTTATCTTGGAAAAAATGCCTTACTCCAATGCTTTGGGCTTATTAAACTCTGAATTTTAACCAACATCTCGTGACTTAACTTCTATACAAAGCAATGTTCTCATTTGGCAACACAGCAAAGGGAGTTAATTAAATTAGGTGCTAACAGTTTTTGTTATAAATAACTAGAGCTTTTGCACCACACTGGTGCCAGATACTGAACGGTGCCACATCCTTAAAAAATAAAGGCTTTATTTTCACATATAGCTTAATACCATTTTTTAAAGTTGAAATTTATTCCTAATCACCTACTTCTGCATATAGGCACACATACTATTTATTTTATTTTGCCACACATCCTTCAAAAAATCAGCACATATTCTTTTATTTCCTATGGAAATTCCTTTAAAGTTGTGCTATTAGGAAACATTTCAATCCTAAGGGTTCTAATTGACCTTGACATTGATACTCAGGCCTTATTAATCAACTAATACGTATCAGATACTGTCCTAAGTTTCTTATTTAAAAATTGTTTTTCTCCAGCTTTATTGAAGTATAATTGGTACAAAAAAACTGCACATAATTAACTTAGATGATTCAGTGACTTTGGTTATAGGTATATACTGGTGTTATCATCACCATAATCAAGGTAATAAACATATCCTTCACCTCCAAAAGTTTTCTCATGTCCCTTTTTTGGTAGTAAGAACACAACATGAGATATACCTCCTTAACACATTTTGTTTTGTTTTGTTGGGTTTTGTTTGTTTGTTTTGCAGTACGCGGGCCTCTCACTGTTGTGGCTTCTCCCGTTGCGCAGCACAGGCTCCGGATGCACAGGCTCAGCGGCCATGGCTCACGGGCCCAGCCGCTCCGCGGCGTGTGGGATCTTCCCGGACCGGGGCACAAACCCGTGTCCCCTGCATCTGCAGGCGGACGGACTCTCAACCACTGCGCCACCAGGGAAGCCCTGTTTTGTTTTTTAAATGCCCTATACCTTATTGGTAACAACAGGCATAATGTCATCCAGCAGTTCTCTGAAACTTACTCATCTTGGAGAACCATAACCCATTGAACAAGAATTCCCTAAACCATTCTAACAACCAAAGATACAGTGTACTTCTGTACCTTTGACTATTTCAGATGCCTCATGTTACGGGAATCATGCATTATTCACAACAGCCAAGATGTGGAAGCAACCCGAAGGTCCACTGACAGACAATGGATAAAGAAAACATGGACCAGCCATACAATGGAATATCATTCCACCTAAAAAGAGAAGGAAATCCTGCCATCTGTGACAACACGGATAGACCTGAAAGACACTGTGCTAAGTGAAATAAGTGAGCATAATTTCCTTATTATTTTGTCTCCTTTTTCCCCCTCACAACTCTGAAGATCAGTATCCAATCATGATTTCATTCCACAAATACTTTCGAGCATCTGCTATGTTCCAGGTACCGTCCAAGGATGGCTCTACAACAGTGAATAGAACAGACACAGTCCCTGCCCTTCTAGTGCACGGACAGAGGCAGTGAACAACCCAGTGACTATGTGTATGTCCGTGGTGGCAGGGTCCAGGGAGGAGCACTGATTGGGGTAATGGGGGTGCCTGCTGTGAGCAGGCTTTGCTGCATGGAGATCTGCAGGGCATGGCCAGCAAGCCTGCACACGTCTACGAGGAGATCACTTCAGACAGAGAGAAGGGCAAAGGCAGAAGCCGCTGCTTGATGTGCTTGAGGAACTTGGAAGCGGTGAGCGGGAGCAGAGCGGGAGGTGGGAGCAGCGCGGGGTGGGATCGAGGAGAGGCCGGGGCGTCCGTGCAAGGGACCGGGGACCACCATTAGGACGTCTGCTTTTGCATGGAGCGAGATGACAAGCCACTGGAGGGTCTGAGCAGAGTGATACAAACTGACTTTTAAAAGAATCACTGTAGCTTCTGTGTGGGGAACAGAATGAACAAGGGCAAGGACAGAGGTAAGGAAATCAGGCAGGAGAGAAGTTCAGTAACCCAGGCGATGCAAGACATGCGGCTGCTGAGACCTTTCTGACAATTAACAGCAGAGATGGTAGAGTGTTGGGTACTGGATATGATGGGCAGAGGTTTTACACACACACACACACACACACACACACACACACACATTTCAAATACTGAGATGTTTATTGCATTTTAAAGTAGCCACAATCTAAAATATCCTGTTCAAATTCTTCCAGAATTCCTGTGCAGCACACAATATCAAATACTGAAATAGTGTTCTCACAGTATTACACTTGAAAATACCACTTAGGAACACTATTTTAGGAAATAGAGGGTTTAAGGCAAGACATTCATTTGGAATCATATATATATCTGGGTTTGCTGATGAATGTTTAAAATGATTCTAAAGGGCCTTCTTTGGTGGAGCAGTGGTTAAGAATCTGCCTGCCAATGCAGGGGACACGGGTTCAAGCTCTGGTCCGGGAAGATCCCACATTCCGCGGAGCAACTAAGCCCGTGTGCCTCAACTACTGAGCCTGCGCTCTAGAGCCCGTGAGCCACAACAAAGAGAAGCTACCACAATGAGAAGCCTGCGCACCACAAGGAAGAATAGCCCCCACCTGCCGCAACTAGAGAAAGCCTGCGCACAGCAACAAAGACCCAATGCAGCCAAAAATAAATAAACAAATAAAAAACAGTAATTATTAAAAAAAAAAGACTCTGAAGTATTTTATTCCAAGCAGCTGAAAGAAGCAATTGCCATTTTCTAAGAAGAAGATGGTGGGAACAATTTTTGGAGAGAAAATCCAGAGTTTTGTTTTGGGGCATGTTATCTTTGTGACGTCTACTGAACACGTAAATGGAGAGGGAGACAATTATATATATGTATCTGGGGTTCAGAGGAGAAATCTGACTAGAGAGAGACTTGGAAGAGGTCAACATGCGGATTATAGTATTTCAAGTACGAGGATAGAGTGAGTAAAGATGGAGAGAGGAGACGACCTGAAGAATGCTGGGAACAATGACAGTTACAGGTGAGGGACACCAAGTGGCATCAGAGAGGGACGGTGGAGGCAGGAAGAGTAAGACAGGAGAACCTGGGTCCCAGTGGACAGTGAAGGAAGTGTTCCCGAGCGGAGGGTCCAGCGTGGACGGCAGGTCAGGGAGGAGGACTGAGAACCGGCCATCAGCCCTGACAGCAGGGCGGCCACTGCAGACCTGCCTGCAGCTCTCTGGTCCAGTGGGAGGAGCAAGAGTTTGGCTGGGCTGGGCTGGGCTCCAGGGAGACCAGGAGAGGGTCCTGAGACAGGGAATATAGCCGAACTTTAGAAGAGATTTTTTTCCTAAAGAGGAACAATTTTAAGAAGGGGACATGCAGAAATGTACTAGTCCAAGATGCCCTAGGACTCTGGTCAGTAAAGTGTATATATGGATAGTTCTGTAAATCAATACCATAAGTTTGATCTGAAAGTAATTAAAATATATTACTTCTCTGTTCCCTCATATGTCACCTTGATCCTCCCTTATTTCTTTTCTTTTCCTCCCTCAGGGAAATTTATCAGGGTAGTATAAAGCTAATTTTAAAATATATTATTCTGTGAAAATTATCTTTATCTATGACCTTAACACAGGACAAACCCTAGTAGATCTTACCTCTCACTAGTTCCTTACAATCTACTGCAGTGAATGGCCTCATATCTAGCACACAGTAGGAAGTAAAGCTATTGTGTGTGTGCATGTATATAGTTGTGTATGTATATTTATATACATGTGTTGTTTTATTTTAAAGATGTAGGTGGTTGTAATAATTTTCAAGGTTCCACTGTCTCTAGAATTCTATTAAATAAAATAGTAGTCTTCTCCCAGTACGTAACGTATTCTTGTATAAGGAAAAATCTGTGAAACCTAAACAGCCATTTCTATAAAGAAAGAAAATATCCTCAAGAATTTATACACTAAAATGAACTAGTCTCACATTTAATAATGTAATATTTAAATTCTTCTGAAAGGTTAGACTACATAGCTATAGTCTTTATTTTTGTAAAACAATTTAACTTATTTAACAATGGAAAGTAATTTAGAATGGAAGACAGATATCATACAAATACTGGTTTAATTTATCATCTAAATAGGTCAGTCTTACACATTTGGATCAAAAAATTCACTTATTAGGTAAGCTTCTTGTCTGACTAAAATACAGATATTCTCAGATTTTAATGGTTTACAATCCAATATGTGACTGTAATTGGGCCCTGGAAAGTTGGAATTAATTTTTCATGGACTCAACACTCAATTATGGCTATGTTCCCTACCGTGCTTTCTGTAGTGTATGCTTGCTTCTCCTGGAAAATATATTCCCCATTTCTAACTGGAAATATCACAAGAAATTTTAACCCCACTAAGCAAGACAAACTCCTTCCATTCATGCCCTTGTTCACTTATGAGTAAGGGCATTCCCCTCTTTGGGACGGGCACAGTAGTTTGGGAAATGAAAGCCTGGCAGGGGGGTTCTGAAATCTGTGGCTGGATGTCCCAGATCCAGGAGGAGGAGAAGTTTTACTTTGTGGTCACCAAGATGGTAGAACTGACCCACAAGGAACATGGACTGGGGAGGACGTGAGAAACCTAGAGAATGACTACATTTCAGGGTCTCTAAATCTTGCTTTTTCAGTAAGGCACTCAGGTATACACTGTCGAAGGAATTTCTAAAGACATGATCTCTCTCCCTGACTCCTGCCTGTGACACCTTATTAATTTTAACTCCTGAATAACTCTCAAATCTGTATCTTCCTTTCTATTTTCACTGAATCCATTTGAATGATCAGAGTATCTTGCATGGCACAATTTAATGCCTGGGTTTCTTAAACCGGCGTCCACAGTGAGAGTGTGATAGAAAGATAAATGAGCATTGTGTTCTGACCTTTCCCCAACACACAGTGCTGATGTTGATGGTGACGGTATGACTGGAAAGCTTGTGAGGAATTCTGTCAGTGGACTGGAAGCACCCGGATCCATGCACAGTAAGACCCTGTTGTTCGGGTTGAATCTTCTCATGTTTTCTGACTCGCGCCTGGGGAGCTGTGGACACATGGTGAGACCACGCAGGTATGTACTCCCTTCCTCCCTGAACTACCCGCCAGAACTTCCCTCAGTGTGTTGCCAAACAGCTCACAAATTAAGTAAACTTTACTTTGCAAGTAAATATTAAACAGAATTTTCATTTTAAGGATGGGTTTTTGTTTTTCTTTCTTTCTTTTTTGGCTGTGCCGCGTGGCATGCTGGATCTTAGTTCCCTGACCAGAGATCGAACCCGTGCCCCCTGCAGTGGAAGCGCAGAGTCTTAACCACTGGTCCGTCAGGGAAGTCCCAAAGAAGGAATTTTTATGCTCCATCACCCAACTACCCTTTGCTGATGCTATATATGTTGGCAAATGTGGACTGTGTAGGTTTACAAGTAAACAGCACTGTGAAGTTGTTATATTTTCACAATCTGCTCATTTGTGTTTTATATGTTACTACCATTTACGTCATACACACATATCTGATGGCCTGATGTGATGATTTCTAAAGATGAGGTGTGAAATAGAAGAGGAGCTTGCTAACCCTACAGACAATTCTGATAAGGTTAGTGATAAAGAACTACCTTCTTTTGTATCAATTCCCTGCACTCAATGCAACATGGGATACAAAACAATTTTGTCTTTATAATGAAAGCCACTTGTCATCATTTTACACAGGGCATCCAAGCTGTCCTATTCACTGTGCATTGTACATGGAAACGACTTACAAACACAGCACTGACTTCAGCAAACTTGAAGACCCTTAAGTGCAAATCACAGCCATTTGACAGGTAATGGTGCTGATTATTTTAAACGGCTACTGGAATCTCAAATAGAGGAACACTTTGGTGGAAAAAAAGTCACGTTGGTGAAAAGGCTCAGGAAGCAAGTTATTTAATAGCAGAATTTATTGACCAGAAAGAACAAAGTCAAACAGTTGGTGAAAACTTAATAACTCAGCATGAAGAATTACAGTAAGTGCAGAGTGGGATTCCAGGATAAGATACAGTGGGAGAACTGGGAAGGAGACTTCTCCCAGATGTAAAATGGTACCTCCGCTTAACACACTGATGGCATGGCACGTGATGCTGAGGAGGACTTCTACAAGAAACTAGAGAAACAGCCTGTCCAACAGGTTACTAGTCAACAGATCTCACTAACAAACGTAAACAGTGGTAAAATTCAAGAACATGTTTTCTGCTGTAACAGGTGCTTTAAATAAGCAAAGACCAAGATGTATTTAAAGGTTTGTACTCCTATCCTGAAATAAAAGACGTTAGAGAAACTGTGCTGGCAACTATACAGATGGTGCCCAATTGTTGACCTCATGGGAGGTTTGACTCTTGTTTACAAAAGAAAATCCTCATGTTGTCACAACACGTGGTTCTCTTACAGGAAGGGACTATTGTGAAAGCTTGGGGGAAATGCTACAAAATGATTAACTGTATAAAATAAAGACAAACTTAAGAATGTTTAAGGACTCTGTGGACACCTAGATGAAGAAGATTGTGAAGGGCAGAGAAGAGCTACAGAAATGAGTGTCTGCAGTGACCCCCATCGCATGAGCCTAGCATTCGACCCTGTCTATACACCACAACGAAAATCCACCACCTGGACCCCATCAGTCTCCACCTCTTTGCTCAGTTTTACCAATTTATTTACTTGTTTGTTTGCTTCGCAAGGCACCTGTCACCACCCGAAATCATGTTACCTCTTTGCCTCTCGTTTCATGGAGAAGTAAGTCTCATGAGGGGCCAAACATGCTCTGTCCTGGGCCCTAGACCGGTCACACACAGACACCCTATGAACACTCATTCTAAATGAGTAAGTAAACCAAATCATCGGGCACATGCAGCCTGCATTAGATGCTTCAGTCTCCGCTTCTTTTGTGAAAACTGGAGTATGGCATCTCACGTGACTCCTCTTCAGATCACACAGGAAGGTGTGTTTCTCAAAGCTCTCCAGCTGCCTATCTGTCAGGATAAAACTCATCTAACTTTAATTACCATTCTCATCATGTTTTCAGAGCTGATGCTGCTTAGGGTAAGTAGTTAAAAACGTAGACTTAACCTCTCTGTGATTCAGTTTTCTTATCTTTGAAAAGGAAATAATAATAGAGCCTGTGGCACATGTTTTAAGAATTTAGTAAAATAATGAACACGGTTTCTTCCAGTTTCTAGAACAAGTTAATTTCTCGGTAAATATTAGCTAATATCTTCCGGCACTTTTTTTCTGTATTGTAGCATCCCCTACCCGATCCCATCCTTGAGATATTTGGAAATTCCAATAAATGAATAAATTATGAAAGCCAATACATATTGGCTGTTAGTCTTTGGGTAGATGTGGTGGGTAAATGCTTCAGGATGCCGTGAATGAAAGAAGCTAATCTGCCCTGTGGGAACTCGGGGGAACAAAAAGATTTTACTGAATATATGCTTTTTATTATAACCAAGTCTGTCAACATCCTTTACTTCTCTAATCATTACTACTATATTGGGAGAGCTCTGTTTTCAGACTTTTTAAAGTAAAGATATAGAAGTTTTTCTTGATGACACATTATGCTCCTCATAGCTCAGGACTGATAATAAACCACAGGATGGAATTTTATTCTGTGTGATACAGACATGACTGATAAGAAGCACTCAGGGCCGTGTGTCACAGCACTTCTATGCTGAAGTCAGTGACCGGCACAGACAGGACATTCTCTGTAATACGAGTACACTGATGGTGGCCTAGGCCTCCTGGTCATCCCACTCTGCAAATTCCAGACTTGAGATACTGAAGAGTGAGGCTCATCCTTGCTGGACCTGAGGACAGACTTCCCAAATCCCACAGAGGCAGTGACATGACAAGTCTCAACTGGAAAAGATTTATGGCACATGTTTGGACAAAACAGAGATTTCACTGACTTGCGTTCTGAATTACTGAATGACATGGCAAAAATCTTAGAGCAGTGAGTAACAAAGAGCTTCTCTACATGGAGGAACTGCATCCTTCCTAACCTCTAAGAGACAGAGATGTGATTTCCTGTGGCAGGGGAGGGCTATCTGTGGGGAAAACTGTGCTGTGATTTGGAAGGAAAGACGGAGGGAATTATTGGAAACTTAAAAAAGACAGTGACACAGGGAGTTTGAAAAATGACTGAATTATCTATTGTCAATATGGCATAATTTTTTTAAAAAATCAGATCAGCTTACACAACCTGAGTCAGATCACAGCAGAGAAGAGGGAGATGCTTCAGAGCAGGTGGAGGAGAACATGAAGGGTGCTGCTTAACTGGGATACAGTGTGTGGCTGGGGGCCCAGAAGCAAGTGACAGAATTGGGGAGATGCTTCAAGGCAGAGCTACACTGAGGTTTTCATTCTGTTCTCGAGATGTAACCAGGGTGTACCTGGTGTGATCCACAGCCCAATGTTATCCCTGATGATTCAGCCAATTCTCCCAAAGGGCCCATCTCTGTTGACGGCGGGTGGGGGCAGGGGGAGCTCTGGTGAGGCTGGAGGGCAGAGGCCAGTGCCTCAGATTTAAGTTGTATACCTGACCTCCACCTGGAAAATTCCACATCTGAAGGGACTTACTAAAAGCCTGCTTCACTGAAGACTGTACATAATTGTAGCTCATTTACTTTAATCGTACATCAAGATAAACGTGTTTTACATATACATTAAAAAATATATATGTATATATACATTTGCTTCTGGAAACTTTTAATTCAAATGTGAGGGTTTTTTTTCAAATATGTGCCAATCATAATTTAAATTTTCTCTTTATTTTCCATTGATTTAATTATCTATATACACATGCCAGCCATTTTTCTACGAAATAGGTAATAGTTGAGCATTTTAATCATACTGTATCTGTATAGGACTCTGCAAGTCAGTCAAATGTGACACTAAAACTATTTCTATAAAGCAAATATTTGAATGGATCATGTTCTCCCAATGTTAAATGGGAGAATATTAAAACTGGTGATTTTAATCCAGACTAAAGACAAAGCAGTTAAGATGTGAATGTAGTTAACAAAGTTATGCTCTAGATATTTCAAAATCTGTATTATTCCAAATATATATTGTACATAAGACTATTTACAATACCCACCAGACACTGGAATGATTCAGAATCATAAGTGCCCTAAATGGATTTTATAAACATGAAATATTTAATTACGAGCTCTTGTTCATCATGTTAGAATTTAGAAGGGATCCTGTGAGATGATATAATTGGTTCAGTCCTCTAGTAAAATGCGTCAAATAAAATGTCTTTTTCTCAACAACAGCAAAACAAATGTTACAAATAGAAAAATTCAAAATCACTCCATTGACTTCAAGGAAGCCACAAAAACAGTGAAGCGGGTGCTGCATATGCCTGCTGTTAATAAAAATAATAATAATTCCATTTCTCCATTGTGAGCACCTTTAAAAGAAAGGTGTGATTTAGTCCACTTCTGCTACCTGGGAGGTTTATTCAGTTTCAAGTACAACTTCCCAGCATGTGACCACAGAGACGACCAGAGGGTATAATGGGTGTGGCTCCCTCCCTCCACACCCCCATCACCCGCCAAGGGCCCACTCTGCAGTGTAGACAGCTCTCAGCGTGCTTCACACTGCAGTGCAAACCCATGAAAGCAATTCCCAAGTCAAAACACAGTCTTTCAAAAACACACATCAAAGCATCACTTGGAGGATTGTGAGATGGCAGAACACAGTATCCAGACCTCTGGAATATTCTCTTTTTAAGTCTGAATATTGGTGGGAACCGCTGGGCAACAGGCATCATCAAAAATACAAAACAGCCTAATGAAAGCAACAAAATATGGGAAAGCCAACTGCTTGCAAAGTATTACCTAAAACCAAGCTTAATAGCAACAAATTCACCTTTTGTGTTACATGCAACTGATGTTGCTAAGAGAATAATGTTTTCTTTGTATGGAAACATATTAGTATACTATATTTGGCCATATTTAAGACCTAAATAACATGTAGATTTGTGGGACTGGTGGCTTGGAGATAACTATATCCCTAAGAATTATGACACTATTTTCTCCGCCTCCTTAGTGATAGAAAACAACGTGCTCCTGGCCACTGTCGTAGCTACTTATTAACATCAAATGGTCCTCACTGTACGCCATCCACCACGCAAGAGACTGGAAATTCAAAGATGCTGTAGAAAGAGGCTTGCTTTCAAAAGATGAAAACTTATTTCATTCAAGTCAGGGTTCCTAAGATGCACCACTATGCTTTGTGCCATTAAGAAATAAGCAAACAAAATTTAAAAACTCTTAAAACTAAGACACAAAGTTTAATTTCAGCTCTGAGCAAGTCATGAACTGGTCACACAAATCTATCACTGTTTGTGGAATTTTTTTCCTCTATTTTGGGAGATTTAACCATTTCTCCTGCCTTCAGTGGACATGCTTAGAGTATGAGGGTGAGCCATCTCCAATGTAAGGTTGTCTGTTTTTTCCGTGCGATGGCTCTAGTAACGCTTCGTTCTCTTTAACCTCATTCGAAACAGTTTTGTCAGACTGTACGTGACAGCTGTCGTATCAGCGTGCGTTTAAAAAACTTATCAAAATTGGGGGATTTTTGTGTGGCCATTTGAATATTGAAGGTGGAAGAGAAAATGCAACAGTTTCAGCATACTATGCTCTATTATTTCAAGAAAGGTAAAAATGCAACTGAAATGCAAAAAAAGATTTGTGCCGTGTATGGAGAAGACGCTGTGACTGACTGAACGTGTGAAAAGTGGTTTGCGAAGTTTCATGCTGGAGATTTCTTGCTGGATAATGCTCCATGGGCAGGTAGACCAGTTGAAGTCGATAGTGATCAAATCAAACAATCAACGTTATACCACGCAGGAGATAGCTGACATACTCTAAAGATCCAAATCAAGCTTTGAAAATCATTTGCACCAGCTTGGTTGTGTTAATCGCTTTGATGTTTGGGTTCTACATAAGTTAAGTGAAAAAAACCTTCTTCACCATATTTCCACATGTGATTGTCTACTTAAACATAACAAAAACGTTCCATTTTTCAAATAAACTGTGATGGGCAATGAAAAGTGGATACTGTGCAATAACGTGGAATGGAAGAGATCGTGGGGCAAGCGAAATGAACCACCACCACCACACCAAAGGCCAGTCTTCATCCAAAGAAGGTGATGCTGTGTATATGGTGGGATTGGAAGGGAGTTCTATTATGAGCTCCTTCCGGAAAACCAAACGATTAATTCCAACAAGTACTGCTCCCAATTAGACCAACTGAAATCAGGACTCGACAAAAAGCATCCGGAATTAGTCAACAGAAAATGCATAATTTTGCAACAGGGTAACAGCAAGACAGCATGTTTCTGTGATGACCAGGCAAAAACTGTTACAGCTTGGCTGGGAAGTGCTGATTCATCCACTGTATTCATCAGACATTGCACCCTCAGATTTCCATTTATTTCAGTCTTTACAAAATTCTCTTAATGGAAAAAATTTCCATTCCCTGGAAGACTGTAAAAGGCACCTGGAACAGTTCTTTGCTCAAAAAGATAAGAAGTTTTGGGAAGATGGAATTATGAAGTTTCCTGAAAGATGGCAGAAGGTAGTAGAACAAAAGGGTGAATACACTGTTCAATAAAGTTCTTGGTGAAAATGAAAAATGTGTCTTTCATTTTTACTTGAAAACCAAAGGAAATTTTTCGCCAACCTAATCGTAAAAAAAGAAAAAAAAAACCACACAGCCTCCTCCACTTTACTTGTGGACACTTTTCCCTTTGTCCTTTAATAGGGTGACATAAAAGCTTTTAGAGTGTGACCTCATTTTTTGCTAAATCAGGATGTGTGTACATTAAAAAACAGAAGACCATATATTAAAACAAAAATGTACGTCTGGGTTACGTCTAGGTGGTAAGCATTATACAAAGTTTAACTTTATTTTATAAATGTCTAATATCCTCAATATATGATTTCTCCATCCTGTTTCATTGTCATGAGATTCCCGGTCACCAGTTGAATATATTTTAATTGAGTTGGGCTGTTGGCTGATTCTCTCCCTCTTCCTTCTGCTGTGGCATCTCCATGCAAGCAGACCTTAGCTCTCTGTTCATAACTCTTTCCAAATTATCTACAAGAGTGTGTAGCTCACTATGGATAACGGTATGGAGGTTCCTTAAAATACTAAAAATAGAACCACCATATGACCCAGAAATCCCACTACTGGGCATATACCCTGAGAAAACCATAATTCAAAAAGAGTCATGTACCACAATGTTCATTGCAGCACTATTTACAATAGCCAGGACATGGAAACAACCTAAGTGTCCATTGACAGATGAATGGGTAAAGAAGATGTGGCACATATATATACAATGGAATATTACTCAGCCATAAAAAGGAATGAAATTGAGTTATTTATAATGAGGTGGATGGACCTAGAGGCTGTCATACAGACAGAAGTAAGCCAGAAAGAGAAAAACAAATACCGTATGCTATCACATATATACGGAATCTAAAAAACAAACAAACAAAATGGTTCTGAAGAACCTAGGGGCAGGACAGGAATAAAGACGCAGACGTAGAGAATGGACTTGAGGACACGGGGAGGGGGAAGTGTAAGCTGGGGGGTGGAACAAAGTGAGAGAGTGGCATGGACATATATACACTACCAAATGTAAAACAGATAGCTAGTGGGAAGCAGCCGCATAGCACAGGGAGGTCAGCTCAGTGCTTTGTGACCACCTAAAGGGGTGGGATAGGGAGGGTGGGAGGGAGACGCAAGAGAGAGGGGATATGGGGATATATGTATATGTATAGCTGATTCACTCTGTTGTACAGAAGAAACTAACACAACATTGTAAAGCAATTATACTCCAATAAAGATATAAAAAAAGAGTGTGTGGCTCAAAAATTTGCTGAATGAATAGGTTTTGTTTTGCTACTTGTAACATTACTATTGTGTTAAATAAGAAGAGCACTGAAAAGAAGAAAGGAAATGTATATACATGCAAAGGGTGTGTAGGTGATACATATTAAAAGAAAAATAAAAGGTGACCACTTCTAAGATGTGTAAAGTTAACCAGGAACAGAAGAATTAACTAGGGAACCTCAGAGCCTCAAAGAAAATGGATATTCCTGTCTCCATTTATCATAAAGCACACACACACCACTTACAGAAAACAGAAGAGAAACAAAACAATATAAAACCTTCTCCACCCTTCTGTCCTGAGGACCAAGCACCATTCTTCTGGGCACATGGGGACATACAATTATTGCTACACACAAAGCCTGCGTCTGCCTCTCCGCAGTCATTTTGCACCTCTGTACTGCAGTCTGCACACTACTGATGCTGTCTCCATCATGTGTGCGTGTGTGTACACATACACATGTGTGCACAGGTGTGTATGTGAGTGTGCATGTGTGTGTAATTCATGTTTTGGCTTAAAATGCAAGCAAATCAAAAGCACACACCTTGTTTTCTATTGTCTTTGGAGTGCCAAAAAGAGATATAAAAATAAGTAAATTTGGCTAAAGAAGGCAAGAGTCAGAGCTGAGCCAAATGAAGAGAGTGCAGGTGTCCCTGTCACAGAAAAGAAAGGATATTGGGAAGGGCAAGTGCAGAGACCTGAGAGGGAAAGTCACATGACCCTAACTCAGTTCATGAAAGAGGCTGCAAATATTAAACAGTGATGATGGGGAGGACGCTGACAACAAAAGGGCTGGTACCGAGAGGGGAATATATTGGAGAGTTGACAAGGACGAAGTAATGAATCAATAACACAAGATGAAGGATGACGGCCCAGAAGAATACAAGGGAGCCCCTAACGTGCAGTGAAGGGAAGCTGGCAAGGAACCCAACTTTCCCGGCAGAGATTAGTGACATACAAGAAAAGTAAACAGACCCCATCATGGCATTTGGGCTGGAAGGGTGTCTGTGAGGGAAACACAAGGATGCTTAGTGCAGTGTTATAGCTGACAGTGGTGTCTAGTCTCTGCTTCTCCACCAATCTGTGACTCCCCTAATGGGAAAAGAAAGTCTACTGAACTATATCTATTCAAATTCCATTTCAAAACAGCTTAAAATGTTGTAAATGGAAATGAATGCCTTTTCTGTACCTGTATGAATTTGTTACTTCAAATTATGTATAAAATCCACTGAAGAATAAAAGAAGTCAATGCTCCTTCCCCCAGAGGGACTCTGATAAACAGCTGTATTTTCTTAAAAGCACTGAACATAAAGCAAACTTTCTTATTTGTCTTTAGATGTCGAGTTATTCATTAAATCAAAGGTGCAATATAAATGTATAAATTGCTGTGACTGGTTACGCATCTCTTAAATATCTCTCAAATCCATTTTCTTCTATCCAAGTCTGATGCCGTTGTGCTGATTTAGGTTCATACTGTCTCATAATTAAACTAAAGTCCTGAGGTTTCCTGCTTCCGATCTTGTGCCCTTCAAATCTGTCCATCTGACTGTGGGCAGAACGGTCTCTAAGACATAACGTGAATTATAATGTCCTTCCTTGCCTCCATGCCGTGCCCTACACTGACACCCTGGGCCATTGGCATCACATTTAAACCCTTTACCTGTCATTCAGGGTTCCATTTATGTCTTTTTGAATCTAGCTTTATTATTAATATTATTTAATATTAATATTATTTAATATTATTATTGATATTTATTATTAATAATATTATTAATAATAATAAAGAGAAGGAGGAGGGAAGAGAAGGAAGAGATGGAGAAAGAGGGAGGAGCGAGGGGAGGAAGAGGAGGAAGGAGGCATTTGTCTTAGTATTTGGAAGACAACGTTTTAGGTGTTTTACACTGATTTTATCCTCTTCACAACAACCTTCGAAGGTGGGTGCTATTAACACCGTAAGGAAATACTGGGGCTCAAAGCCATTAGACGTTAAGTGGTTGTTTTTTGTATGCCACCTAGTCTGTGGTATTTTGTTATAGCAGCCTGGATGAACTACATAAGACAACGTTCAAATGTCTTAAATCACTTCAATCCTGAGTTTAATACCAAAAGAATACTACTCTCTGAGGAGCTCAAATTAAAATTAGGTACTAAAATTATGCCAGCACAAAATATATTTGAGAAAAAAAAATAAACACTCACATACACATATATCCATATATCAAAGGATTCCAAGGAAAGCTGTCTTCCATGTTTAATCCTTTCAATGAAAACCCCAGGAATAAACGTTGGTGAGCATTTGCTAATAATTCCCATAATCTGTGGTTCACTAACCACCTATTACTTTTAGGGAATTTGATCACAGGACTCCTCAAGAGTTTTACCTGAGAAAATACGTATTGTTGAATGTGTTTACAATAAAATATATTAATAAATATCTTATTACTGTGTTAATTTTTACTGAATTTCTACTAGACTAGTTCAGCAAGAACAATTGTTTTAGAAACCTGCTTCTCCACTAAATTGAATCTTCCTGAGGAACTTTTTTGGGTTTTTTTTTCCAACTTTCTGCCTACATATCAGGTTCTCCTAATATATGCATATTAATATAATACACATTATAATACACATTATATTAATACATATAATTCTAATATGCATTATATATAATGTTTTAATATAATATACATTAGGATAATTATATATGTATATAAATAAACATATGTAAGTGAATAGACTTCTAGTATTCCTTTTAACTTGACATCCCTCAGTATTATAAATTGTAACATACATTACTAAGAGACACAATGAACTTCCCACAATAATTACTTTCTATCAGCCGTTTTATGTTAACACTTGGTATAAACTGACACAGGGAACTTGGTTATGTAATGGTCAAAGCAGATCCAAGACCAGAAAAGAGTATAAATCATCATGAGAGGGTTAATCTTTCCAAAAACGAGTTTACTAACTAATCTCTCATTGACTCATCAATTTGGAAATTGATTTTAGATTTCTATTCGATCTGATTTTTTAAAGTTTACAAAGCATGTCAAACAACAAATTAAGGTGTACCAATAACTCTTCTCATCTAGAATTCTGTTAATGCTTCTAGCAGGAGTCACTGTCGGGAAACCTTTACATAGCTGTTCTTTTCTCTTATGCTCAATATGTAATATACCTTCATCACCATGCGCTTCATCGGGAAACCCCCTTATGTGGACTGTCTCCCAAGGAATCAAATTAAGCCTAATTATACTTAATGGCAATGGCTGCTGCTTAATTTGGATGGTAATTCTGCTTAATTGAGATGCCTTCAGGTGACTAAGTAGTGCTCTTGTAAGAAGATCGGTGCGTTAGTCTATCAACTGGAAGCCTTGGTTCTTCTCTGAACATTTCACCAAAATAAATAAAGGAAGGCAAAGAATTTTCTGAAGCAGTATAACACAAAATTCCTGAAATTTAACTTGTTAATTGTTACGTGTTCAGAGTCAATAAAATATATATGAAGTCTTATACAAATATATATGAAGAAAAATCTATGTAAATGTACAAAAACATGAAAGAGAAAAGTGAACTTGTACAATGAGGAAAATGTATAAACCCAAACTGCACAAATTCATTATTTCATTTGTCATTTTGCAGTTAGGTCAAGTTTAAAAATCAACTTCAAAACATCAGAGGACATATTTAATTAGTTTTAACTAATTTTAGTCCACTGGTGTCTGGTAAAACAGGATTATAATGGGATTTGAAACATTTGAAAAGCAAAAGATCAATCTGGTGATAACCGAAATCTCTTCCTTTGACCTTTTGCTTGTCTGCATGTGGTAGACATGACTGGTTACCCATAACCATTGGCCCTTTCTCTGGCTTCCAGATGGTTCTTTCCTCAGGCTGTCCATGATCTGGACTGTGGACATTTTACTCAATTGGACCAGAAGGGAAGCCTCTGGGAATTTCTAGACAATTCCCACCATTTCTAAGAAAGACATGCCACATTTCTTCATTGAACACTGAATGTGACGGGGTGGCAGCATCTTGTGACCTGAGGGGACGGTATCGCTGCTCTGGAGACCCAAGCAGAAAAGACAGGCAAACACCTGAGCACTCAGCAAAGTTACTGAGTTCCTGAATTAAACCTGGAATCTCCCTGGCTCTGCATGAAATAGTTTTTCCCTAAAACTTCTGGCTTCTAGTCAGCTCTTCTATTATCTACAGCCAAAAATATCCTATTGACGCACTGAATAACCTATTATTTCACTTCCTTGTGGTTCTCGTCCAAGTGATAATGGAATAGCTAGCTACAAAAGAAATAACTCTTCTTTAGGGAGGAAGAAAGCTAATGAAGAGGCTATCACAGTGCAGTGCAAAGAGCACGTGTGTTTTTATCCCGAAGTAAGAGTAAGCAGCTGTGCTATCTTACCTTCCCTGGGTCTCAGCTCCCTCTCTGCCAGGTAAAGGGTTTAGACAATGGGAACTCTAAGCTTCCTTTATTTGCACAGAGATATCAATTATTCCAGTATATACAGTGTGGATGAAGAATGTCGCCTGCGGCATCAGTAAACAAAGGATGTTGTGGCCATCAAGTCACCAGCCTCTGCACCCTGAGGGGATTCAGGTTGGAGAAAAACAGGATACTGGCCCTAGATAGTTGAGGTGCTGCGTATCAAAGGAATGATTTCATTGAGCCCAGACCCTTGCATCTTCCCACACATAGAAAAGCGCTAAATTCCTTAACTTGAGAGGTCTGGTTTTCTCTTATTAACAGTGATCTTTTGATGTTTGACTGCCTGTTTTTTTCCAAAACCTCCTTTATACCCTGGCTCCTCTAGTACCTCTTCAGGGCAGTCCCTGAGATCTGAGAGGCTGTCTCCTGGGCTTACGTCCTCAGTACGTCTGCCGAATAAAACTAATCCTCAACTTTTAGGCTGTGCTTTCTTTCAGTTGACAATTGGAAAGAAACAGAAACACAGATATACAGGCATATCTTCCATATAGGAAAATATTTATGATGATCCCATATGTAATCTTGATTTAAATGAATTTTTTAAATACTGGAAGGGAGTTAAAACAAATCTGACGATTTAGTTTGGAGCCACTGCTTTCCCTGTTGGAACACCAGGGTATCCCACTGCATCCATACAAGAGTTTAGTATTTTAAAACTCTACGTGGCACTTCTAGTTGCAAGATCACTACCATTCATGACAGTGGAGCCCAGTCCACCCTCCGGCTGGCCCTGAGAGAAAGATGATGCCACCATCAGGACTCTCTTTGGCTCTTTCTGTCTCCACTGCACGATGTCACACACGTCCCAGGTTTCAGCAGCTAGGGAAACACCTGGGAATTGCGAATTGACCACTACCAGGGAGACCCACTTGGAGATACAGCAGGCACCTCACTCTCACTATGCCTAGAGCCAAACTCATCATCTCTTCCCATAAAAGACTGGTTTCTGAGGCCCTTTCCCTGGTTCGAGGTAGGGAGAACTTAGAATCTATTGCTCCAATCTGGAATAATTAGGAGAGTAAAGAAGGGCATCATCATCAGTAATTATGCAAAGACAGCGGATGCCCACCAGGACTCCCCAGGAAGCTAGACCCTGTGCCCATCCTGGCCAGGGCTTCACCACACACACCAAAGCCATTCCTGACTCCTCCTCCTCCCCGCTTACAGCACCTGCACTTGAAGCCAGGTGGACACAGTGTTAAGCAAGAGAATCAAAACCACCTGCCCATGGCTCTGCACCCCTTACTCCCCACCCTCCACCCATCAGTCATTAACTTTTGCTGAGTAGATATTAAAAGTTCTCATCACAAGAAAAAATATGTGTAACTGTGTGAGGTGATGGATGTTAACTAAACTTATTGCGGTAATCATTTAAAAACACATACGAAATCATTATGTTGTACACCTTAAACTAATACAATGTTATATGCCAACTATTACATCACAATAAAACTGGGAAAAAAAGAGCATAAACATAACCTCCAGAACCAGTAGGGGGCAAGCACACTGAGAATACTCACTAAGAATTAATCGAATCTAAAACTGGCTCTGCAACAAATGTAGACAGGTACACACACAATGCAGCAGAAGATTTTCAATTAAAACAACAAAATGTAAGGGTGCATGACATTCACCAGGTTGTTCGTTGTAAACAGTTGCCCAGGCAGAGTGCTGATTTCATCAGGTCGCAGAGGGGGAAGATGAGAGCCTTACCTTGTCTGGATCTGTTGTGGTGATGACCCACACACAGTGTGCATTGTCTTCGTACTGAACTGGGTAATTAGGGGAGGTAATGACACCACTGGGCCCACGCAGATTTGATCCACACGTTCTAGCTAGAAGTACATAGAGATGATATTACTTTCCACAGGATTTCATCTGTGTGATGAAGACACAAGATATACATGGAACTTCAAGTTATGTATCTAGCATTTATTGTAATGAAAAGCTATTTGTGAGCTCAACTTGGCAAGTAGATTTTGCTCAGCCTTCAGGACCCTTGCTTGGTATCTGCAATGTTAACCTGGAACTCTTTATTATGTTTCCCAAGGCACTGCCATTCACAGAATGACTTAATTACAATAGCACCATGGACAATGTCAAATCAAATTAGTCCATTTCAAGCACCATTCTGACTCAGAGACGGTCTGTATAGACCTTTGGTTGCACCCAATGCAATAAGAATTCAGGAGACCAGAGTTAGTGTCTCAACTATGCCCTACACGATATGACCTTGAACCAGTAATCCCAACCCCTCACAGCTTCATCCTTTTAATTTTAAAGAGGATGGTGGAACAGATGATATTTAAATTTCCTCTCAAGTTTTACACTGTATCATTGTATTCTGTAACAAACTGTACCAATTTCCTTATAGCACAATGCAAATAAGAACTTAAAACACAGTTGAATTTGTGAAGAAAGAAAATAGAAACAGTGGCTCTAAAAGGAAAAATACCTTAAAAATGAAAGACCAAGTAAATCACGGAAGTAACATAACCCAATAAGAATGACTAAATTTTGAATATAAAAGTATTTCAACTGACCTCCATTTTAAGAAAGAAGCCTTTAAAAAATCAGTACACAATTTTGTAAATCACACGTCAGCCTGAACTCCACTCTTAACATTAATAATTTAAACTGGGTTTGAGAAAAGAGCAGAAGAAACTAATTTCACAAATAAGAACTAATACAAGAGAATCTCAGGTTCATTTTCCTAAGATATCATATCACATGAACTGATTAAACTGCTGTCCACTGAAGAGTAGATTTTATTCACAACCCACCCTTCCTTCCTTCCTTTTGTTGGCTGAGCAAGTCAGGTATTGTCCTAAGAGACTGAGCTACAAGAGAACAGGATTCTGACCCCCAAGGGCCAGGTTGTAGGGGAGGAGTCACAGAAACCTTTTAATGGGGAAATCCCTAACTGCCCTCCAGGAATATATCTCTCTCTTCCATTTACATTGATACAGCAATAATATCAATTATGCCTACTCCTAGTATTGTAATTGTCAATGTACAGATCTCTCTTTCCAACAAGGTTGTGGTTCCCTTGACCTTGGGAAAGCATCCTTCCCTCACTTATCTGTATATCCTCAGCACCATATCTAATGTTGACAGTTGCTGACGTAAAAAATGTGGGAAGCTGACTTTACACAACATTTCAGGTACTTGATACTTACTATGAAAATAATTAGCTAAGAATTAATCTACTACACATTGATTAATAAAAACATATGAAAGTTAACTTTTAAAATATTGGCATTTGCTTTCCAGATGAACAACACTTTTTAATAAATATGGATAAAGTGTCACCTGGTTTTCAAAACCCAGCAGGCGTGTCCTGGTTCCAAAGGTCATTGAACAGAGCAGAGCCCACAAGCACATACACCTGTGCTGTATGATTTCCCTCTCCAGTGAGTCTGCCTTTAGGAACATTGTTCTCGAGAGGATCATGAACTTCAGATCCGAAATTTTCTTAAAGCCCTCTAATATTACGGGTATTAATTACAGAAACTTAGAAGGAAAGTTATCAATAAAATTTGAGTTATCATACCTTTGTGTTACCCTACTTTGTGAAATTTCACACTGAAGAGCTGATAGAAACATAAATAGAGTGTTACTCAATAAATACCTGTTGACTAGTTTTAAACTAATATTATCAAAGTGCCATCCTAAGCATTTCAAACTTCGAAAAAAGACATGTGAAGAATGTGTGCAGTGGGGAACTGATGTGTTACATTACCACGGACAATTTGTACTCATCCAGTCATTAGCCCCAGCTGTCAGTCTGCTAGAAAGTTCACCAAATCTGACAGCTTGTCAATGGCCCTGGGTCTTAGTTGTTTGCTTTGAAGCTTGACCTCAACTTGACTTATTGAAATTGGTTCCCAGCTCTTCATGAAATTCATCTTACCCCACTGTTTGGGGAGATAGGATTTTTAGTGATTATATTTTTAGTGAGATAACTATTAGTTAAATTTACATAGGAAACCAGCACATTTTCTACATTTTCCTGCATACATGGTATTGTGTTTCACATAGAACAAGTTATGAATCCAGTCCCTTCAGAAGTATTTCTCACCAACACTTGTCAAATTAATACATAAAATATTTTTTCGTTTTCTTAGAACTATGTCCCTATTTTTGCAGTACATTTTCCTAATAAATTAACTTTTTAACTCTTTTTTCTACCCATACTTTTAATCAAGCCATCAAAATAATCAGCTGAAATGAAGTATGTGGGAATATTCAGGGCAGGGATTTTGTTTGTTTTGTTTTCCTCCCTGTATAACCTCAACAACTGGAACAGTTCCTGGCATTCAACAGTTACCCCATAGATACTTGTTGGTGTGTTTTTTTAGTAGGTTGATAGCCTTAAATAATAGGATTTAACTCTACTTATTTACTTCTAACCCTCTTTCTTGGGAAATTGTTGAGAATTCTAGCTAGTACCTCGGTCTTTGCCTTCTAAGTCGTCCCCATTCTAATCATCTGCCTCTTCATCATGTGGTCATCCTACCGTCATCACACCAATTACAATTCATTAGGTACTTGTTTCTTATATCAAGGCTTTCCTACTAGTCAGAGACAATTCTCAGATTTTCTATTGGCCACAACTCAAAGTTCAACCATCTATGTGTGGAGTCGCTATCAGATAATACTAATGTTTCTTGAGTGATCATGATTTCTGTGCGCCCTTATCCAACTCCACACGGTGGGTGAAGTACAGACTGGACGTTCTCTTCTGTGTCTCCTGCAGATGCTCTGCTGCCTGGGTGTTCTCCTCTGCTCTCCGGGTCTCTCTCCGGGTCTGCTGCAGGAAGGGTCACACCAAGCTGCAGCTTCTCCGAATTGTCGAGTGGAGAGAGCAGAGGGAACTCTACTCCCTCCCCTGCAGCTGCTCAGACACAGAGAAAGCTTAGCGACCTGCTCTGATTACGATGAGCCATCTCCCTGTGTCCTTGCAGATGGGGAGCTACTTCCCACACAGTTGCTTCTGGATTAAACACACACTGGATTAGTCAACAAAGTATTTAACTAAGCAAATAATTAGGTAATTACAATATACTAGTGCCAAGCAAGTTTTTATAGCAAGATTTAAATGCATTCCCATAATGGAAATGTATATACACATTTATACGTATTACAGTTTAACATCACTTTCTGCTCCTGCAAAGGCTTTCCCCCTTGTCAAAACCTTTTTGGAAATACAACACCTAACGTAAAGTAATTTACACTTAAATCTTAAAAATGCTTAATAAATGTTCTTTTGATAATAACCATGATCTAATTAATGTATAGCTAATATCACTCATGTGACAGTGTTCTAAATTTGTAAACTCAAATTTTGCTTATATCTTACATGTTTTTAAGATAGAATTCACAAAAGCAGAATTCACAAAATGACCATTGGAAATATAGATCAAGAAGGAATGTGGAAAGAGAGTATAAAACTAACCAATTCTGAATGTCAATATGTGACATTTATCCATTTAATCACTGCATATTTATTATGTATAAAACATTTGTTTCACACAACTTATCCTATATAATTTGAAGTAGTAATTTATCTATTTATGTATAATCGGTTCCAGGAATCTTTACTGTTCTATAGTAACTACTTAATTAATCAAAATAGTTGAAGAGAATAATATTCTAACTGACCAAACTTAAATTAACAGGATATCTGGACTCACATCTGAAGCTTTTTTCAAGCACATTAAGAATTATACTGGATAGTGTATATTTTGTATGATTTAGAAGAAAACCACAGATTTTATGTCTATAACCAGACTGTCAACCAAAATGGAGAAAGTATGTCAGAGGTTAAGAGCTTGCTTTTCTTAATCACACCTGAGTTCTAGGCCTGGTTTATGAAGTTACTACATGTCCTATCTTAAATTATTTCATTTTAAGCCTCTCAGGTTATCCACATAATAATCATAACTTCATCTATGATAGCTGTAAGGATTGAAGGAAAGAATTCGAGTAAAGCCTTCAGCGCATTGTCCGACACACCATAGCACAGGGAGTAAGGAAATAAACAGTAAATGCTTTGTGAGAGTTGGGCACTGTTTCAGGCATAGAGGATACAGCAGAGAGAGAACAAAATTAAGTTCCTTGACTTCCTCAGGCAATTAAACACATGACCATCTAATTCAGGAGGATATTTGACCTTTACAGAAAAGCAGAGTCGGGGTTCAAAGCATATCTGGAAGAGGGTGGGCATGGAAGGATTTGGATGAGACAACATCTGATGACCAGTGTAGGATGGAGACCCATATGGACACCTGGGGCAGAAGTGTTCCAAGCAGAAGGAAAACAAATGCAAGGGAGCTGTCACAAACTTCCCAGGCAGGTTCTAGGAACATAATTAGCACCAAATTAACATTAGCTTTCAGGTAATTTTATGTCAGTAGAATTTGAGAGGAGTGGTATAAAAATACATGGCTTTGTTATTTCCAGTAACTTAATAAAAAATAGAGAAAAACATGTTTTTCTCCCAAGTGACATTCAAGTAAAGAGTATAAATCCTTAGAAGTCTAGAAGCGAAACCAGAAATCTATCCAAATTCACTGGAATTAAAGTAAAAGTTAAAAGTGTGAGAAATTAAGAGGTACAAACTTGCAGTCATGAAATAAATGAGTCACAGCATAGGGAATAAAGTCAGTAATAATTTAATAACTTTTTATGGTGACATATTGTAAGCAGACTTATGGTGATCATTTTGTAATGTACAGAAATACTGAATCACTATGGTGTGTAACAGGAACTAACATGGTGTTGTAGGCGATTATACTTCAAAAACAAACAAATGAACAAACAAACTCATAGAAAAAGAGATCAGATGTGTGGCTACAAAGGGGGAGAATGGTGTGAGGGAGGAAGGTGGTCAAAAGGCACAAACTTCCAGTTATAAGATAAATAAGTACCAGGGATGTGGTGTGCAGTGTGATAAATACACTTAATACTGATGTCTCTTACATATGAACATTCCTAAGAGAGCAAACCCTGAGAGTTCTCAATATTTTTATATCTATCACAAGGAAATATTTTTTCTTTAAAACGTGTGTATGCTTCTTTAAATCTCTGAGCTCACAGCTACCTGATATAAAAATCAGTATTAAAATATAATCTTACAATTGGCTCTGGACCTTTAATCTGGTAGAATGAAGTCATCTTTCAGGTATAAATGGTCTTTTCACTACTATTTAAAAGGTCATTTCTGTATGGACAGAAACTATAAGTATGGAAGAATAAACTGTAAAGTTCTTGGTAAGTGAAAAGTTAATAAGTTAAGGGTAATTCTGAGCTAACCTGACCTGGAATCCCAAGATAATAATAACTTTATTCTGTGACCCTTGGTAGCTCTAATTGGCTTCCATGTAACCACAGTTACAATTGCAAAAAACACTTCACTTTTCTTATGTGCCCTTTCAACTCAGAGAGCAGCTAAAAATATTAATTCCACAGATCAAAGTGCATTAGCATTAGAAGAAATTCTCTCTATATATCCCCCCTAAATATTGATGGAATGAAATGCCAGCTGGAACATTTTACTTAAAAAAAAGAAGTATATCCTCTTCTTCTCTTTTTTGTTTGCTTATTTTAAAAATCTACTGCTAATTAAAGATACTTACACAGTTTCAAACAGCTCATATTTTACCCTGTGAAAAATCATAATGGTTGTTTTCATATCCCTAAATGAAGTAAGCATAATTTCAAACAAAATCACTTGTGTAATTACTGAGCTATGACAACCATTCATCCCTGTAGGAAGAAAAGGTAACATCTCCCATTCTCAGAGCTAATTAGCTAATGTAAGTAAGCATTGGCTTAGGACCCAGTGTCCAGATGTGAAAGATCACTCCTGACTCACTGCAATTTATCAAATGCCTCTATCAGATATTCCTTCTGTGGAGAAGGCATAATTACTTAAGAGTTAGAGACCCTTCATGAAGAAGGGAGCCTTGAGAATAAGTCCTTCCTTAACTGACTGAGCTGAAATCTCATAATGCGTGCAATGCTCAGACCAGAGGCATTTTATTGCATTTGATAGATAGCTGAATTTAGAACATGTGGCTGAGATGATCAATATAAGGGCTGCTTTAAAGGCTCCGAGTGCATCAGGAAAACCCAAGCCATGGTGCTTGCCTCTTACATACAATGTATTACAGGGTAGCACAGAGGAAAAGATGAACTTGAAAAACTGCACTTGGTGTCTGGAACCTACTGACAGCTAAGTAAATATCCCCATGTTCTGTTTTGGGTAGCATTTGAAACATCATTTTGTTTCACGTTATCCATCTCCCCCTACATTTTAGACAGCTAAAGCTATCTTTATAGAAATAACCATAAAAGTTCCACCTAAAGAAAGTTTTTTTTCAGCTCTTCTTTAATTGAGGAATCAGTCATTAAAAGCCAGTAGAGACACTATTTAAAGGAGGGAATGATGACAGACTCAGGGTTCCTAAATGTTGCCAACCTGGAAAATGTATGGGCTTTAATGGAAGAAAGTATGTTCTACACTGAAGGATGCCTGCCAGGAAACCAGCCATGACTCATGGAGATCACTGCTTCCCTTCACACCCACAAGCCTGTTGAGTGCTGAGAAAACGAACTGGGCTGAGCTACACTGCGAAGTGGCGCTGTCCATGGTGACCACTAGCACATCTGACTATCAGGCGCTTGAAATGCCGCTGGTCTGAGCTGAGATGTGCTCTGAGCATAAAATGCACACTGGATTTCCAAGACATAGTATGAATAAAAGAAAGAAAAAAGTAAAGCATCTCCCTATATAATCTTTTTGACTGTACATTAAAATGATATTTGTAATATTTTGGTTAAATAAATTATCGATATGTTATTAAAATTAACTGCACCTGCTTCTTTTCCTTTTCAAATCTGGCTACCAGATGTTTTAAAGTTACATCTGTGGCTTGCATTTTATTTCTAGTGGAGAGCCCTGCTCTAGAGACTGCTCAAAGTGATCCTCTATTGGGTCAGCCTACAGATGCACTAAGACGTTTGACCATCCATCTGTCTATGTAATTGATCAGGTCATGGTACATGGTGATTACTTATGTTATATAAGACTCTGTCACCCAGACTAGAGGGAAGGGTGTTCCTGCTGGCTTTGCTGGAGGAAGCTGCCTCTTGTGAGAGGGCCATGTGGCCAGGAGGTGAGTACAGGGCAGAGAAAGGGAGTTGGGTGTTGAAGTGGAGGACAGGTTCCTTGCTTAACCATGATACTTACAGATGAGCCCTTTCCAGTCCAGAAAGTGGGATATTCATATACACACAGCTCCACCCTTTTTTTCATCCATATAGCTTACACATATACTCCTGCACTGATACAAAAATGCCAAGGGACATGAGAGAGGGATGAATGATTCTCTAATTTATTTACACTCTCCACTCATGAAAAGCTGCAGATGATATAGGGAAGCAAAAAAAAAAAAAGTGTCATTTATTCAGTGATTTATCCCACCTTTCCTTATAAAAATATACCCCCATGGCAAAGATTCCCTTAATATCTATTCTCCTTTTCTTTCACAGAAATATAATTGTTTGGCATATATTTAAACACACAATAAAAAATATATACGTTTCTAAGTCTCACAACAAGGTGAGAATATCTGGCTGGATTTTGGCCAATGAGAATGAGCAGAAATGCATATGATGGTTTCTGCAGACTCTCGTTAGCATGCATCTTCTATGTCTCTCCCTGCTTCTTCTAACCGCCTCCATCCAATCACCTGGAGTTCGGATACCACCGTGGACTATGAGGATGGAGGCGTGACCATAGTGAGGACAGAGTGAGTCTTGAGGACATTTTCATATCTGAAACAGACCTGCCATCCTTGTCCTGTACTGCCTAGCTCTTAACGTCTGTATAAGAGAGAAATCCACTTCCATTTGTTTTAAGCTTCTCTTGGGTTTGATTTTCTGTCACCTAATTGTTATCACCTAATTCTAAACAGTTTATCTCAAATTCTCCTATTTAGGAGATTTCAGGACTTTAATTTTTTTTGTTTAATGTCGTACTACTCTAAATGCTCTAAAATGCATATTTCTTTAAAACTGTTTTTAAAGATATTTTTTATTGTTCTCTAGACACAGTCTGCTATCATTCTATTATGCAGATTTAAAATATACATCCTATAAGAAAACTCTTCCTTAATTATTTCTTGCTGCTATAGCTCATTATTTCAGGAAGTTAAAAGTAATACATTGAAAAAGAGCTAAAGGATTAGTCCATGAAAATGAAGGTACATCTAATTAAAGCAAACCAGCTGAGTTAACAGCTGGGAGGAAAAAAGAAGAGATGAATAAAGTTGAGTGTGACAAACAGAAGTGGGTGTGGAAAGAGGTGAGGAGGCTTCCAGGGAAACCAGGCCAGAACCACACAACAGATGAAGACCCTGTGGGAGAGCTTTCTCTTCTAAAATGATGAAGCAGGACATTAGAGTCTATGGGAACAGGAAGTCAGACGACTCCTCCTCTAATTACCTCTAAAAGTGAGCAGTTGGTGGTCCAGGGGGATGGAGGGAACTATCCCACCATTAGCCTGGATGGAGCAAGCACCTGAGTGTTTGACACCAAATCAGCATATAAGCTGGGGCCAACGTGCTGGGAAATTGTTATGAGTGTAGATGAGATTTGGGCCAAAGGGGAAAAAAAAAGGAAAACTTCTGGATTAATAAATAGGGTAAGAATCAAATAATATCCTACTCAAGAGTTCCTTTCTGTTACTCTAAAATATCAATTTAAAGCAGATGCACATTTACTAGTTTTGTCTAGTGTGGGCTTTTAAAATAATGACATATGTTCCTGGTATAGAAGAGCAAGAAAAACATTTAAAAATGAAAGCATATTTTTTCCTTAGGGCAAAGATAATACCTGTGGCTTAGTCCTCATTTGTAACTGGGGCATGAACATTACCATCCTTTCATGGGAATATGGATTTTGCTACAGTTCCTTTGAAAGCCTAATGATGTCACTTTAGTATTAGTATACAAATAGTCTAGTGACCAAAAGGGGAGGGGCGCAGCCATACACATTTCCTGACCAGAGATGGGTGCTTCTCCAAGAAGGGAAACTTTTCATGGGAAAGGGCCACCTGCAACCAGACCACACGCCCACTCTGCCCTCAGGATGCACAGATGCTACAAAGCTGTGTTTTCTACATGTAAAAAGCCACCAAGTTGTTATAGGTAAAGGTAAACTATACTAAAGCCTGCAATCTAGTATTTTAGCTTTGATGAAACTAGCAATGTATTTTGCAACTACTTCATTTCACAGGATATAACTTAACACTGTTCATCTTGTATTGTACCTTTTTACAACTGGAACATTTTAAAATAAAAATTTATGAATCCATTCACTTGAAAAAGACTATAAGGAGGGATAAGATATTCTTATATATGAAAGTATATAAGAATATACATTTTACTCCTTGTTCAACTTAGTACTTTCTTTTCTTCTTCCTTTAAAACTACCAATTTGCATAAATTATTTTATGGCCAAAATGCAAACAAAACAAAATACCTAGTTTTTCTTTTAATTTTATTGATTCTTCCTTAGTAAAATAGTCCAAACAGTTTTCTGCTGGGATCACTATGGCTTCTATACTTCTGGTAGAATTCTTCACGTACTTCACAGAAGCAACAAATACATACTTTGACCTCACTGAAGAAGATGATGATAATGCAATATTTGGCTCTTCTATGTCCAAGATTAGTTTATTATGATTTAATAATAAAACGATGGCTTCAGATCATGTTAACAAACTCCCTTTATCACTGATACTATCAAAACCCAAGAATTCAACTTCACTACTATTGCAAAGTGAGAATTTTTAGATTTGCAGGGACATGCATAACGTTTTCCAAAGCATCTGGTTATGTAACATATTTTCATACATATGCAAACTGTGTATATAGCTAGATAGATACCAAGTTATATCGAGTATGTGTGTGTCTGAATGATTAGATTTGCTCATGTATTTCCTGAAATTTAAAAACCACAAATATCTTTGGAAATGTCTGCCTCCTAAAAAAATTTCAAAAAATATTTCTTGTTTACCTACATCACTATGAAAGCATAAATCATCACCACGTTTTGCTCTGCCTATACACAGTGCTTTGCACTTAAATCGTTCAGAAAAGCATGCCAAATCTGAGGAAAGAGAGAACCTGGGCAGACGCAATCATACAGGCCTTACCTCGGCAAATGGGCCGGTGGTCACTCCACGCAGCCAGAGTCTCTGTGACTCTCTGACACGTTATGCTCTTGGATCCCTGGAGCACGTAATTGTCCTCACAGGAGAACTGTACATTTGCACCAACCCTGAGCAATTACAAAACCAAAAACAACCCGAATTATTCATGGAAGACTTCTTTAAAAAAAATCATCACAGTGCTGCTACTGTGTTATGCCGTCAAAACGATATTAAACATTAAGTGATCCATTAGTAATTATTCACAGATACAACCCTCTAATGCAGCACAAGACCTGGGTTCAAATTTCCGTTCTGCCAACTTCTGCTAAATAAATATATGATCCTTAAGGTATCTTCTCTAAAATTAAGTCAATAACAAAGGTTGCAGGACCATGTGTTGTGGATTAAGTAAGAAAAGGCATGTGAAAGAAATGAACCCTGGAAACAAAACAAAGTTGGATGTCATTCCACGTGGATAAATATCTTACCAAAAAAAAAGACTGAAAAAGCCTGGGTTAAGAAAATGTCTCAGTACACAGAAAGACAAGTGCTGTATGATTCCACTTATATGAGGTATCAAAAACAGTCAAATTTATAAAATCAAAGACTGGAATGGTGGTTGCCAGGGGCTGGGGGGAAGGGGGGAAGGAGGGAAATGGGAAGTTATTAATTCAAAGGTATAAAGTTTAAGTAATATAAATAATCTCTAGAGATCTGCTATACATCATTGTACCTATAGTCAACAGTAACGTACACTTAAAAATTTTAAAGAGATAAATCTCATGTTAAGTGTTATCATCATCATCATCATTATAAAACTTGCTTGCAATGAAAAACAAGGAAAAAAATGTCTCAGTAAAGAATTTGTTATCATTGCAAACATTAATTATATTAATTATATTCAGACGGAGGCCAGTGCTATTATATTTCAGAAATACATCTTATAGGAAAAGAATAATTTGATTTAGAAAAAAGCAATCCATCCAGCCTAGAGTTAGATGAAAAACTGCTTTGGCTCCAGAGCTGCCTCTGAAAACATGAAGCCCTAAGGTTGTAAGCAGTAACAAAACGTGATTGCAGAATCACAAACCGACAGGTGCATGAGAAGACGTGAGAGGCATACATCAGGTCTGAGCACACCCAATCACTTCTTCTAAGCCTGTTGTCTGGCACTGAGTTGAGTGCAGCATTATTTTATTATCTGACAAGCCTACTGTTACAAGAGGAAATTCTACCTGTGTCTTCCATTTGATAAAACCTGACATTGATGTTGACAAAAATGGGAATGAAAGAGAGTCTTTGAGAGAAAATATGCACAGTTGCCCATGTTATCTGTAAAGTTATTAATAGATAAAAGATAAGGAAAGAAATAAACAAATGCTTTCCTTTCCTGCTTATTGAAAAAGTCTAACCTGCAATATCACAGTGAACATTATTCCAGTAACATTACAGCAGCATTTCCCACACTTCTGTATAACACTCTCGGAGGGTCATCACAGATGTCTATAAAAATTGTCTAATCAGGGTCAAATCAATTTGAAAAATTCTGGATTAAACAAAATTAAGCATCTTTCTTTTCTAAAGGGGACCCGCAGTTTACTAAAATTTAATATGCAAAACGTGCTTCACCTATTTAAGAGAATGTAAAGTATGTAGAATTTTCCAAATTTATCTGGTGAGGAAGCCCTTTTGCACTAAGTATCCAGGGCAACTAGAATTCTATGAAAGTAACCTGCAACTTTACCAAATTCACTGATGAGCTCTAGTAGTTTTCTGGTGGTTTCTTTAGGATTTTCTATGTATAGTATCATGTCATCTGCAAACAGTGAAAGTTTAACTTCTTTTCCAATTTGGATTCCTTTTATTTCTTTTTCTTCTCTGATTGCCGTGGCTAGGACTTCCAAAACTATGTTGAATAAAAGCGGTGAGAGTGGACATCCTTGCCTTGTTCCTGATCTTACAGGAAATGCTTTCAGCTTTTCACTGTTTAGTATGATGTTAGCTGTAGGTTTGTCGTATATGCCCTTTATTATGTTGAGGTAGGTTCCCTTTATGCCCACTTTCTGGAGAGTTTTTATCATAAATGAGTGTTGAAAATATTTGCAAATGATGTGACCAACAAGCGATTAGTCTCCAAAATTTACAAACAGCTCATGTGGCTTAATATCATCAAAACAAACAACCCAATCAAAAAATGGGCAGAAGACCTATATAGACATTTCTCCAAAGAAGACATACAGATGACCAAAAGGCATATGAAAAGATGTTCAACATCGCTGATTACTAGAGAAATGCAAATAAAAACTACAATAAGGTATCACCTCACACCAGTCAAAATGGGTATCATCAAAAAATCCACAACAATAAATGCTGGAGATGGTGTAGAGAGAAGGGAACCCTCCTACAGTGTTGGTAGGAATGTAAATTGGTGCAGCCACTATGGAGAACAGTATGGAGGTTTCTTAAAAACTAAAAATAGAGCTACTATATGACCCTGCAATCCCACTCCTGGGCATATATCTGGAGAAAAACATGGTCCGAAAAGATACATGCATTCCAATGTCCATTGCAGCACTCTTTACAATAGCCAAGACATGGAAGCAACCTAGATGTCCACTGACAGAGGAGTGGATAAAGAAGATGTGGTACATACAAACAATGGAGTATTATTCAGCCATTAAAAAGAAAGAAATAATGCCATTTGCAGCAACATGGATTGTCACACTGAGTGAAGTCAGTCAGACAGAGAAAGAGAAATATCGTATGATATAGCTTATATGCAGATCTAAAAAGAAAGGATACAAATGAACTTATTTACAAAACAGAAACAGACTCACAGACTTCGAGAATGAACTTACAGTTACCATGGAGGAAGGGTGGGGGAAGGGATGGTTAGGGAGGTGGGGACTGACATGTACACACTGCTATATTTAACATGGATAACCAAACAAGGACCTACTCTGTAGCACAGGGAACTCTGCTCAATGTTATGTGGCAGCCTGGATGGGAGGGGACTTTGGGGGAGAATGGATACGTGTATATGTATGGCTGAGTCGCTTTGCTGTGCACCTGAAACTATCACAACATTGTTAATTGGCTATACTCCAATATAAAATAGAAAGTTAAAAAAACAATTCTATGGAAGTCATTTTGAGAAACACTGTGTTTTAAGGACATAATATGTATTATTTTTAAAAGGGAAAAGTGGAAAAACCAAAATGTAAACATAATTCTAATTTTCATTGTCAGTTATTTAAAACAGCTATACTTTTTAGACATATACATCATAATTTCATTGGCCTTTGGTCTTTGTTTAAATTTCTGGAAACACGTTGAATAAATGAAGTAAATCTAAATATTTGGTTTGAAAACAACTATTATATCTCCGTGTTCTCTACTCCAGGCCCCAATCTTCAGTTCTCTTTGTTTACCTAAATTTCAGTTTTCATACTTTTCATCATTCTTTCAATGTATTTTTATTGAATATCCACTGTGTGCCACACTCTGCTCCAGGTACTAAATATGCAGAAATTCATAAGACCAACAAAGTCCCCATCTCATGGAGATAACATTCTAGTTAAGGGAGGACAAAAAACAAACAAACAACTCAAAGAAGAAGACAATGAAAGTGTTGTTAAGTACAGTGAACAGAATACAGCAATGATGTGATTAAGAGCGGGTTAGGGCGAGTCGGGATTCAAGAGTGCTTCAGTATGTTTATGATCCTCTCAAACTAAGGTACTAGGTATCTCACACAATCTCTAGGCATGGTCAAACATAAAGGAAGGAAAATGAGATTACTGCTTCCCTTTGGCAACCACTGACTTCAGTTACCAAAGCCTATCATTCATAGTTTTGATGGAGTGGACTCCATGCCAACAAAAGGTCTATCTTTTTCATACATGCTTTTCATACATCCGATCAACTTCCTTTAGGTATTCTTAGTGAATTGTGTTAACTTTGACTACTCTATCTCATTTCTGGCAATATGTTATAGATCTATCATCCAAAATTGGAGAAAATATGGGCAGTGTTGTTTTTTGGAAACCATGAGAAATATGAATGACTATATTATTTCATATATATTTGAATGAATACATTTCTACAAAAATGAACAAAATATATAGCGATATAGAGAAGAAAAAAGCTTGATACAAAATTGTGATCCCAGGTAACAGTTATCTATATAAGTATCTGAATCTGTCTATCAGGAAAATTAGGCATAAAACTATTTTTAGAGTGGTAATAGAATCACAAGTACACTTTTGTTTCTATACTGCAATAATCGTAGTACTTCTGATTTTATTACAAGTTAAATTTTTAAATATTTTAAAATCCTACTATTAGATTGCCCCATTTGCTCTCACTCACTGAGATAGAACTCTCTCACACCTAACAGAGTTCACACTCTCCTCAGATTTCCAGCAGACAGAAACTACAGAAGCCTCTTCTACCACAGAAGGTAGAAGACTCTTCCTAATGTTCCATAATCACTGTAGTGTATCACACACAGAAGATCTAGTCCAGAAATCTCCATCTGGGTTCTGGGGAAATCAGTCCTCAGTATGTACAGGGTCTGATATGGAACTCATTCCTTAATTTCTGTCCTGAAACCTTTTGACAAATGACTGGAAATAACAACTGATAAAATAGTGAGGCTTCTCTACTTTCAAAGCATTAAAATTATTAACAAGAGCAATCTCTTAGCTTGATGGCAGTTTGGAAAACAGAGCCACTGATGGGTAAACTCATTCCCAAGAGTGGAGATGAGGAGTAGTCTCTGCATTGAGATGAACAGGGTTGAGCTTGAAACTGATGATGATCCACCTTCTAATTTATTATTTTCAAACTTATGCTTTGGTTTTATCTAGCACTTGAATCAGTTCAATTTAAAATCCATGCACACTTTCAGCTTCAAATATAAAATAAACTAAGCTTTTATTTATGATTTGATTTTATGATTACTATGTTTGAAGGCAGATGTATAACATTAGGAAGATTAATTTGGTTTTCTGGAAAGCACTCAGAAGAAAATAACAGGAAAAAAGAAATTAGTATCTTCCCATTGGCAATTAAATTTAGAACACCTAAGAATTATTTTGTCATACAATTTTGACAATTGTTAGTAGCTGGAAATTGTCAAAAATAACAGAAAAGTGATTTTGTATAAGATCAAGATAAATTGTGTATTGATAATAAATATCCAAATGGCAAATTTTAAGTTAAATAGTTGAAGCAGAATAGTTTGGTGTTTTAAATATAATAGAACAGAATAGAAAAAAACACATTTTTCACTTCTTCAATGCTTAGCACTTCTGAAAGGCTCGTCATTCAAAGTTTGAATTATGAAGACATTTCATTTGTCACCATCTACTTGACTTTACCTATAGTTTGAAGAGACTTTCTAGGTGAATGAACTATTTCTAAATATGGTTTTCCTAGAGAATGGCTATTTGTGCATTTATTTAAGATTGGTACTATAACTATTTCTAAAAAAAAACCCCCCACACAAAGTAACTTAAAGATTAAACTAGAATCCAAAATAGGATGTGGACTGATTTAGCTGTGATGTGTAACTATCCATTAATTCAGAGATGACTCTGACCTACCTGAGTGGCTAGATGGGCAGATCCCACCTGTTACCTCAATCCATGCTGGCTGGTGTTGATTGAATCTATTGAAGCAACTAGTTTCCCCATTTAGAATTTTCTAAATGGATAAATAGATTGATAGATTGATATAGATGATACATAGATAGATATCTGTCTCTTGGTTAAAAAAAAATCCAGCTCAAACAACATACTTAAAGATTCATAAATACAAAAAAATAGATACTATTTTTAGGCATCAGGGGGTAGGCATTTACACATTTTGCATCTGCAGCAAAAAGGAGAAACACATTATATTATACTGTTTTCACATTTAAGTAACAGAAAGCACAAAAATTAGAGCAAAAAACTTTCTTTAGAATTAAGTTGAAGTCAGAATTTGCTGTATTTCTCTTTGTAAAATGAACACAAATGACATGGGGAAATTATATCTGGAACCACACTGTACCAAAGGTGTAGATATCTTGCTTAACTATTTTTTTTATGTATAAAAAGGAAACAACTGAAATTTTAATAAATTTTCAAAGATTTTGTGTGGGTCATCAAGAGAATTTAGAATCCCTAGAAGCCCAAGACACAAAGGTCACCTAGGCTTCCTCACCAGCTTTTTTTTTTTTTTAACATCTTTATTGGAGTATAATTGCTTTACAGTGGTGTATTAGTTTCTGCTTTATAACAAAGTGAATCAGCTATACATATACATATATCCCCATATCTCCTCCCTCTTGCTTAACTATTTTTTGAGAAGTACTGGAGCCATGTGGCAGGATAATATGTGAAGTGAAGGGTGTGTGTGTGTGTGTGTGTGTGTGTGTGTGTGTGTGTGTGTGTGTGTGTGTGTGTGTGTGTGTGTGTGTGTGTGTGTGTGTGTGTGTGTGTGTGTGTGTGTGTGTGTGTGTACAGGCACAAGGATTCACACCTGTGGTATTTTACTTACACCCTGAGGATGCTGATACTGGCAGAGCACGAAGTAAAATTATAGGTGTCTAAATCCAGAAGTGTCATCCAGGTGTGTGAAATATGTTTAAAGGAGCAGTGATGATACATTGTTCCCCATTCCTCATTCCCCACTATGAAACATAAAAGCAAAGCAAAACACAAGGCCAAGCTGAGGCAGGGGAGGAGAACATGGAGAGCCAGAGCAGGCAGAGATGTGATAGGTGGTGTCAGGGCTGTGGAATGCAGTGCCCTGGTATCCGCCACACCCTGGACCAGGAAGCAAGTTGGGTGAGGCTGTGGAACAAGACAGAGCCCTGCCCAGGGCAGTGTGTGGGCCCCCAGGGCTAACACAGATCCGTTCCCCTTTCCCAGCTGTGACCCCATGGACAAGTCTGTGCCTTATGGCACAGCCTCTCTAAAGAAGAAAAGGCAGCATGGGAGCCTAAGACTAGGAGGTGGAGACCCTGAGCCCTCGAGTGACACAGCAGGTCGTCCCCAGGGTGCTCATGCCTCTTGAATATTGGCTGTGGTTGGTGGAAAGGAAGCCCCAGACTCAGAAACATCTCCTCTCCAGGAAGAGGACGTGCGCCCGGCCAGGGGCCCGGGGATGATCAGGACAGGGATCCAAGGGGCAGGGATAAGGCAGGGAAGCCATGACCACTCCCCACCATTGAAATGAGGGCCTTTCCTTAAGCCCTGACATAACATCATCAGCAGAGGGGGACGGGAAGTGAACAGTTGACTAAACCTGATAGACTAACAAATTATGGATTTCAAAAACTTTAAGAGTGAATAAATACAATTTTCTGACTCAGATTAAATGCGGATATTGAAAAAGAAATTAATTACAGTGCCAGTACAAAGAAGATTACATTTTGCACCTCTGAATTCATGGGCCTGTAACTAAACCGCTCACATGCACTGAAGCTGACTCTGCAAACAACAATATCACTCTTCTTAGCATATACAAGCCCCCCCACCCTCCCCATCTCTGCCGCTCCCTCCTCCTCCTTCTCCCTTCCTCTTTCATTTGTCTCTCTCTTCCTCTTCCTCCTGCTTACTTCTTTCTCATTAAAAAATATTTACTTCTCATAAATAAAATTAGCTATTCAGGTAGCTTCCGGAAGTAGGTGCTAAAGCTTCCAGAAAACTGTAGTAGGAAGAATTTGAAGGTATTTTTGTAACTTTGGAAGGAAAGAAATGACACTTGATACAAGAAAAGAAATGAGAAGAAAACTGTCAGGAACACTTCCAATGTTCTTCAACATCTTTAGTACATTTAGACTCAAGTCCTCCTCCTACAAATAAAATATCCCCACTGCCTTAAACAGTGCCTGGCATATCACAGGCACTCGAAAACACATGCTGAACAAGTGGAGAAAGACAAGTCACTTTCCTGAGGCTACATGTGTCAATCTGTCAGTAAAATGGGACTGAGAAATAACGGTAGCAAAGAAATCCATCTACTCTTCCTCCTCTTTATCAGCCTTTATTACAGCTCGCCTGCACTGGTTCACAACTGGTTATGGTCAGGCTTTTAAGCACGGGGTGCCCTGCTAGTCATAAGGCTGTACTGATGAACTACTGGGGGCAGGAAATACTTCATCAAACAACCACTGGGCAATGAGGTAAAGAAATATAAATTACTATGGGAAAATGATTCTGCCCTCAGTGAAAAGGCAAAACAATGATATTGCCAGAAACTGAAATTTGGGTTGGGTCTTAAAAGATCCATATAATTTATTTACTTTTCTCAAAATGAGTATCTGTGTTCTAGAATGAAACCCACCATAGAAAGCCCCGTTGGTGTCAGAGTTGGTGATCTATTCAGGGAGTTGCAAGTAGCCTGGTTTGTCCAGAACAGTATTTTCCAATTGCTGTTCCAAAGAGGGGCCCATTCCTTCCTGCTCCAGAGTTTTTCCCCTTTAGACTTGGGGATTTGGGGTCCTCTCCTGATTCACCCCTTCTCCTTTCCCTCTCTTTGAGGTACAGCTTTGCTCTTTCACTACTCCACACAATGTTTCTTTTGAGAAATATTAACCTAAAGCCCAGAAGTAGGAAGGGTATGAGGCTTGGGAAAGGCCACACAGTGAGGCGGTTCCCAGAGGCAAGGCTCCCTGAGGGAAAGCATCATGTTTCAAGCAGAAAAGGTGTCTCGGGGCAGGTGATGCTAAAATCACACCAAGCCATGTAGGTGTATAGAATCAAACCGTAAACACCACCTGCACAGATGGATGTGCCTCGCTTCCTCTCACACCATTTTCTCTGTGCAGCTATGGGTTTGTTGGTTGGTGTGTCTGCTTTAAGTTCCTTTCGTTTAGACTCAGCCCTTAATGTGTATTTTCACCTCTAGGGAAGAGAGGCAGAAGGGCTCTTCCACCTCAGGGTCTCTGCATGTGCTCCCGTCTGCCTGGACTGCCCCCACCTCACTATTTTGCATGGTGGGATGGGGGCAGTCCTTCTCATCTTTTGAGCTCAGCTCTGAAGTTATCTCCCCAGAGCCTTTCCCTGCTATTCTGTCTACAACAGAGGAATCCCTTTCCTGATCCTTCTTTGTTTCTGCTTTTATCTCAGGAGCACATCACAGTGCTAAGGGCTCAGCTCATTTTGGCTAAGGAAACCAATGAATTAGTAAATACAAGGATGGGTTCCTCAACCTCCCTACCCATAGCCCCAGGTAGTGATCTGCGTTCTCTCTTCCCCTCTTCCTTTGGGAACAAAGACTACAAGCAAAGAAGCACAGCTGTGTGGCTGCCCTCACTTACTGCCGTGCTCCATCAATGCCCTGGAACCAGCCTTCCCAGCATGTGCCCTGCTGCTCTCTACAAGGTGGTCCTTCCCACTGGCCCAAGAATCTCCTGCTCCTTTTCTCTTGTCTGTTATCCAAGTCTGCTCTGAGCAAGATCTGATGAACTGTCCCTACACCAGACTATGCAATGGGACCAGATGGTGATGCCTTGCCCTCCCAGAGGGAGTCCACTTCGTCAGAGCAAGAAGCTGCAAAGCAAAGTCTAGGTCCCTAGGATCCCTCCACAGCAAAGCCGTGGGAGCTCCACCCTGAGGGCACCCTCTCTGCTTCCCGCAAACGGCAGTGTTGGTTCTAGTTCTTACTGAACACTTAACAGAAGCCTGCTCTGTAAAGAGAGCTGAGGAACTAATTTAAAAACACACATAGAAAAACTGTAGATGGCATCAATAAGCTAAGAACTGACAAACCCTCTTTTCCTAATCTTCCCACATGCCTGCCACCTGACTTTCTCCTCCCCTCCTCTCCTCCCCACTTTCACAAATAGGAAGATTAGGGAGCCCTCCGGATGGAATTTAGGAAGGTGGTGCAAAAAGAATGCAACTGACAGGTAAAGGGCGCAGACTGGTTTTATCAATATACTGACCTTAGTCAAATCCAAAAACTACCTAACAAATTACCCTCTCTATTAACTAACTAGCTACCATAGAATATAAATATGGAAACATAGAAAGTCTCTAAACCACCAATTCTCAGCAAGGGTCAAGTGCATCAGAACTGAAAGGGAGCCTCATAGAAGTTGTGTAAAATCTTATTAGACTATGGCAAAAACGTGACCAAGAGACACAGAGCTTTATAGCTCTGATGGACCACAGAAATCATCATCTTCTATTTCTGCCCATTCTTTTACAGATGAGGAAGCCAAGAAACAGAGAAACAAACTATTAAAGAAGGTCATTTTAAAGAGTGTTAATATTTAAAGGATCCCTAAAATCCCATTTCTGATGGTCATGATAATTGGGTTATTGAAAAAAATCAACTACCTATTGCATTTTGAAATTAAGAAATTGATGTATGCTTCAATAACAATGAACAATTCTCCCAGACAACTATTTAAATGGATATTATATTTTGACAAAAATTAATTTACTATTACAGATACTTTAAAGACTGGGAGAGAGAGGAAGAATATTCTATGAATTCTACTGGGTGGATTCTTTATCAGAAACAGTTTTAGCCAGATAAATGAGACCTGAAACATTCCCAGTGTGCCCTTTTTCAAAGGGACGTAAAGGTTTCAAATAGTGTGAACAGAAAAATATTGGTTGTGGTATTTCATTAAGTAGTTCTTAAAAATACAGTCAATGCTCCTTGAAAGAGCAGTAGTCACTGGCAAATATCTTTTCTAGACTACTTCAGTTTCCTAGTAATAGTGAAAGTGAAGTGCTTGCATTCAGTAAAAGGCATAGAAAAGCGTTATGTTCCTTAAATATTTTTCAAATTCTAAAAACACTTTGGAGCCTGTCAGGGCACTTTGGTGCTGAAAATCTAAATGCAGGGTGTTAGGAAAGGTCTACACTCACCAACCTGTTTTATTGATATGGAGACTCTAGCAGGGATGCTCTGTCGCCCTCACCTTGTTTTTTCCACTTGTGCAGGTGAGTAAAGAAATCATTTACAGACCCAACCCTGCATCCAGAAATAAGCTAATGCTTGGGTTCCAAAAAATAAAAGACAGTTATTTGACTGTTCCCCTGGGAACACTGAGTGCAAAGGGATTATGTCATAGGAGGTGAATCTTTTCCAACAGGAAACTAGCTTGAGTGTTTTTAAAATTTCCTATTGCTCCCATTATAGTTCCCAAATTTTGCTTATTAACAAAACACCAAATATGGACTTAATTCAAACTCTAAAACATTTTTAACTTGTTTCATTTATTTTTTTCTAGCTCTGTTGAGATATAATTGACTTATAACATTGTGTAAGTTTAAGGTATATAGCACGATGATTTGATACATGTATATATTGTGAAATAATCACTATAATAATGTTAGCTAACGTATCCATCACCTCACAGTTACTATTTTTTGTATGTGGTAAGAAGTTTTAAGATCTACCCTCTCACAACTGTCAAGTATACAATAAAACATTGTTACGTATCATCACCATGCCATATGCTAGACCCCAAAACTTGGTTCCTTTTATTAGTAAACTGATTATTTCTTTATTTCATGGGGAAAAAATCAGGCTAAATAATGCAATAATCTCTTAATAATAGTAATAATGAAATCTATATTTTCCTCCTGTTATTATGATTAGCAATGATGTACACAAACTATCTAGCAAATAGTAGGGATTCAGTGCCGAATACAGAATATAGAAGAAATAAGTAGTAGCTTATTTCTCTGTAATAATTATATTCCTGAAAATTTACCTGTAAATCAAAATTTTGCATATCAAAACAACACTAACCATTGCCTTACATATACATGCATTTCTTATATAAAATAGAAGGAAATGACTTAAGAAATATTTACTGAACACTCACTATGAGCTGAGAACTACGCTGGGCACTGGGAATGAAACAATGAACAAAATCAAGTCCATTCCTTACAGAGTTTACATGTTTGTGGGAGAAAGAGCAGAAACCTGTGTTATGTGTAGTAAGTTAACATTGTAAACACAGGCAGGTATATTATCTTGGGTCCTGCTCAGTGCTGGGAAGCAAAAGTAAAGCAAGGAAAGCATAGAGGGAGTGAGGGGTGTGAATGAAAAGCGTGTTTCAGAGACTATGTTCAGGAAGAGGCACTGGCGCCAAGACTGGAAGGAAGGGAAGGCTGGATCATTATAAGATCTGGGTCATCTGTGATCAGCATTTAGTAAAATATCTCTTATGCTATTATTATATATTGTGAGGATGGGCAGTATCAACACATCATGGAAAACATAAATAAATAGAATCATAGAAATAAAGAGCTAAGGGGGAAACTGATATTAAATATAATATCAGAATTTCAATTGATACATCTGCTCCAACTGTAAAGTATAATTGAATTTTTCCATTATAGCAAGTGGAAAAAAATAGAAAGCAAGAAAAATATTCCAACAAGCCAAGAAAGCAGGTGTATGTACAGGATGGAAGGAAGGAGAGCCCCCTCCCCACCCAGATACCTCTCCACCATTCTCCCCATCCACGGAGAAGACTATGTTCTCTCACTGACACCCTGAACGCTGCAACAATAAAGCCTTCAGTAGCTTACAATTTACCCGTGTTTCCCTCATTCCTCCAGCATTTAAAAAATAATTCAATGAAAGAACTTAATAAAAATCAATTCTTAAGGAAAATAACACCATACTTATTTCCTGGTTTATACACCATCTCTAAGTACAGTTCTTAAATATTTTCATGTAAGAAGAGGCAGGTAGCTGTTGTCACTGAGACTGAACTACAACAGAGAATAAAACACACCATAGCAATATTTTAATAGATGTACATAAAATCATCAATGTGTCACAAGAAAAAGAACACAGTTGAAGGTGGGAATTAGTAGAAATGAGCATCAGTTTATCAAGAGACTTGGGTTATAGATTTTTTTCTGTTTCTCACTGATTGCGTAGTTTTCCATCATGTACCTCAGTTTCTCCTTCCACCTGGCACCTCTTAACTTCATAAAGTGTATTATGCAAGATGCCTTGGGGAAAAAAGGGGGGCTAAGACATAGCAACAAAAGTTATTAACTTGAGCTTCCCTGGTGGCGCAGTGGTTGAGAGTCCACCTGCCAATTCAGGGGACACAGGTTCGTGCCCCACTCCAGGAAGATCCCACATGCCGCGGAGCGGCTAGGCCCGTGAGCCATGGCCGCTGAGCCTGTGCGTCCGGAGCCTGTGCTCCACAACGGGAGAGGCCGCAACAGTGAGAGGCCCACGTACCGCAAAAAACAAACAAACAAACAAAAAGTTATTAACTTGAATGGTGATATATAAGTGTCAATAATATAAGTTAAATATTTAGTTATGAAGTCATAACTATCACTCTTTCAACTCCCAAATTCCATTTTGAGCACAGGTCACGTTTTAAGAAAATGTCATCGATCTATTCTCTGACCAAGGGTGTTAAAACTTAATTGGTTTAGCAGAGTACTAATGAGGCTATGATGGTACATCCCTAGGGGTAGGCTTGTCAGCTTCAATTTAATGCAATTCAACAAAAAAATAGTGTCTACCCTGTGGTGGGCACAATAATTAGAAATAAAATCAATAATCCTTCATGACAGAAACACACATCTAACATAAATGTATGTTTCTATCATCTAAGATGAGTCTAAGATGATAGAAACATAAATGGGTGTCACAAACACAAAAGTGCTGGGAAAAGTTGAAATAATGGGATGAAGCAAGGCGGGAGTGTCCTGCAAATAGAAGCCACCTGTGCAGGTGGAGAAGGGCAGAGAAGACTGGGATACACACCACCTTACAAAAAATAAACCCTAGGGAGGACCATGGAGCATCTGCCAGTGCTTCCCAAGTTGGCCTCTCCAGGATGCTCATCTGTTCTCTACTAGCCTGCCCTACCCTACTTGTGTCTCTGAGAACAGCCATCATGAGAACAACTGAGAATAACCACCATGGGTGGTATAGGTAGGGCAGGAAGGAAGACCATCCTTGGTGAAGAATGTGACTGGGGATGGAAAGCAGGAAGACAGACCCTGAGGGTACAGTGGCTAGTCTGAAGAGGAGGGAGTTTTAGGATAGGTACTGCAGCTTGTATAAATCTAGGGTTGCTGCTAAATGGGGTTTGGCTATGAAGGTTAGTGAGGGCAGTTCATATGAAAGAAAAGGAGAGCCATCAGGGAGGTCCCTATTACATGTTACATATGGTAAAAGATTTTAATGATATATCTTAGGATTCTAAATGTACATAAAGAATCTGTAACATGTGAATGTATGTAGTGTTTATATAAATATATAATATTTATGTAATATACATGAAGAAAACTGTAAGGTCTCGCAGTGAGTAGCATGGCTGCTGCTAGCCAATCAGAATGCGACACCCCTCTCAGTAATCAGTTAGGACAAGTTATCCCTCGTGCTGAGCAGAGGCAACCCCAGGCTGAAAGGCATGGCTTTGAACACTGGGCCTCAAGGTCGGATTTCAACCGTATCTTGACTCCTCACTTGGCTGCTCTGTGATGTCCACACACTACACACCTCTCTCCAGGGGTCCTGCATGATAGGTGTGAAACCGTTTAGTCATTGTCATTTTCCTTATTACAAACCACTAAAGTCAAACCTTATTACAAAGTTTGAGGTCAGTAAGATCCAGTTTCAAATCTCAGCTCTAACCATGATTGGATATCTTATTATGTTGAAATTCTGAATTTCAACAGCTGTATTTGCAAAATGGGGATAATTATATCTGCCTGTACATAGGCTATATATCCTACTAGCATAGGAAACAGATGAATAATAAATGCCAGTATCCATCCATAAACTCTCCATCTCTACTCCAACTCCATCCCTTATATATTTGTATTTGAATTGCTCCATCAATCTATTCATTAATAATCAGTTCTAATGAATACACTTTGTCTTTAAGAGAGCAACTGATGGTGAAGAAATTTGTCAGAAAATTGTCCATGGATTGATCTAAATTCAAATAAGAAAGCTTTGTATTTTAGGCTTCATTTATTTAGAATTCTTTATAGATAATACTGGAATGAATATTTAGATTTTCTAGGGAAAACAAAAGATTTCCAAAGAAACAAGAATAATAGTATAAATAAAATCAGATGAGGAATATTTTACCAACCTAATAAAGTATACTCTTTTCAAACAAAAACTGCCCCAAATTACACATAATTACAGTGCTAACTACAAATGAATTCCATCCACTCATCTTGACAATGTTGGTTATTAGGTTGGATTATATGTTAGTCATTCATTTTGATTATAAGAATTTAGAAAGAACTGAATTGCCTTTCATTAAAACCAGTCTCAAAAAGACTTTAAACAGTTAAGAACATCCCCCTACTCTGTTTAAAACATGAACGTTTACAGTAGGCTTATTATATGCTAGGCACATCCACATGTCATTTCAACTAACGGGCCTAAGATACCTTTCCATAATGATGAAAATCAGAATGCTCTCCCCGTAAGATCAGGAATAAGTCAAGAATGTCTCACCAATTCTATTCAACCTCGTAATATAGGTCCTAGACAGTTCCTCCAGGAAAGAAAAATAAATAAAATACATTCAGATTGAAAAGAAAAAATAAAACTGTCTTTATTTGCAGTTGACAGGATCATCTAGGAAGAAAGTCCTATGAAAAAAAAGTTGTAGGAACTACAAAAAAAGTTCCTAAAACTAGCTTATCACAGTTCTGTATATATACATATAGGTATACACAGACTGTACACTCATAGATGGCAAAATAATAATATTTACATTTTATGTAATTTTATAGAAAATTTGATCTTTATATTCTTCAATTGCCATAAACTTGGAGACATGTAAACAGCATAGAGATTCCCCAGAAAACTAAGAAAGTGAAAGATTGAAAGTCTCAGCTGAGACACTCTGTCCCTTTCTTGACTCGCCATGCACACACCCAGACACATCAACACAGCCCCAATGGCCAATGCTTATCCTGAGTTAAACAGCTGCAGGAATAAGGCTGTTATAAGAATGAGATAGAGTAAAGGCCAGCATATTCACCTCAGATACTAATAAAATCTTTTCTTGCCCTCGTGCTAAACAGATACTGGCCCTGAATGTTTCTGAATTCCTTGCTAACTTTTGAAGATTAAACAGTTTCTCTGGCTCTCTTTATCATACGATGCAATTTGAACAGTTTGCATAGTCAGACAAAATTTAATGTGCTTTGTTTTAAAACAGAGCTCTGCCACATAGACCAAGGTTTCTGAGTTTCAGGATGACAGAGTGCTGGATGGGCAATCCGCTCATATACAAGTGCCTTTGACAAACACCCTTTGAGTTACTTTGCACCAGGCACTATCCCAGTCACTGATGAGGCAGAGACAATAAGATACTACCCCTGGCCTGCATAAGCTTAAGTTGGGTGGAAGAAATGGATGTGTAAAATGCATAATGCAGAGTCACCACTGTAACTCTAAAGGAAGGATATGTTAGGCTTTTGGGAAGCAAGGTTTGAAGAACACTTTCTGGTCGGAGCTGACTTTTGAGATAAGAAAGGAATACAAAGGACAGAAAGCTCCATGGGTTCTAGCCAAGAATGTGCAAATTTCATCTATTTGCATCATTTTAAAAGAGATCAAATTCTTGAATGCCTTCAACTGACAGCTACTTTACATTTGAAATCAGTAGTTTTCTTTCTTAGCTGACCACCACACCCACTGGACACAACGCCCCCCCTGGGGTGCTAATAACTACTCATAATCACTCTTGCTCTGGGGAACTTCCTTGAGCCGAATGGAGGAAGCCAATGATGAAAGGCAAGGGTGGTGGGCCCAAAACGTAAACGATTTGTTCCCTGAAATTCCCCATAGATTGAGACTGAAGCTAATCTCCAGTTAAAGTCAACTTCCTGCTCAGCTTTCTACTCTGACTCTATCCTGCTTTGTTCCCCATAACCAGAGGGCACTTTTCCGAAAACCACTAGAATACGAGTCCCCATCTCAGGCTCTGCTCCAAAGGAACTTGAACTAAAATACTAACACCTTAATGTACACTCAAAGTTTGTGATATTTAAACGGCAAACATTCCAACTGTCTATTCCATTTGCAACGGGACAGACACTACTATGAAGTCCAAAGTATTTCAGTAGCACAGCTATACACTTTTGTTTCCTTTTCATGTAAAAAAATTATATATCATTTTACCTACTTCATTACAGCCACCCTACAGACAATTTTATTATTTTTCTATCCTTTAAAAAAAAACACTGCTTCTCCAATTTCACTGAGTAACATTTCTTCTTCCTTCTCTAATAAGAGTATCACTACTTTCTTTCAATTTTCAGCTCACTTTAGTAGGCTAAACTCTACAAACATCTTTTCTTGTTTCTTTCTCAAAAATAGTGAGATTATAAGAAAGAAAAACATATTTCTTGCTCCCCTTTACTCTTTGATTTTGCAGCTTACTCCTAATACTAGTATCCATCTTGTAAGTTGGAAAATGTTCAATTTCTTGAAGTAATTGAAAGGAATGCAAAAACCTAGAAAAAATCACTATTATAATCACTACATTCATAATGTAACAACTATAAAGCATTCTCTAGTAATCATAATCTAGTAAAATGAATCATAACATCTTCTGTCATAAATTGCATTGACTGCCACTCACCTTCATTATTATAAAAGTTTATTTAATGAAATAATTATGAGGCTATAGTTAAATTTTTGTACCATCTATTTTTTAAAACATTAACAAAAATGCATTCAAATACGGGAAGGTAGCAAATTAAAAACAGAATAAAACCCCTGGAGACAAATTTTGATCATATCCATATAGTGTTAAATTTTTAATAATGGCTTATATACTGAAAGGTACAAACTCTGGAGTAACTGGAATTTTTCAGCACAATATGTTTTAGAATTCTACAGATATTACAGATGCATAATAATTGAGAAATTGTATCTTTAAATCAAAAGGATAAAGAATTAAAACTACAAGATGAAATTGTATAGGTGTTAGAAAATAACATGTTATTGAAATAATTACTTCATCTCCTACCTGAAGTCTGAACCCGTTCTTCTGCCGTTTTCTGGAATCCCAGGATCTGGACACATGTCAGAGACCAAAGCAACACCTCCTTGAGTTACTGTAATAGAAAGAAACATTATTACACTTTCATGTAGCTGTTCAGAAAATATCCAGATAACAAATTTACATTAGGTAGATTTGTTTCTTAAATGCTGATGCCTTAACATGTGATTTCTTTAAGAATTAAGATAATTTAGCTAGATTAAGATAAACCTATTCTTATTCCTGAAAAACAGACTTCTTACCCAGGATGCCAACAGCCTTTGGTTGGAACTCTTTCCTCTACTAAAGAAGTCTAAATTTAATTTTAAAACATTTTCTCATTATGATCACCTTTATGACACATTACAATTAATAGCATGATGGGAAAAAAAAGCATCATGCCATAAATACCATAGCTTATATAGAAGAAAGCTTTCATTCATTCCCATGGATGAAATGGAGGTGTTAGTTATCTATTAAGATCTATACAAGAACCTGCTGTATAAAAAAATATATACATATATATAAATAAATAAAACTCAAAAATTCAAAACAAAAGATCTATACAAGAGATATTTTACATAAAATCACCTATTATATTTTAAACCTCAAGTGTGCTTATCATTGAAGTAAAAAAAGTAATGGTCTTCTTGTGCAGATGTGATTTATTTTTTTGAATCTGTTTTATAAAGAGCCTTCCCGCCTGCTGGGATGTTGCACAGTCAGAATAGTTTTTAAAGGATTCATTTGCTTGTTAGAGTGGCTGCTACTCCTCCAATAACTATCCCACTCTATCTAATTAGTGTAATCCAATCAAGGCAATTCCCTCTTTCTTTCCAGAAATTTGTTCAACGGTGGTTGTGACTCAATTCAGTTCAATGATGCTTGAGAGCAAGCCGGCAGGAGTGTTTCTGGGGAGACGTTCCTGTTAGCTCATAGAGATCATCTCTTTTTCACTCTGGACCATGTTTGAATTTCAAATGTGTAACTGTTGGTACCATTTTGCTACAGTTCAAAGATGGAGGCAACAGCGTGAATAGAAGAGACTGAGCAAGAACCAGGACCCCTGATATCACAGTTGAGATTACATTACATTAATCTCACCTACATTAGCTACATTATTACATTATTACATTCTACATTAGAAACCTACATTAGCTCTGAATATCCTGTTGGATTCATGTATTTCCTACAATTCAAACTCATTTGAATACATGATTTCATTATTTGCACCTGAAAAGCATTCTTACAAATATAAATATGTTCACATATATTTTGAATAATACCATAAGAAGGAAAAAAACATCTGGGTAGATACTGAAATCCTTAAGCATTTAATTAAAACTATGCATAAAAATGGCACTAATAATTATAGCAAGATTTAGTTTTTATTGCTAAATTAGGATGAAACTGTGATATGGATATAACCCTTCATTAAATACCAATCTTACCACAATATAAAATTTTCTTTCCTAAGTATTTAATGTTCTCAATTGAAAAAAATAATCCAGCAAGTTGGGCAGTGAAATGAGAAGATGGTGGAATAGAAGCTCCAGGCCTCCTTCCCCCATGGAAACATCAGATAAATAACTACAGGCTAAATAACTTTGTAGGAACCCTGGAAACTAATCAAAGATCTACAGAAACTGGCAAATGTCCAATGCAGAAAAAGCCACGTTCATAATAGTGGAAAATTTCAGGGAATTTTTACATGCTTTTGCCCCACACCTTCCCTGACATGGCACTGGTGAGAGGAAGGGGTCCATTTCCTGGTTCCCTACAGGAGAAGGAGGACCAAAGAGGAACTTGTTTACAGTGTTCTGGCCTGTCTGTGAGCCCGGTGTTGAAGGACTAGTTGCTGCCTTGCCTGACTCAGGCATGGGCTGTGGAATGGCAGCTGGAGGCCAATAAGACAACAGTGGACACTTGGCTATAAAAACTACGTGGGGACTGCAGCCAAGCGGGCAGGTGTGGGCAAGAGATACAGGCAGAGCAATACTGCAGAACACAAAAGACCCTGAGAAGAGGCTCCCATGAGGCTCTTTGGGGAATCAGGATATTTTAAAGCAGCTGGGGGAGAAACACACAAACATATACCCAGACCCAGACAGAACATGTGAGCAGTAAAGACCTGAGAAGACCTTACTTCTTCACCACAGGCTGATCTCAAGGCTCAGTGGCCCACTCATTTGTGGAAGTCTCCCATACCACTCTGCAAGACTGGTAAAGGTGGCTCTTTCTTTGAAATGCCAACTTTTTAACAAACATCACAAGGCATGCAACAGTATATGGGAACATGGCTTATTCAAATAAACAAAATTAATCCTGGCACTAGTCCCTGAAGAAATACACAAATTGGACTTATTAGACAAAGATTTTTTAAAAACTATCTTAAATATGAATCTGAGTAAATAATGGTTGTACACCTCTCAAATTTCAGAAAAGGCATAGATATACACTTCTAAGGAGCTCAATAAACTCCAAGTAGAAAAAACTCAGAGACTCACAGTGAGACACATAATCAAACTACCAAAAGACAAGGAAAGAATCTTGAAAGCAGAAGGAGAAAAGCAACTCATCACAAACAAGAGATCCTCAATAAAACTATCAGTTGATTTCTCAGTAGAAATCTTTTAGGCCAGAAGGCAGTGGGGTGATACATTTAAGTGCTGAAAGAAACAACACTGTCAACCAAGAATTCTATAGCCAGCAAAACTATCTTTCAAAAATGAGAGAAACATTAAGACATTCCCAGAAAAACAAAAGCTGAGGAGTGAATGACTACTAGACTTGTCCTATTAAAAAATTCTAAAAGGAGTCCATTTTCAACTTGAAATGAAGGGGCACTGGACAGTAATTCAAAGCCACATAAAAATACAACGTTCTTTGGTAAAGGCAAATATGGGAAAAAAGTAAAAAAAAAACAAACTATTATTGTAATTTTGATTTACAGCTCCACTTAATTTTTATAGGATTTAAAAGAAAAATACATAAAATAATTACAAATCTATGTTAATAGGTACACAATATAGAGAGCATAATTGTGTACAAATAGAAGTTGGGGGAAACTGTAAAGGAGTGGATTTTTGTGTGTGATTAAGGTTAAGTTGGTATCAATTTAAGACACACTGTCATAAATTTAGGATCTTATGTGTAATCTTCATGGTCACAACAAAGAAAATATGTATAGAATAAAGACCAGAGGAAATGAGAGGGAGTCACGTGTCACTATAAAAAATTAACTGTCAGTCATAAAAAGGAATGAAATTGTGCCATTTGTAGAGACATGGATGGACCTAGAGACTGTCATACAGCGTGATGTAGGTCAGAAAGAAAAAGAAATATCATATATTAACGCATATATGTGGAATCTAGAAAAATGGTATAGACAATCTTATTTCCAAAGCAGAAATAGAGACACAGATGTAGAGAACAGACATATGGATGCCAAGAGGGAAGGTGGGGGTGGGATGAATTGGGAGATTGGGATTGACATATATACACTAATATGTACAAAACAGACAACTAATGAGAACCTACTGTATAGCACAGGGAACTCTACTTGGTGCTCTGTGGTGACCTAAGTGGGAAGGAAATCCAAAAAAAAGGGGATATATGTATATGTATGGCTGATTCACTTTGCTGTACAGTAGAAACTAACACAACTGTGTAAAGCAACTATACTCCAATTAAAAAAAAATTAACTGAATGCAAAGAAAGATAGTAATGACCTACCACCAAATCAACTGCCATCAGTCTGATATTTCTACTGCTTTCTTCTCCAACTCCATAGTTTCACAGTCTGTATCAGGTGTTAGGGCAGGTTTCCCAACCTGCACTCAGCAGTCTACTAAAAGGTCTCTAAAATTTATTTTCTAAAAATATTCTAGTTTTAATAAAAGTTCAAACCCCAATGCAGAATCTTACTTCCACCGTATTTTTTCTGCCCCCATCAGTTATGTGACTCCCACATTCCCTCAAGCAAAACAGTCATTGCTGTGTCAAATGAGCCATTTTCTTCAAGCTGAATGGCCATCACTGTTTCTATCAGACGTAGCCCACGCTAGTGTGGTTCTCACTACACTATTTTAGAGTACCAAGCTGGTCTAAAAAACAACTTTAAGGCTTAGGAAGGTCTACTTCTATTCTGTTTTTCTGTTTTTCTCACATGGAATAGTAGTTAAAAATAAATGACAAATTGGAGGTACCCATGCAAATCAGCTCAAAACACTCTGGGTCTTTTTAAAAGTAATGTCAAAGTTGTCTACTTATTCAAAAAAAGTGTACTTAGTTGGAATTCTTTGAGAGCACAGAATGAAACAGATAAGTCTGAACAGCTTGCAGATGGCAGAAGATAACAAAAAAGTGATGAGAGATGTATGTAAAATATGGCTGATTTTCTGAAACAGAGATAGGCTTATAATGGGATAATGATAGAAAAAATATGGTGACAAACAGGTTATGCACAAGTAAACAATGAGCTCCACAAATCCCAACTACCTATTCCATCAGCATCATGAACAATTAACTTCTCTGAAAACTGAAGCTTTAAAGTTGCAAAGAATTATGGAGATCCATCTGTTTCAAGCAGGATCCCAATGCCTCAGAGAAACATTTTCAAAAGAGAGGAATCACTGGGCTTAATATCATTTTAACTCTAATTTTATGGAATTATATATCAAATCCCACAGGACATATGCCATAGATATTAATAAATATATGAAACTGCAGTCAAAACCTTAGAGTTTAACATCAAAACTGGAGTATTCCATAGGTAGATTAATGACCCATCATTGACAGTAAAGCAAGGTGTAAAGTTATGCAAGTGGATGAACAGATATAAATTAGACTGTTTGTAAAAGACTTCAAATTTAGATTTTAAATGTGTAAATTATATTAATGTATAAATAATCAAATGACTTTTTCAAAGCATGCTGATTCACACTATCTCATTAGACCCTCACAAGTTTCTTATGAGATATGTAGAGCAGTAAGGAACTTGCTTCACCCATCAAATTGTAACCAAGCAGGACCCTATGCGGCCTTCCCTGGACAGATCCCCCCACATCCTCTGTCTTCTTCTTGTCTGTAGAAAACTTTAGCCTCCGAGACCTTCCCCAAGTTCCAAATAATGAATTTAATCAGAGAAGTAAGAAAACACAGGAAAAAGGAAAATGGTCAAGCAAGACAAACTAGTAATACTTCAGCCATTAAACAAAGTCAAGGACTTTTAGTTCCTCCTCAAGAGTTATAAAAAATATTCTGAGCCATGTGCTTTGAGCTGTTTTGCAGATACCGAAACCCCCACCAGGTGGGAGAAATTAACTGCATGCTGCCCATAAGCACATAGACCCCAGACCAGTTGGAACCAGAAGGTTGATGATGTTGACTCCCAATTACCTCACCACCAACCAATCAGAAGAATGTCCACGAGCTGATCATGGACCCCACAACCCACCTCCCCTCACCCCGTTTTTAAAAACCTTTCCATGAAAGACTTCAGGGAGTTCGGGCCTTTTAAGCATTAGCTGCCTGGACTCCTTGCTTGATGCCCTGCAATAAACGCTGCATTTTCCTTCACCACAACCTGGTGTCAGTAGATTGGGTACTGCGTGCAGGTGAGTGGACCCAAATGTGGTTCAGTAACAAAATTTTCCTGTTCTTTGAGGACATGTCTTGTGATTGTCAATTCAAATTCAAAATGGACTTTTGCTTTAATGAATTATATAGCTAGACTAGTGCCCTAGCAAAGGAAGCAACTAACACAAAAGAAGTATAAACAACTACTTCTATGATAAAGGAGACCATAAACAAATTAGTGGAGATAACATTTACATTAGTGAAACAATCAGAAATCATTGTAAATGAAGTGCTAAGAATGTGATGATGATGATGATGATGATAAAGTAAAATTAAACATTTACTCTTGGCTAGAAACTCCAAGTATCATTTACACACATTCTAAACTGAATCCATACAACCATCCCATGAGGAGATAATGTTAAACCCATTTTCCAGGAAAGGAAACTGAGGACAGAGTTACCATTCAATTGATTACGAAGTCCAGGTTCCTTTGCTTACATTTCTTGCAGTAAGCTGATGAGACATTTTATATTAAAGGGTTTGTAAATTGAAGTGAGGCTTTTAAAAATAACTTTTTAAAATTCTTAATAATAAAATTCCTTTTATATTAAAAATGAATATAATATATGGTCCTAACCATAAGGCTTTAGTTCAAATACCATCTGGTGGTAGTTTTCCTGCAGTAAAAAGACCAGATTCACAGGCTTTCCACACGATGCCATGAGCCACCTCCAGAGCACCAGAACAATGAATTGACTTGAATATTAAATCTTCCATTTAAGATGCCATTCTTTTATGATAAAATTCAGTTTATATACCTTTGAAATAATAATCCAAAATAGAAACCATTTAAAGAAAGACATTTTTTAGTGAAACTGCTCCTGTGCTGTATTAAAACATATTTTTACTGTTGATATTTATTTCTTTAGAGACCTAAAGACATGTTTCAGCTGTATCAATTTTTGAGACTAATTCTTATCATTTTAAACCTTCAGAGAGGTGGCATATGTTTCTAGTTGCATAATATTCAGGAAGGTTGTTACACAAAACACATTCTGGGTGAAATTCCTTGATATCAATATCTCCACTCTATCAATGACCTTTAGATGACAGACACCCATGCTAGGCATGTGTTTGGGGGATACTGTAAACTTCAGGCTTTTCTGCTATAATCAGTTTGAAATAAGTCAACACTGACATTTGTTCCTTCAACATTTAATGGACTGAGGCTGTACTGAAATGAAAAGCAACACCTACTTTTTAATGCATTTCCCTTTTTTTTTTTTTTTTTGCGGTACGCGGGCCTCCCACTGTTGTGGCCTCTCCCGTTGCAGAGCACAGGCTCTGGACACGCAGGCTCAGCGGCCATGGCTCACGGGCCCAGCCGCTCCGCGGCATGTGGGATCTTCCCGGACCGGGGCATGAACCCGTGTCCCCTGTATCGGCAGGTGGACTGTCAACCACTGCGCCACCAGGGAAGCCCCTCTCCTTTTTGATTTGCAAGAGGTTTTATCTCTGCAAGGATGAAGCATCCGTATTACTCCTTCCTCAAAAACTAGTAACTTGATTAAATGTTCATTTCAACAACATTTTGATATTGTAGTAGTTTCTTTCATTTAGCTATAACAGGATTACTTTCACTTAAAGGGCATCGCATGGGACATTTTTACATGCATAACAGAATTTTGGGTACTTTTCTCTTTCTACTGAATATTTACAGTCTTTACCAGTCACTGGTTTTGTTTTTGTTTTTGCACATATAGACAAGCTTTACAGAAACAGGTTAACAAGAACTGTTGACATTTTGATAATAAATTCTTATCGCAACATTAGGGTTTAAAATGGATAGTTTACATAGAAATAAGTTGTTAAAAACACATTGCTTTGATCTGCATTGTTTGGACCTCAGATTAATGGATGGACAATGAAACAGCCCACTAACAACTGGCCTTGTGTGTGAGAGTCTAGGCTGGATTTTCCAAGTGTTTAATTTAATACAATGCCAGACATTTTTGTCTGGACTCTCTCTCTTTTATCATTACATATTTTACTTCTCTGACTTTTAAAACACTAGAAATTGAATGCCTACTATAATAATTTTCATATCTTGATTTTATCCATGTTCTCTTATTTCCAATTCTAAGGCCATAGTCTTAAACTATCTTAGTTTACCGTAATTAATTTTTAAATCATATTTTAGCTTCTAATGTAATAAACTATACTAATGTAATAAATGCATTATTGAGAAACTCTTTCAAGAAATTATTAATGATTCCCTACTGTACAACAAATAAAGACTATTTGGCTGGCATTCAAAACCTGTCTTTCTAACATTATTCCAACTACTACCTGCAGGGATCTTATGGTCCAGGTAATTTTAAATACTCCAAATTCTCTCACTATTAAGCTTTTACTTTTCTTTAACATTGCCTCTTATTGATTTTTTTTTTTTCCTGACAGAGGCAAAAAACAAGTAGATTTCTTATAAGGGCTATAACATTAATAATTATGCTCCAACTGCTAAAATCACCATGGCAGCAAATATTCAAAGAGGAATTATTTTCTTTATGTATCTTCAAGTTAAACCAAGATGTTTATTTGGTATCCAAATAAAATGAAATATAAGAACATGTTAGTACAAAATCAGTATAAATTCACAGCACTGAAATTTTTTAAAGATCCCTGAGAGTTGTCCTTATGGCTGTCCGATTGATTCCATACCGTCCTTGAAGATGTTTACTTGGATGTATCCTGGCAGCACCCAAAAGAGATTTCTCGAACCTCCACTGGCCCCCACAAATGCAGAGTGACCATCACCCAGGGACTAAGCTGCCTTAGCTTGAGGTCTCATAGCCTGTCACTTCTGCTCTAGTCTCTTTGTGAGAATTTAAGGACTCTGGACTTAGGATTCATGAATAATTTTTAGGGCCTACTCAGAGATGTCTTGCAGGATACCTAATTATTCATGGTCTTCTGACAGTAAAGATAGCATTTGACCAGGTCAATTTATATTACTACTTTGCATAGGATCTAAAGTACTAGTCTAATAACCTTGAAACATGAGAGAAAAGGGGAAAAAAAATCTCAAAGTCAGTGTACAGTATAATTGATTTCAGGATTATACATATATATATAATTACTTTATATTTAAATATCAGATATTTAAGTATTTTAGAGGTAATACATTCAAATTCTAAAACCTATGTCAATTAGTAGATTTAAAAAATAGGAAATATTAATTATCTAAGTAATGAGTACCCATAGAAAGTTTTTATCATAATAGTTTATATGTGATTTCAGAAGCTTGTATTTAAGTACATTCTAATACAGTAAATATAAATGATGTCAGCATGTATCATATACTTTATTTATTTATTTATTTATTTATTTATTTATTTATTTTGCGGTATGCGGGCCTCTCACCGTTGTGGCCTCTCCCCTTACTGAGCACAGGCTCTGGACGCGCAGGCTCAGCGGCCATGGCTCACTAGCCCAGCCGCTCCGCGGCATGTGGGATCTTCCCAGACCGGGGCACGAACCCGTGTCCCCTGCATCGGCAGGTGGATTCTCAACCACTGCGCCACCAGGGAAGCTCCAAACTTTATGTATATATTTATTTTTTCACTTATATATACATTACATATATATTGTTATTAAATTTTTTTTAAAATTTAAATTAATTTAAATAAATATTAAATATATATAAATATTCAACCAAATATATATTAATAACTATTATTTGCTTATACAGGATAGTTAAAATATATAAATATTAACATTATTAAATTAATAACTATTATTTGCTTACATAAAACAGTTAAAATATATAAATATTAACATTATTAAATAATATTTAATATGAATGATTTGTCTATCATAAATATTTTTATAACATACATTTATTACTATTTGTTTACAGAGATACTATACAATAAGAGAATGCTTAGTTCTTCTTTATGTATTCTATCAGGGCAGAAATGTTAAATTCTCTGATTGAGAATTTTTGTGATACCCATAGTTTAAAATTAATAATATATCAGTAAATCAAATTGATATGGTCACTCCTAAAATTCTCATTAAATCAAAATCGTTTGTAATTTCACTCTGTACCTTATTCAAATGTTTTGCAAATGTGTAATTAAGAAACAGAAATGGGGGCTTCCCTGGTGGTGCAGTGGTTGGGAGTCTGCCTGCTAATGCAAGGGACGCGGGTTCGAGCCCTGGTCTGGGAGGATCCCACATGCTGCGGAGCGACTGGGCCCGTGAGCCACGACTACTGAGCCTGCGCGTCTGGAGCCTGTGCTCCACAACAAGAGAGGCCGCGATAGTGAGAGGCTCGCGCACCGCAATGAAGAGCAGCCCCCACTTGCCACAACTAGAGAAAGCCCTCGCACAGAAACGAAGACCCAACACAGCAAAAATAAATAAATTAATTAATAAACTCCTACCCCCAACATCTAAATAAATAAATAAGCTGGACGTTTAAGTCAATATTAAAAAAAAATGGAAATGCACTTTAAAAAAAAAAAAAAAGAAAAAAACAGAAATGATTTTTTGACTATTATAAAACAATTCTTGCAGAATGCTGATGGCCATTTTGAAAACACACAGCTGCAAGGTATTTGGGAGAAATAATAATTAGTACACAATGATATAATATGTGCATAATGTTTCAATTTTACACATTATAAATTATTAATTATCACTCTTTAAAGACATAATGGCATATCACCTCTAGTGCTGAGATCATAGATATTAAAAATCACTGAAAAAACTATGAATTACTTAAAGTCATGCTATAATTTTTATTTATATGGTCTCAACTGAATATATCACACTGCTTTTCCTTGGTTCCTCATTATTATAGATCTGCAAATATATTTTTAACATCTTTATTGGAGTATAATTGCTTTACAATGGTGTGTTAGTTTCTGCTGTATAACAAAGTGAATCAGCTATACATATACATATACCCCCATATCCACTCCCTCTTGCGTCTCCCTCCCACCCTCCCTATGCCACCTCTCTAGGTGGACACAAAGCACCGAGCTATAGATCTGCAAATATTAAAAGAGTAAGAATCTAATATTAATTAATATTCTATTCATTTCTACAAAATGTGTAAAATTTAGTTTGTATAAGGAATTATGCAATATTAATAAAAGAAAGAAGGGAATCATGGCATGTGATGTATTATGGCAGGTCTTTTCATATTTGTTACATAATTTAATCCTCACAAAATCTCTGTGAGGGAACTGTTACTTTTTCTGTTTGAGAAAGGAGGAAAGTGGAGTTGGAAGGTTAGTTTGCATATCCTATTTATTTAGCTGATAAATCTTCAGGGCCCATATCATTCTTACTACATTAGTCCACTTTTTTACTCTCAGCCAAGAGGGAGTCTTTTAAGGAAGTTGTAAGTGACAAATTGTAAAACCATAAGGTGTAAGTAGTGGTTGTATTTTGTATTTATTTTTTGTCTTATCATAATGCTCTACAATGAAAATAGGTTCTTTAAACACAAAAAAACACACGTGAAAGTGAAACAGAGATCTTCTTTTCCATGTCCTCCTGCCCACATGCCTTCCTCTGGGAAACCTCCCAGCCCAAAGTCCAGCTACGACCTTTCTCGCCTTCCTTGTCTACCATCGTGGGCCAACAGTGGGTATCTGGCCCAAATCAGGCCATGCTTCCTGTGAAAATAACTTATGGATTTGCATTTAAGAAGTATATATCTGGGCCCTTGGCACTGACTTTTTTGAGAGCTGTAACTCTGATGTATAAAAGACAGGAGGCAGTTAGTGGAGATCGCTGTGTTTGAAAGGGTACCACTCTGTAGTCTGCGGGCGTTAGACGACACAGTCAGCCAAGGAGAGCAGGAGGAGCAGAGGCTCAGAGGGGGAGCAGCCAGACATGCAGGGCTGGGCTCGCAGGCCTTCCAGTACCGACAGGAGATGGAGCAGCCTTCCAGAAAGGAGCCCACACCCCTCTGTCCATCACAGCTTAGCTCTTGAGGGAAACACTAAGAAAGTAACCAGTCCCAATAATCACGGCTCCCTAATTTTAGGACATGTTAGTCCTAACAAGGACACTCTTTTCCTTAAGTGATTCTGGTAACCAAAAAAATCTAATTTTTTTAAGTTATCAAAAATAAAGAGAAGTAGCCAACATCCTGAACACTGACAACATAAAACGCTGGTGAGGATATGGAGCAACAGGAACTCTCATCATTGCTGGTGGGAATGCAGGATGGTGCAATCACTTTGGATGAAAATTTGTGGTTTCTTATAAAAATAAACACGCTCTTACCGTACGATCCAGCAACTGTGCTCCTTGGTATTTACCCAAAGGAGCTGAAAACTTACGTCCACACAAAAACCTGCACACATATATGTATAATAACTTTATTCATAATTGCCAAAACTTGGAAGCCACCAAGATGCCCTTCAGTAAGTAAATAGATAAATTAACTGTAGTACTCCAAAGAATGGAATATTATTCATGAATTTAAAAAGCCATGAAAAGATGTGGAGGGAACTTAAATGCACATGACTAATGAAAAAAGCCAATCTGAAAAGTCTACTACATACAGTTGACCCTTGAACAACGTGGGTTTGAACTGTGTAGGTCCACTTTTAGGGGTCCACCTGGATGTGGAAGTTTTTTTTGAATAAACATACAGTTATCCCTTCGAATCTGTGGGTTCCACATCTGTACTTTCAACCGACCTCCGATGGCAAATTTAATATACAATCTGAGGTTGGTTGAATCTGCAGACGCAGGATCTGTGGATACCAGAGCGCCAACTATGGGACTTGAGCATGAACAGATTTTAGCATACATGGTGGGTCCTGGAACGAATCCCCCATGGATACCAAGGGACAAATGTACTATACATTTCCACCTATATGACATTCTGGAAAACACAAAACTATGGAGACAGTGAAAGACCAGTGGTTGCCAGGGTTCGGGGGGTTAGAGAGGAGATGAATGGGCAGAGCACAGACGGCTTTTAGGGCAGTGACACTGCTCTGTGTGATACTATAGTGGTGGATACATGCCATTGTACATGTGTCCAAACCCACAGGATGTACAACACCAAGAGTGAACCCCAATGTAAACTACAGACTGTGGGTAATGACGACGTGTCCAGGTAGGTTCACCCTTGGTAACAAATGCACCATCTGGTGGGGGTGTTGATCATGGGGGAGGCTGTGCATGTATGGGGACAGGGAACATGTGAAAAATCTCTGTACCTCCCTCTCAGTTTCGTTGTAAAACTGCTCTAAAAATGGTCTTTAAAAAATAAAATAAAAGATAAAAGAAATAAATAAAAGAAGGAGGAAGAAGAAAAGGAGGAGGGACTGCAAGGAAAGGAGGAAAAGGAAGAGAATGATGGAGGGATTAAGAAGGGGTAAGTAAAGGAAAGAAGATAATAACTCTAAACTTTTCTTGAAGGATTTGAAAGTCTCAAGGGATAGATGAATTCGGGTACGTAGAGAGGAGTTGATGGGCTGGTGGGGAGGGGGCACCCCAGGCAAGGGAACTGTGTGAGCAAAGGCATGCAAGTCAGAGTGGATATGGAGCATTCACAGAACACAGTAGAAAGTGCTCTAAAGGGGAAGGAGTTATACTGAGAAATACAGAGAACCCAAGTCAGGAACTGAGACAGATGTCAAAGCATGAAGATGCTTTTGACTGAGATTCCTCTTTTTTTAAATTGACGTATAGTTGATTTACAATGTTGTGTAAAGTGATTCAATTATATATATTTAATTATATATATATATATTCAATTATATATATATACTTTTTCAGATTCTTTTCCATTATAGATTCTTAATGAGAAGTAGTCTCACTTATTTCACGTATGCATTTCACATGACATTCAGATATCTTCTTCTTCATTATGTGTATGCACGTGTGCATGTGTTTAGTTACATGTAGTTATAATCTGAAACTTAAAATATACACTACAGATGGTCCCCAACTTACAACTGGTTTTGAATCGGAGCAGGATCCTATGGTCCTTGCCCTGCCATGTCCTCAGCCCGCCTTCTGTATGTGGAAAAACTTTAGCCAAAGAATAAGTTTAATCAGAGAAGTGAGAGAATGCAGAAACAAAGGAAAACAGTCAAAGGAGACCAAATGATAACAGTTTAGTCATTAAGCATAGTCAAGAAACTTTAGTTCCTCCTTAAGGGCTATAGATAATATTCTGAGCCATCTCCTGTGAGCTGTTTTACAGATACTGAAGCCTCCACCAGGTGGAGGAGGATGACTACATGATGACCAAATTGAAGCCATGACATAAGCTACTCCACTTCATATAGTTCTGAGAACTGGACTCAAAGAAATGGGAACAAACCCTGGAACTAAAGATTAACTGTACTTAAAATAACTATGCTGTTCTGCTCCCACCCTCCACCTATACAACCCTGAAACTCCTCTTTAAAAAAAGCCCCTATCCCCTGAGCAGCAATCAGGAGTTGGTTCTCAGACAGGAGTCCACCCTCTCCCGAGGTTGCTGGGCTCTGAAATAAAGCAACCTTTCCTTTCCTACCAACACTTGTCTATTGAAAATTGACTTTCGAGTGGCGAGCAGCAGCCAGACCTGGGTTCGGCAACAATCTGACTTACAGTTTTTTGACTTCACAATGGTGTGATAGAGATACGCATTCAGTAGAAACCATACTTTGAATTCTGGATTTTGACCTTTTCTGGGCCAGTGATATGTGGGCAGATCACCTCTCGTGATGCTGGTCAGTGGCAGCAGCCTCAGCTCCCAGTCAGCCAGGCAATCATGAGGGTCAGCTGCCCACGTACTTAGAACCATTCTAGACCCAGACAGCCATTCTGTCTTTCACTTTCAGTACCTTATTCAACAAATGACATGAGATATTCAATACTTTACCATAAAATAGGCTTTCTGTTGGATGGTTTTGCCCAAGGCTACTGTTCTGAGCATGCTGAAGGTAGGCCAGGGTAACCAATGATGCTCAGTAGGTTAGGTGCATCAGGTGCATTTCTACTTAACCATATTTTCAACTTGTGATGGGTTTATCAGGACATAACCCCATTGTAAGTCAAGGAAGATATATATATATATATATGGTCAAAATATTTATTTTAAAATATTTTCTTTAAACTATGAATTGGATTTTTCACCTTCTTAAATGGTAAATACTATTAGAGTACACTTAACATTTTTAAGTTTCCTTATAAAATCAAACTTTGGTAAATGGTGAAAAGAATAGTATTTAGGCTAATTTGGCAACATCTTTCATGCTGAAAGGACACAACATAATTTGTGATGAAGGGAAAACAGTCAGGTATCATTATTAGAGGATACAAACTGAAAAATAAGATAGAAGGCTCGTGTTAGAAAAATCACAGAAATTTATTGATGAGAAAATTAAATAATGCAGTCCAAGTCCTGTATGTTTTAGTTCTGGAGAGTGAAGTCCAGAAAGGTTAAGTGACTTTCAAGGTGTGGTGCGTGGCAGAACTGGGATTAAACAGAGATGCTTTCAATGCCTGTGGGACCCTGGGCAAGCCTGCTGTTGAGCCTCTATGAGCCTCCATCTTCTCACCTGAAATATCTGCCATGCAACATTGTTGTGAAGATTTAGTGTCTTAGCTTTGCAATACACCAAGCAATCCTCAATAAAAAAGACTGTTTCTACCAGTATTTGTTCCTCTCCTCTTTCTGCTGTAAATACCTTGGGCTAAATTATTTCCGTGTTTTCTTTCAGCTCTAATGTTTCATGAGTCTGTCTCTATGTTCCCATCCTCAGGGAAATTTCATTGAGGGATGTTAGTTATTACACAAGTTTACTTTATAAAAGACTAGGGAGGGCATCCCTGGTGGCGCAGTGGTTGAGAGTCTGCCTGCTAATGCAGGGGACACGGGTTCGAGCCCTGGTCTGGGAGGATCCCGCGTGCCGCGGAGCAACTAGGCCCGTGAGCCACAACTACTGAGCCTGCGCATCTGGAGCCTGTGCCCCTCAACAGGAGAGACCGCGATGGTGAGAGGCCCGCGCACCGTGATGGAGAGTGGCCCCCATTTGCCACAACTAGAGAAAGCCCTCGCACAGAAACGAAGACCCAACACAGCAAAAATAAATAAATTAATTAATAAACTCCTACCCCCAACATCTTAAAAAAAAAAAAAAAAAAGACTAGGGAAATGGAAAATACCGCTGATAGACACAGAAAGGATACAGGTAAAATGATATTATACCTGAAAGCAACATGCACTTTTCATAAAGTAAAAAAAGAAAGATGACTTGCATAGTGTAAGCAAAGGCTAAGAGATATAAATTTGGAACTGTCATTCAAAAACACAGGGTTTAGTGTCTCATAACTCAAACAAAGCCAGTTACACTGGAAATCCTGCCTTTCAACTTAGAAGTAAGTGGATTTGAAATTTTGTTTTCACAGTATTTATACTTGTTTCTTACAGTGCTATTGTGTTACGTTTAAAAGCCAACAAGAGATGTTAACATATTTTTTGAACAAACTCTGCATTTTCATTCATAAGAAGCAAACAATTCAAATGATTGGTTTTTTGATGTGTTACAGTAATCAAAATCACCATGGAAATAACACTTGGAATAGAAATAACAAGTTAATTGTGGCCAATTCCATTTAGTTATTCACCATCCACTCAGCAACATACTGATTGAACACCCAGGCCAGGGAGCCTCTGTGTTAGCCTCTGGGAGGTTTAACAGGAAGACCTCACAGAGAAAGCACAAAACAATAAAACCCCAAAGCAGTACTCACTGTTACACACTGGAAAGGTGCTATGGAGAAAAGAACAGAATAGCATTAGAGAGAGTAATGGAGAGAGGGGAGAGAAGATCCGATTTAGGATGGGGTACAGGCTGGCCCCTGAAGGCGAACGACGCTTAAGCTGGAACTTTATTAAAGCATGACTGGAGTTAGCTAAGGGCAGAGTGAACATAATATCCCTCTTGGCCAGTCAACCGCAAAAGTTAAGCTCCTTAGGATGGGAAGATATAGGGGCATTCAAAGAACCGAAAAAAGAAGGCCAAGCTGCCCATCTCACTGCAGCTTGAGAGGAAGTAGCAACCAAGTGGGAAACCACTGAAGACGCTTAGGTGAGAAAGTCTGACTTATATTAAATACTTCGCTTGGCTCCTCCCAGAGGACTGGGCAGACAGAGGGAGGAGGCTTTGATGTAATCCACACAAACAATGGTGGCGGCTTGGACGGGCAGGTGACTGGGAGATGGAAAGCAGCATACAGATTTTCACTGTGTTGGAGATAAAAAGGAAATGACTTTGGGATTGGTTAGGTCGTAAGGTCTGGGGAAAAGGGAGTTATCTGTCGGGAGGGACCTATCATTTACAGTGGTGTGGAATGCAAGAGGAGAACAGATTAAGCTCGGAAGGGGAAACATTCCATTTTTGATCTGTTACATTGAAGATGCCAACAGACAGCCCAAGGGACAGGTCAGCTTGTCTGCTGGATCAGGAGAAGTGATGTATTACAGAAGCATGGGACTTGTTTTTATATAGGTGATATTTTAAATCAAGGAAATGGGATCTAGAATGAAATTCGATCACTGTCTCACCCTTGAACAATCCAAGCACGCCTCTTGGCATGTGCCAAGAGGCCTTCTGCCTGAAATACCTTCTGCCTTCAGGCCTTCTGCCTGAAATACCCTTCAGCCACATCTTCATATTCCTGCCTTCTCAGCACTAGGAGATCAGTGCAAGGTCACCTCCCCTGAGAAGCCTTCCATGAGCACCCTAGCTAAAGCAGCAGCCCCTCCACACCGTTCTCTCTCCCAGTGCTCATTTTATTTTCTTGAAAGCACTTAACACGATCAGAAATTATATTAGTTATTTATTTGGGACATAATGTAAGCCCCTTACATAATGTAAGTCCCTTGTGGTACAGAATTTTCTGTCTTGATTATTCTATCCCCAGAATCTGTACAGAGACCAGCACACAGTCGGAAAACAATATAGCTTAGCTGATGACTGATTTGAGAAACAACAGAAGCCAGCCTCCAGTTGAGTCTGGAGTGGTTTAAACATCTTGAGGTCAAGAACAGGCAGATAAAACAGCCAGGGAACTGAGAAGGAGAACTCAGGGCGGCAGCCTGTTGTGTCGGGGGAGGTAAGATAAGAGAATTTTCCAGGATGAAAATTGTTTGAAACAATGCTAAGAAGCCAAGTAAATAGAAGATTAGAACATATCCACTGGTTTGGCAACACTGGACATTATTGGTGATCTTAGCAAGTTCAGAACAATGAGAGATTGAAGCCCTCAGGTGGACAGAGGGAATTTAACTGTTCAAAGGAAATGTTCTAGGTACAGCTCTTGAGTAAATAAAAGACTCTCAAAGAGATTTTTCTGCCTTAGGCGCTAGCAGGTAAACAAGTGTCCTGAAATACTTAACTCATCTTTAAAACCTGAATTCTCCCCTGCTCCAAAGATAACCTGGCTTCATCTATGGCAGACCAAAAACATAACCACTCATGGAGAGATGCCTCTTCCTGTCCTTCCAAACTGCAGCTCAGTAGCCCTTAAGTTACAAATTGCACAGGCAGAGAGAGAATACTGATTCTATAACCACGGGTACATTCACCATTCATTTCTCATTATTTATATAAGAATGCAAGTATTTTTCCTTCAGATTTTGTTATTATTGTTTTCATCATTACCAGGAGAAAATTAGCAAGATTTTTCCTTGAAGTTCTCCGTAGAGAAAACTAACCTAATAAAAATGCAAAAAGATACCGCAAGATTAAAAGTACTTAGGCAATTTTAAAAGGCCACGAGGTGTAGTGCTAGCTTTTACATGCGTGGTGATGTAACCATTTTATTATCGAAAGGTCAAGTCTTAGGTCAACAGTGCTGGTTACAGGCAACTTTCATCTCATCAGTTAGAGCCCTATTTTGCTCCTTGGACCTTCGTTCCTAACCGCCTCATCCCCATTTGCCCTCACTGAGTTATTGAACACAAACTAAAGACTATCTCTGGGGTATTTCCATCTTAATAAGAGATTATTTTTAGTGAGAGAGAAGTACCAAAAGCTTCTAGATAAATCTCAGTTAATCTGCAGTGATCAACTCTTAGATTGTGATGGGGGTTGTAGATGGATTAGGGCAAGCAGGATGCCTCTTTTCAATGCATGAAACATTCAGTTGAGTGAATCTCCTGGAATTTCTTTTAAAAATAACTACTTAAAATGACTGTAATGCAAGTAATTCATTTCCATAATACTTAAGCCGGGAAATGACTTCAATTAAAAAGGTGAGAGCACACATGTGTGATCAGGTGTCCTATACGTGCTGTGTTTCTTTCCTGTCCATCTCCCTTTGCTTTCCCTTTCCAGGTACAAAGAGGGCGCTGTCTAATATCACTCCTTCTTTAGAGGCTGCGTTTCTCCTCAGTCATCTGTTTTAAGACAGAAGCTCTCAGAGAGGGGCAGATGATGAAATGAAGCCAGAGGCTTTAAAAATTATAATTATCATTTCAGAAGTACAAATTCCACTCTAAAAAGAAAAAAACACTTTGATAAGTGGGTTCTTTCAAACCCGAGAGCTATGTTTCCTTAGTGAATATCCTGTTATCTGGTACTTTTAAACTCCGTGCCCTGTTGTACCCAATCACTCTTCTATTTAACAGTCGCTGACATGTTTTTTTTTCCCATCTTCCTCTAATTTTCTATTACTCAAGAAATTACAGTCTAATAAATCCTTGAAAATAATATATAATGAACACTTCTTTTCTCATAAAACATGACTTAAAATGTCTATGTAGAGTATGATATAAATTACAGTGACAGTGAAAAATACCACCCAAAAGTATGTTTATAATCTATAGCCTGGAGGTCCAGCAGGTGGAGAGACTCAGACGCGTTGTGTAAAAAGTATTGTTGGTTCCATATATATGCGTTAGTGTACTGTATTTGGGGGAGGGGGAAGCTGGGGGGAAGTGAGAGTAGCATCCACATACAGACACTACCAAATGTAAAATAGATAGCTAGTGGGAAGCAGTGGTATAGCACAGGGAGATCAGCTCAGTGCTTTGCGATGACCTAGAGGGGTGGGATGGGGAGGCTGGGAGGGAGGCTCAAGAGGGAGGGGATATGGGGACATGTGTATGCATATGGCTGATTCACTTTGTTGTACAACAAAAACTAACACGGTATTGTGAAGCAATTATACTCCAATAAAGATGTATTAAAAAAATTTTTTTTAATTTTTAAAAAAAGGTATTATTGGGAATGCCATATTTTCTTTCAGATGGACAAGTTGGAAAACTCGGTGAGACTTGACAGTTAATGGATGTTTCTTCCCCCTGCATGATGCAAATAAAATCTGACATGTAAATCTAAGCCTGTTCGCGATTCAGAATCAAAAACCAATGCAATGGGATCAAAGTATAGTGGAGAATTGCACCGGTTGTACATTCACACAAAAACCATATTTCATCCTTAGCCACTAATAGCCATTCTAAGTTTGAAAAGGTATATAGATATTTCCTAATTAAAAAATATAAATGTTTTAAAGGTACAAATTTTCCAAAATTAAGAGATAAAAATATTGTATGTCCATCTGAAAACATTCAATTACCCTTAAATTAAACATGAAAACGTTGTGAAAACATTTACTCTGCTTTCAGCAACCATGTGTGCATCACAGTATCATCACCAGATACTATTTCTTAAGGGCCTACTTGATGCACAGCATGCAAATAGCTACACGTACTAAAATACCGTGCAGTGAAGATCACAGAAACAAAGGAAACAGATATATTCACTCAGATCTATCTGCATATTTAAAATACATAGAATTGAATCATCCCATCTCAAGAGGATTTGGTATAAAATATGAAGATGATATGTGTGGCCCTTATCAAAAACATCTCTACATAATTTTCATCTGGCTTTATCACCAGTACAGTGGAAGTCCGCAGGTCTGGGGTGTCCCCACCTGCATAATAAAAAGTCTGTCCTTGACCTGTAACCTCTAAGCCCTTGGAATGTCCTGCCTGATAAGAGTGCCTTTGTTGACCTGGAGGCCTTGGGCCACAGCAGGGCATCTATGCCTCAGTGTGATTATGGTGGGAGCCTTGGGTCACGTGGTGGGAGCAGCGTGACTTCTGCAGGGGCTGGAGACTAAGGGGAGCCACGTGGGGGGTCAGTCATGCCTCTGTGACTGACTCCAATCAAAACCCTGGACCCCGAGGCTCGTGAGCTCCCCCGGTTGGCGATACTGCAGGCATGTCATTGTAGGACACTGCTTGGAGAACACAGTTCCAAGGGGAGAGGACACCTGCAGGCTGGCTCCTGGTCTCTCCTGGACTCTGCCCTGGGAGTTCCTTCCCTTCTCTGACCTTAGTCTGTTCTGTTTGCTGAAATAAACCATAAAAGTATAATGGCTTTTCTGAGTTCTGTAAGTCCTTCCAGGGAACTGTCGGACCTGAGGGCTGTCTTGGGGACTCCCAAACCACATTCCCAACTAAGAAAATAACAGGCATGATAACCACTCTGCTTAATCAGACTGCCTGGTTCACACCCTGATTTAAGGCACACACGGCTCAACTGACTACCTACCCCCTTCTTCCCATCTCTCCAAGTCTGAGGGGAAAATCTTTAGGAGTCTGCGTAAGGCAATCAAAGCCATCTTATTTACATAATCAGTTGTACTTGAGGAAAGTACATGTGACTTAACATTGGCCATAGAATGTGAGAGAAGTCTTTGGCGGAAGTGTTCTTTCTCTCAAAAAGAAACATGATACAGGGGCCTTCTTCCTAGTCTTGGTCACTGGTGCAAACGGAGAAGTGAAGCCTGGAATGGCCGTCTTGCAGCTGTGATGGGATTAGCTCACTCAGTGAGGGTGGCAGAGAGCGTCCACTGACAATGTGATTGGGTCCCTCAATAATAGACCTAAAAAATACCCTCCTTCCAAACTTCTACATCCATGTGGTGATATATTTTCTTTAGTGCTGAAGCTAGTTTTGAGTTCTGTGATTTATCTTATGTTAAGCCACGTGATGTTCTGTAGTCAGAAGCATCCTAACTGAAAACTGGTTGCCCCACTTGCTACCCGAGCGTCGTGGGGATTTGTGGTAAACAATGTATATCTGAGATTCCTCATCTGTAATGTGAGGATGGCGATTATACATACTTTGGAGGGTTGCTGTGAGTTTTGGCAACTTAAAGGTCTGAATCCAAATGTCCACACATTTCCTAACCCGAATAAATTACATGATCTCTATGAATTTGTTTCATTCGTAAAGTTAATGTTACTTGCCATAACTTCAGAATTGTTCCCCGATCTTAACATAATGAAACACATGAAGGTATCTGATAGGAAGAATACATCAAATGGTTTGCTTTCCTCTATATCAGGATAATTCTTTAGCCAGCAATGTCTAAGATTTGATTACTTACTATGGACTGGGCACCCCTGTAAGCACTTTCTGAGTCTGTGATTTAACCCTCCCAACACTCCTGTGCAGTCGGATGACAGAAGAGGTATCTCTGGCACGAGGACGGCAAGTAACTTTCCTGAGGCCCCACAGCTGGTGACCCGCGGAGCCAGGACTGACACCCAAGCACCGCAGGCTTCTCAGCGCCTTCCCGACATCGACTGCTGTCTCCCTCCCCACAGTTCACCGGACTTCAAGACCCCACTGTTGCAAATCTTGGTGTTTAGAACTGGGCTTCTAAACATCAGTAGACCAAGTCCACTCACTCAATCACACGTATACCACAAACAACACACAGAGAAGAATATGTTATCCATTTGAGCCAGTTCTCCAACCACAGTACGAGTTTTCTCTGGGGAAGCAGAGCAAGAAGGTCAACACTGGCTTTGTGTTGAGAGAAAAGCCCTGCTCTTCGCCTGCCCCCACATCTCAAGCTGGTCTGGAAATTCTGAGCCCTGGAGACATGATGGTGTGATGATAGGACCCCATGCATCTCCCAACACACGGATCTACAAATATACTGGACTGGAAAGAATTGTGGAAGAAATACTTCCTTCCAATGTGGCTTCTGGAAAGGGTCAAGACCCTACGGGTTTCTCTTACGTGGTAACTTACAGGAGCAGAAGAAACACACACAGTCTGTGTCTAGAAAGAATATTTCTCTCTGGAATAGGAAGTCAGCAGACAGGAAAAGGCTCTTGGTCAGAGCAAAGAGTATGTGGTCATGACCTGAAGCCGAAGCCAAGGACCCACAGCCCATCTGCGGGGAGAGGTGGTCTCAGGGGAGGGGGAGGCACAGAGAAGGGGTTAACTCATGGATATTTTATGTTGCTAATTTTTTTAAGAGATGTATATGTTTTCAGTATTTGATGCTTCATATTAACCATGGTTTGCTGGATTCATCCTTGTTTGTGAAGGAAAAAGAAAGGCAACACCATCAAATATTAAATAAACTTTGTGAAATTTGTATCAGCGTTTTAAATTCCCTGTTTTGTTTTCATGTACCTTCAGTTGTGTGTGTGGATCGTGGCCTTAAAAGCTGTCATTAATCGGCCTCCCCGGGCCCATGGATTCCTTACTGCAGAAGGCCCTCAAACAGACTGCTTCTCAGAAACGCACATTTAACACGAAATGGGCAACCACTGTGCTGGAGTAAATTGCCTCTTTCAGACTTTCCATTGGCTTCTTCCGTGTGCGCCATTAATCCCTACACAAATGCAGGGTAGGAAGTGTCAGCAACCACTAGCCCTCTCCTCCAGGTGGAGGAGCAGCGAGCTGCTAACACGCAACCCCAAACCCCCAGCAGGGGCATTTCACTCACTACCTCCTGTAACGGCTTCAAACTGAGCAGATCTCAGAAGCAGGGGTACAAACCTGGTGCTTCTCGAACACACAGATCTCCTCCTTTAAGTGGCTTCGTGTGACTCTGCCTTTATCTGGCAGGATGTGTAGACAGTCCTTAGAGTAAAGGATAACTTGGTCATTTGGGTAAACATTTTTATCTCAGTACAAAATAAAGGAGCATAGAACAGGGAGGAAATCTTTTTTTAAAAAATCACAATTTTATCTCTGTTATGACATGCTTCTTACGTCACCAGAAGCTGTCAGACAGCTTCTGAGAGGATACAAGTCTCTACATTCATATAAGAATTCCAAATACATCTCCTACTTGTAAAAGGGAAGCAGGTCCTGGGAACAGACTCTGCGATAATCTGAAACCCTTAAGGTCAGCATTTTCCTTCCCACCAGACCAGCCAGGGCTCTGGCCACCACTGCTGCACAACCACCACCTGTGTGACAATCCAGGCAGGTGTGCACCTCTGTTAATTTCTCCCTCCAAACAGCCCTGACTATCCTGTTCTGGGTAGAGCTCACCTCAGTCAGATTTCAGGACATAATGCGCAAACAAATTCGCATTAAGGTAAGTAAGAAACATAAACACTGAATGAATTCCTGACATAATCAGGTGAGACTAGAAATCCTGGGAGATAAGCAGCCCCAGAAGATGGGACTCTCACTAACAGGAGCTGGAAAGCCTGGCTGCCCGGAACTTCCCTCTTGTAACGATACTCAGGATGCAGGAGACAGTAGATGAAGCCTGGGGCCCCCCAGCATGGAACTTCTCAACCTACACAGACAGATCGAAAGACTGATATATTATATATTTCTATTTAAGTATATTTTATATTCTTTATACATAATATAGTTATAGTTATAGATGTAGGTATAGATATAACTATATGAGACCCCCCCTCCCCAGACAATCACTCACAGTAAAAGATTTGACAAGGAATAAACCCACCATGAAAACGATCTGAAAAAATTTTTTGAAAACAAAACTTGCCCTTTTCAGCCTTGGTTCTGTGCAGAAGAAGAAGAAATCATTGCCAAGAATTTATAACTCTAAGTCACCATTTATATGGGTTCACAACCTAAATTCAAGGAACCCATGTGTCCCTACAAATCTCAAGGTGAAACCAGAATTCAAGGATATTCTTTAGTAGTGACCATAGGAAACTGGCAGAAGCAAACCAAGTCCTCTCTGGGGGAACACAGCTTCCATCAGAGCCTCAAAGAACCCCCAGTGATCCAAGGAACATGAGTTCACCATATAAAAGAAAAGTAACCCACACCATCAGACAAGGACTTAGTGAAGACAAGGCCAGGAGAGTACAGATTCCCAGGCAGTGGTCCTACAGGGACCTCAGCGGTAGATGCCTGTTCAGTGTGTACATATGACTAAGAGAAAGGCCAACAGTGTGACCAAGGAACAAGTAACATTTTCCAAGAGGCTTTAAACTAACCCAGTAGAGCCTCTGGAAATGAAACACATAAATTAAAAACACACTGTATGTTTCTATAGATTAAAAAACGTAATAGCTGAAAAAAAAACAGATTACAAATGGCAGAAATCAAGATTAATGCACACAAAAATAGACCCTTAAGAAATTATTCAGAATGTAGTACAGAGTTTAAAAAAATAACAGCTGTGGATGTGAAAGTTCAGGGGTACAAGGAGAGAGTGAGAAGGTCTGCATATGACTTCTTGAAGTCTCAGAAGATGATTTAAAAATCCGGAAGAGGCGATGCTTAAAGCTATGACGTGTGAGATCCAGATCAGGGCAGCTCAGGACGATTAGCAGAACAGCAAAGACAAGGAGAGGATCTTAGCAGCTAAAGGGTCTGAAGGGAGGGGAGCAAGAGCGGGGAGGCCAGGGCCCTGGGGGTGGGGCCCACCAGCTGCGGACACCCCTGAAGACCCTTCAGGTGCTTTCACACCAGTTAGCAGAAGCACCACTTTGTCTTTTCCTGCATTGCTCACCCACCAGCCACAAAGAGGAAGAGAGAAATCCAACCACTGCGTCATTAACAGAATTAAATTCATCACTAGGTCAATCAACCTAATTAATTAATTTCAATTGGAGAGCAGTCCAGTTAATCAGCTTGATCGGATTTGATAGCTGGGAATGGGATCGGCAAGCCCTAAAGGACTACGGATTTGGTTAGCTGGAGGGTGGCAGCAGTGACACTCCTGACGGAGGAGACGGGCGTGTCTAACGGCCCTTGTTTCGAAACAACTGGAAACTCATCTGAGACAAGCGGCATCAGGCCATCTGATTGTTGTCTCTAAGGATGAGCTCTAAACCAGCAGCATCAGCGTCACCTGGGAACTCAGAAATACAGATTTTCTGAGTTCTGACCCCACACCAGACCTACTTCACCAGAAACTCTGGGGGTGGATGCAGCAGTCTGTGGTCTAGTAAACTCTCCAGGTGGATCTGATGCAGCTAAAATGCCAGCACCGCTGCTCTTGGGGAATTTAAACAACAGTATCAACAGCACTTGTCTGTGATCAGTGTTGCTGAAAGCACAGGTTGTGAAGCCCCCGGCTTTGAGTTCTGTTGAGAGCTGTAAAACGTACAGCTATGAGGCCTTGGACAGCTGAGATGAGAGGAAGATGAGGGTCTGATAACTGCAGCTGCAGTTTCCTCACCTTAAAATAGGGCAGTAAGAAGACAAGAGAAACCAGGCAATGTTCCTTTGGACGACCACACTTCTCCTCTTGTCAGCGAAAAGAGGTTGGAGAGAGGGCGAGAAGTTAAAAATGAGAGGTTAGGATTGAACTGAAAGGTCGCAAGGCTGAGAGAGGAACAAAGGAGACAAGATGTGGGTGGTTGGAGAAAAGCATCCGTAGAATCGCTGTTTCCCTGGGAACTCCAGGTTTTCTGATGCTCAGTCTCTAAAGGAAAAGACAAATCACTTATTCTCTCCCCACCTGTGTTCTTTCTTCCTCAGCTCTTCATGTGATGGGAAAACCCAGCAACTGGTTACAATGCTGAACTGTAAAGCTTCTGTCCTGAAGCTGTGGACCAGTCTGAATCGGGAGATCAGTAACGTGGGGTGAAATTTCCAGAGTTAACTCCCTACCCTGCTTAGTCCCTACTCCCACAAAATCAATGGCAGCAAGAATCAGAAGCCTGCCCAGACCAACAGTGGATCAGCGTCAGCGCATCTGCCTCTGGAAGCTGCAACACAATGAACACAGACGAACACGCAGGCATTCTTTCAGAAGCAGGAGTGAAAGCCTTGGAGGAAACACCTTCCCTTACGAGGAAAAGGCTTTGACAGCCAGGCTGGTAGAAGCTGAGCTTCAAGTGTCTCTGCCTTCTGCTCTCAGAGGAAGGGAAGGGCTGGCAAGAGACAAAGGGAGACCTTGGCTGGCCGCTAATGGGGCAGGAGGATGGTCCCAGGGGGAGGATAGAGGCCACCTTGAGGAGGGGAGCCTCCTGCGTTTGCAGACACAGCAGGCAGACCTCAGACAGCCACAGGCCGGCCGTGCGACTGGATTTTGAGAGTTTATTTTACTTTGCAAAAGAGATGGAGGCTTCTTCTCACATCTGATTATAGACACAAAGTTGTGTTGTTTTAAGAAAAAAATAAAATGAAATACATACTGAAAGAAAGAGGTCCATTAAAATGATGTTACTCCAAGAGAAGATTAACTCCAATGTTTAGTGGATGTTTAAGCATGTATTGGGCAATTTGGATATGAATACTATTATCGTAAAAATATGTCTTCCTTTACTTCTTGACTTGTGAATTCTATGTATCAAAATGTATCCTAAGGAAATATTTAAGAAAATGTGTTTTAAAAATACTAGCAATAATGAATGATATTTATAACAATTTCAGTACAGTAAAAGTGCTGGAAACATCCTAAATTCACAACAAAAGGAAATGGATTAAATTAATTGTGGCATAGCTGCAAAATGGAAAACTCTTCAGCCAGTAAAATATATTTGGAAGAATGTTTATCAACATAGAAAAATATTTATAATACATGAAATGAAAAACAAACAACAAAAACAGTTATGGAGTATTTTGTCATATTGGAAAAAATTATTACATGCACATATACATAGAAAAAGCAAGGTTATATACCCAGATGTTAACTGCAAATTTTTGCATTTAAAAATAGATTTTTATTAAACAGCTTTTTATTTGCATTTTCCAATTTCTTCTATGCTTGCATTGCTTTGTAATAAGAAACCAAAAGTCTACCTCAATTAAAAAAAATTAAGTACATTGTTTGAAAATAAGGGAAAATTGCATCTATTAAGAAAATAATCATTTCCTTTTGAAATGTAAATAAAAATCTGGTGGTTTACTACCGGGATTCAGGGGAGAAGTAACATTTCATAATGTACGAATTTGTTTCCCTGATAGTCAGTAGGACTGCCCAAAACAGCAGTTAGGAAACCACTAAAAATGAGTAACTTTCTAGGTTCCTGCCAAAAGCATACTCAAAGGGCCCGATTTGCCTAGTTTTCACACCTCATTAGCACTTCTTTTAAACAGAGCTTTCAACCTAGCAGGCGGGAGAGGATGTTTTCCATGGATAACAACCACCATCATCAATCTTTTATTGATCCAGCCCTTCCATCCTTCCCTTGCCCTTTCCCACGGGCTGGCCTCATTCCCCTCTGACTTAATTTTGTGTGTGTCCCTGCCTTGGGGGTGGAGTGGGTATGGCAGATAGAAAACATATTCATACCTCTATAACTATACATCATCCTCTATAATAATTCTCAACTGAAAGAGCCAGGAGGTGTGAGTTTTCACAGTGTTTCAGCAGCTCTGTCCTGCCTCTTCTGGAGAAGCTTTGATGTCCTCAGGAGCAAACCTGGTATCTTCTGTGTAGTGGAAGGCAAGTTCAGCCCTTGACATGGTGACACCAACTGGGTTAGGAGCTGACAGCAATAACCCTGTTCATGTAAGCTAGTGGGGCAGGACCATTCTGTGGTGTGACTGCAAACAGAGGCATATGACGGCCTGTACTCTTGGGAAACATCTGTGCTGTGACAGACAAAGAAAGGAGAAGGAACTATTCCAGATTAAAGGAGACCACCCAATGCCATGTCTGAGCCTGGGATGGATCTGAGGTCAGGAAGGAAATACAGCATAAAGCTCCTTTCTGGAACCACTGGCAATATTTGAAATTTGGTTCAATGCTATTTTATGAAAGTATTAAATTAAATTTCCTGAATTTGAAAATTATAGAGTTGTTATTGTAAGATACTGATTTTGTTCTTAGGAAATAAATATTGAAGTATTGGTTGCGGGGAAGAGAGAGAGAGACGGGGAGAGAGAGAACATAGAAAGAACAAATGTGGCAAAATGTATAAGGCTGGTGAATCTGAGAGAAGAGTACTTAGTTTGCACTAGTCTTGTAACTATTCTGTAAGCTGGGAATTATTTCAAAGTAACTGTTACACTTGGTTTGTTTGTAGAAAAGTGTATCTCTTCATGAAGCGTTGAAACCTACTGTAAACAGTGGGGGTTTGCAAGGAGGCAGAACATCCTCCAGGGTTTGGGCAGCCAATCAATGAACCACACGTACCGAGTGGCTAGAGACGGAGGACAAAGGTATAACTGAGGATTTCCAGCTGCAGGTGGAGGTTTCTACCAAGAAGAGGACCTGCTAATTTGCTCTGGGGCTCTGCCCCCACCACTGGAAACTGATTTGGTTCCCGACTACTACAACTTGTCTTTCTCTGTTGTTTCCATTCCCTGTCTACTTTCCTTTACTGCTCATGAATTAAGTGGGGTGAGTGCACAGGCACTACATTTCATTTGCCTCTTTTATAAGGTGGTCAATGGTACATTTTGACTGACATCAAATAGAGAGAAACTGATTCTGTGAATACATCCTCTTTCTCCAATATTCTACTCATTTATTCTTTTACTTTAAAAAAATCTACATACCTTGACTGATGAGATTCAAGCTTTTACATGTGTCATTATAAAATGATTTTATAATATTATTTATAATTTTTATAATATTTTGTATTTAGTTGTTATGTATTACAGGAACATCTTTCTTTAAATGGGGTAACGTATTCTAAACAAAGTGAATCTGTACAGTTTTCCCTTCAGGTCAGGTGTCTTGTTTCAAAGATTTCTCATTAAAAAGAAAATCAAATACCAAATAAGGTTAGAACTGTACAATTCAAGTTGTTTATTTTTGGTATCAGTTTAAGAGATTCTCAATAAAAAGGAAAAAAATAGTACTGGGGAGGGACTTCGCTGGATTACAAAGTCATGTGACTGGAGAGAGGGTCAGAACCAGTTCACTGCAAACTTTTGCAAAGGTTAGACCAGTGGTTCTTCACCACGGGCTGTCTTGCCCTAGAGGGGACCTTTGGCTGTCACAACTGGGAGGCTACTACTGGCATCTAGTGGGTGGAGGGTAGGGTCCTTAAACAGCCCACAGTGCACAGGACAGTCCCCCACTCACCCACCCCTTGCACCTCCCACCAGAATTATCCCACCCCAAAATGGCATTGTCAAGGGTGAGGGAATTGATATTTGTGTACGGGTGTGACATGGATGAGGAGGTAGAGATTGAGACACTGCAAAAAAGTGGTCCCTGCATATAGGTCAATAAGGGCAGAGCAAGGGTTGGACCCCAAATTTGCCTGCTTCAAAAATTGCTTACAGGGCTTCCCTGGTGGCGCAGTGGTTGAGAGTCCGCCTGCTGATGCAGTGGACGCGGGTTCGTGCCCCGGTCCGGGAAGGTCCCGCATGCTGTGGAGTGGCTGGGCCCGTGAGCCGTGGCTGCTGAGCCTGCGTGTCCGGAGCCTGTGCTCCACAACGGGAGAGGCCACAGCAGTGAGAGGCCCGCGTACAGCAAAAAAAAAAAAAAAAAAAAATTGCTTACATGAAGCTCAGTCTAAAGCATTCCACAACCTCTCTGAACTCTTTCTTACTGTTCAAAACTCACCATTTACAACTCCCCTTTCAATCTCCACGACCTCACGTCTCCAACATAACAGCCTGTGCACCAGCCAAGTGCCCTCATCCCTGCTAACATAAGTCAGCATGGCGCATTACCAGTCTCTTCCTTTGCTCACTGCGTCTCACTCCATTGTCCTTTTCTCTTCCCCTGCCACCCCTCCCTCCCTCCTTCCAGGGTCCACTCACAGCAGACTCAAGGGTCAGAAGACAATGAGGAAGTGGCAAGTTCAGGAAGCACTGTCGCGGCGGCCACTCCAGACCCACACAGCAACGCCGAGACCAGGCAGCCAGTGCCAGGCTGGGGGCTGATGCTACAGGAGGCAGCAGCACAGCCGGTCACAAAAGCGCACCATCTATGTCCTGCCCATCACAGCGGTGACTCGGCTCCCAACCTGAGTCATCCCAACAAAGGAACCCAATCCTACCCAGAAGCCTAGTGAGAGTGGTCTTGGGGTGTGTGAGCTTCTGCCCACGAAGGATGTCTCCTGGGGTTGTTCAGCAACCAATCCACAGTGTTGGTCATCCTGACAAAGCTCAGTTACTGGTGTTTTACAACTTAGGCTCTATTAAAGAGACTGTGTTAATAATGTTGACAAGTTTGCTTACGTGTCCTGAGGACCTGAGGTGTCCTGTGTGAATGCAATCTGCCAACGTAGCTGATGTCCTGTGAGCTTCATTACAATTCATCACGATTTCTGATATTATACAGATGTCCTTATGTGACCTTAGCTTGGGACCTGCGACTGAGCTTCTGCCCATGACGAACACTGACGCTTACCCGTCAACGTACCCTACACCCACACAATGTCTGCATGTGTCGGCTACTTAACAATGCAAATATCCCCCCCCCTTTAAAAATTTTTATGCTTTTCTTCCTTATGGTGTGCAGTTGTGGTCCATCTCATTGATGGCTGTTGATTAGAGCATACTGGATACTGCCTGTTTGCACTAGAGGCATGTAACAATCTTTTTTATCACAATACACTGAAATGTTTTCTAGAATTGGGCTAAAATAATCATTTATTCTGAAAAGATGAAAGGTAAACGTATTAGAAGGTAAATATGCCTACTACTAAGGAGGGCTATGTATATAACTATTGCCATCATGTAGGTATTTTTAATGTAGCATGCTACTTTTCAAATGAATTAAGATGTACTAGACACCAAAAGTCATGAAATATTTTCTCTGCTTTATGTATTTTCTGCTACTTGAATCTGGACCTCAAACTTAATATTAATCTTGGAGCACAAACAACAACTCCTACAAATCTACCTGCATTTAATTAAATGTCAGAGGAAATCTAAATGTCTACTGTTAAAACTGATATTAAAATCTATCAATGATATTAAATTCACTAGTACCAAATTATGGCCTTATCACGCACTGTATAAGTTGTCAAATTTGGGAGTATCTTGCTAGATGTTTTATCCATTTTTTAAGTACATACACATTTTATCCACAGCTATTTAGCTGGATGCTTCCTCCATGGCACATGTAGTCAGATATTACACTAATTTTTATGAATAATCTTTAATGATAAGAGATACTAGAAAGAATAAACAAGCCACATATTATAATAAAAAAGTGATTATACCTTTATTTACAAGCACTCAATGTGCTTTAATTGAAGCAAACTACGCTGATGTGGCAAAGTGAACAGACAAAAAAAAAGAACTGACTGTGTTTGGGGCTAAATTCAGCTGAGCTGGTTAGAACAAGAGGGTCATGAAGCTGCCCCCTTGCCCAGGCTCCTGGCCTTGATTCCATTCATTCACAGGTTGTACACTCTTAGTTATTCTAAATATCTAAATATTCTAAATATCTGTAGGCTTATGACTAACGGCTTGGTCTGCTGACTATGGATGTGCAACGGAAAACCCTACTAACACTTCAAAGTGATGAATCACCAAGGTCAGCCTCACACAGACAGGGCATCAAGAGCTCAATGAGAAGACCTGCCATCACTTCCAGTATACAAATGTGGGTTATGCTGTACAAAGTCTTTGCCCTTCCTGGTGTACCTTGAACTTGCCAAGGACTTAATGCCTCAGGGCCTTTGCACATTCTGTCCCCTCTTCCTGGAACATTCTTCCTCCACTGATGTGCACAGCTGGCCCCTTAGTTCATTCAGGTCTCTCCTCTAATGTCACCTTAATAATGTAGTCTTTGCTGACCACTGGCAATCCCCATGTGCAGCTTTATTTTACTACAGAGCACTGAAGACTACCTGATACACTGTATCTTTCCTTGTTCATTTTCTGTCCCTTCCCCCGCTCCCTGCACTGGACTATAAACTCTCTGAGGGCAGCGGATTTATCTGTTTTGTTCACTGCTGTATTCCCAGAACAGTGTGGTACATAGTTAGAACTCAATAAACATTCACTGAAGGGATAAATTAACACCACTGAAGACTGAAGTCCCCTGTATTTTAACTACATAAAATCAATAATTAGCACTCTTGGCACTATTAGTAACACTCAAGTTCGATTAAAACCCAATAAAAGCCACTTAAAAATGCTTTCTATCAGAAAACAGCACTTCATTAAGACACATTCATCAATGGAAAGCTTCACTTCTCCACACATGTACTTTATCAACTGAAAACACTGTTAAGTCATATATTTCAAAGTTTAAGAACATATATTTTTAAAAAAATTATCCCCCTTATTCAGATGTTGTCTCACATAGATATAAGGGAGCTACATTAGAAATGATTTAAAAAGAGTGAGGTGTAGTGATTCTGGTCCTTCCTCTATTTGACCCTGGCCTGTAACGGCCAGCTCGCCACCATCTCCAAGGCAGTGACTGGCAGAAGCCCAGCTGGAAGAATAAAGACCCCAGTGAGTGTCTGGCCACGCCTCACTGGTGTCCCACGAGGGTCCTGAAAATACTTGTCTCTAAGGAGTAACACATGTTTAATAACCAACACATATTTCATAGATGTGATTATATATTTCTTTGCATTCTCATACCCAGAAATGACAGTCTCAGTCCTGACAGCATCAGTGTTAAAAATCAACACTTGCTCTCATGTCTGAAACTGACAGTTTCATTTCACCCATGAGAGGCTCCAGTTGTCATATAAAAAGTATGATTTGAAATTGGATTATTGATGTGAAAAGTCAAACCACCACACTGAGTACACAGCATCCAGTTAGGCAGAAATCGCTATAATTATGTCTCATTTGTGTTAGACTGGTGGGTGTTTGCAGGAAACAATGTTACCAGCCACTCAGGTTTCTCTTTATACCAGGAGCCACACAGGTACACATACACACACACATCACTGAACACAGCATAGTTCTCAAGGATATTTTAGTACTTACCTCCGGCTTGACTGAACTGTGTATGGTACTTTGTAGGGACTGATTGAAAATAACGTTGTTAGCCAGAATTTAGATATAATAAAAATATAAAGCTTTATGAAATTATGTAAGAACTTATGATGGAGTTTGGAAAGATAAATATTTGGTGTCCGGCTGACATTTTTTTTGTCTTAGACCAAGTGCAAATGTCAGTTGTGTGTGTGGGTGTATGAACGCATTTATGTTTAGGGGGAAAAATACAGAAAATGGTACACAGTATTCAAAAAATCAAGAAAAAGCAAAAGTCTAAATCTGAAAGGTTAAGAGAAATTAAATTAAAAAATAGGAATTAGCCATGTATATATGGAGAGTTTAGGAGAGGAATTAAATTTCTGCATAAACTCAGAAAACCCGCACATCATTTTCAAAATGAGTTGGCCTTTCTTTTGCTAGGTATGAGAGACTGAGGAAACTTGGTCAAAACTGGCTGAGTCTCAGGTCAGAGCAGAGGGGGCTCTGGGCATCTCTGCAGGAGACAGAACTCCAGGCCTGGAGCCAACCTGAACAGACTCAACAAACATCGTCCCCACTGGGTCTACCAATTAGCCCAGTGCTGTCATGGGGGCCAGAATCCATAGGGCCCCACTAGATGCCTCATCACCTGCTTCCCACCCACCCACTGGACCAGGAGACAGGCACTAGCCTCCACACAGTCCAGCCCTGAGCACCTTGTCTGGCATTTGCTGCCATGTTGGTCTTGATGCTTCTCTGGAACAAAATGCCATGTGTGTGAGGGGCGATACAGCAAAAGCTCTCTTATCTTCTCATTTTTCTTTAATTGAAACAATCAGTTAAAGAGGGAAAGTATTTTTTTAAAGTGCCTGTGCATCTTTTTACTAGTTTTTTTAATTCCAAACATGAAGATGTACACTGATTTTCCAAACTTCAGCTCTAGAGCTAACAAACTTTCTTTTGAGTACAGGTCCACAGGCAACACAGTTTTTGAAAAACCAATTCATCAATGACCATCTAAAATTTTCAGTTTTTAGTGACTATAAAGTGAAGTGAGAACTTAAGACCCCTGAAGGCTACCTGAATGCATAACCCTTCTATTCTTTAAAAAGTGTTTTCCCCCACAATTTTTTGCAGTCATCTTGCCTACAGTTAATTTGGCAGTAATTTTCATTTTTAGCTATTTTTCTATGGACAGAATAACTCCCTTTTTAAAACCTCATATATCACTGGTTTATCTGAGATTTTATTAAATTACATAATTATGATGACAAGTGACACTGACAGAAATAGTTCTGGCACAAATGCAAAACCAGGTTCTGGACGAGTCCACACCATACCTGCTGAGAAGCCCAGCCCCACAATGTACTAGGAGGGACCTAGTTCCTCCCCTAGTAGCGACCATTCAGCCAGCCAGGTGCCTCCAGCAAGAAGCATTAAAGGAGCCAGTTAATCCTGCAAGTGAAGTGGATCTTGTGGAAGCACACACCACACACAAACACTTCTCCTGCATATATGCCCATTCTAAATCATTTATAACTTAGCACAGACTTGCAATCAGGCAGTTAGGTATTATGTAAAAAAACAAGAGAGGGTGGCTAAAAAGCACAAAAGAAGACAAAGTCTTCAACCATTTTTAAGACTGAACCAAGAGAGACTCATGGCAGATGCACCATACTTCATTTCACAAGAGAACAGACAGGCATAATCTTCTCTCTGTGAGGCCAGGAACAAGAGGAAGGACCAGGTGTCACAAAGCGCTCTCAAATTTATTCCACGAATCCCAGAATCCCTTTCCCCGCAAAGGGTTGGTGAAATAGCTTTTATTTCACCACTAAAACTAAAATTTAAATTGGAAATCCCCCTGGGAAATATGAACGTGAGATATTTCAACCCATGTCCAGATCCCCCTGGCATGCCCAAAGCTGCTCCCAGAAGACTGTGGGGTGGGTAGACTCAGTACAGAGAGGGGGAGAAGGTCTCCTGAGGAAGGTGATGTCTGAGCACAAGGGGAATGTTTCCTCCCACAGTTAAGAGGGGGCTGCTGCAGGAGAGAACATGGGGGCACCACTGAGAACAGGAAGGGAAACAGAAAAGCCAAAGTGAGTGCCCTCAACCCAAAACATTCCCCCAGCTGGCCAAGAATCATAAGGCTTCAGGCACAAAGGTATAACACTACTTTCTCAGAAAACCTTTCTAAGCAGTAGTTTTCATTTTACGGGTGATCCGTGCTCTTCCTTGCTATTTTTCCTCTCTGTGGATGACATACACAACGACTGAGATCTCCATGAGAGTAAAAGGCAGTCTTTGGTGGAGAAAAATCTGCACTGGGAGCGTTTACTAGGCAACGGTGAAAGCTTCGGTCTCCTAATCCCCCAAAATAATCTTATATGCTCAAGCAGGAGCAGTGGGCAGAGAGTTTGCATTGCTCCATGGAGCCTTTTTTCTCTCCTTTCTTCGTTGCTGGTACAGCTCTTTTTTTTATAAGAAGGACTTTAAGCATTGGAGACTGACTTTACCAGCCAGCCAGCAATGCTTAGGTGTGGGTGTATGACCTAATCATGGCCAATAAGACATGGGGGAAAGCCTGTGGGGCATTTCTGAGAAAGACATTCCCCTCGACAAGTCCCCACCCCTCTCTTACTGCATTTGGGCATTCATTGCCCTGGGAAAACAAGGACAGTCAGAAGACAGCTATAAGCTTAGCAGACAGGCTAAACTAGACTGGCCTATGAGTGGAAGCACAGAAGCCATATAAGCGCCTCATGCACTTTACCCCCAAGAGCATATCTGTAACTATCCTAATATTTAGAGTTAATCCTAAAACTGCACATCACAAGGACACGTATAAATGTGAGCAGCACCGTAATGAGGGCCCTGTGTGAGCAAAGGAGAGTGGTCAGTAGGAGGAAAACCAAAAACATAAAACACAATCAATTAACTTGAACAACGTGTACTCACACCAACTCTGCCCCAGATGCAGTGTGAACACAAATAAGCACTGCCCCGCCCGCAAAGAGCCCAGGTCACACCTGGGAGTGTAGGGAGGACACAAAAGAAAATGATTAAAATTGCAGGTAATACACGTGCTGGCAGGTTCATACAGAGAGGGGGGTTAGAGGATTCTGGAGGAATGTGGAAGGATCCTACCATTACAGCAACGTGTAATATTTAGGTTAGGAAAAACAAGCTTTATGTCGCAAAAACCCTTGAGGGCATCACTTATTATCACCCCTTATCAAAAGTCCCCATGTTGAGGGCTTCCCTGGTGGCGCAGTGGTTGAGAATCTGCCTGCTAATGCAGGGGACACGGGTTCGAGCCCTGGTCTGGGAGGATCCCACATGCCGCGGAGCAACTAGGCCTGTGAGCCACAACTACTGAGCCTGCGCGTCTGGAGCCTGTGCTCCGCAACAAGAGAGGCCGCGACAGTAAGAGGCCCGCGCACCGCGATGAAGAGTGGCCCCCGCTTGCCACAACTAGAGATAGCCCTCGCACAGAAACGAAGACCCAACACAGCAAAAATAAATATATAAATTAATAAACTCCTACTCCCAACATCTTAAAAAAAAAAAGTCCCCATGTTGAAAAAACATATATATACTGTCTAGAAATACTGCAGAGAAAATATATTTTTGCTTTTCTGCAATTAAAATTTATGGATTAAAACATTTTCTCTGACAATTTAAAATAAATTTAAAAAACTAAATTTGGTGAATACTGGCTAAGTGTGTTAGTTTTTAGACTAACTTTTTCCACTCTTTAGAACTTCTAGCCTTGAGGTCAAGGTGACATTTTTATTTCAAATATTGCCAAGAATTTGAGCTACATACTTTTGCTGACAATAGCAGAAATTTTGTGGAGTATGGTGTATGCGATGTGGTTATTTTTCTTGCCTCAGAAAGAAATTTTTTCTGTGTATGAGGCTGCTTATTCTGTGATCTTTTGTGCTGATAATCTGATCAAAATATATTTAATGAGTAAGATAAAGGTATGCTGCTATTACAGTATGGTTTAAATGCTTTATGCCATATTTAGTTAAAAATGAGGCAAATAAGACATTACATATTATGATTTTAAAAAGAGTAATGTATTTTCTGTCAATACTTTATATAATGAAACAGATTCTTTTTATATACATTATGTAAACCTATATGATTTTAAAGTAATGCTGGATTTGGTAAAGGGTTATAGAAAGTACCATAATGCATACTCCTGAACATATATGCAGATATAATAGGGGGGAAATACTAAAATACCACTTACTTAGTTTTGTCAGTGTTTTATCTTAATCTTAGTGTCTTTATTGTGAATGAGGAGATAATAGGTAATAAAAAAGACATGTCTGTATAATGTGTACTAGAATATCACTGTTCAAATTTGGAAGCATTTGTGTTCCATTATGAATAATCATTTGATGAAGAGGAATTAATTAGCATTTGAATATATTGAAAATCAGACATCAGGAACAGGTCAGCCTCTTGAACACCCCAGAGAAGCCTGGTGGAAAAGCTTTCTCTGTTTATATAAAGTTCAAGTCCAGAACACAAACGCAGGGCAAGGAGCTTTCAGCTATAAAATCATGAATCTAGCAGATACACCCTTACTGAAAGGCTGAGTTGGTGCTGGCCTGGGGCTGGTACTTCAGTGACCACAATACACAGTGCCTGCCTCCTTGAAGTTCATAATCTACTGGAGAGTGACGGGTGACACCCAAATAAACAAGATATAATTTGCCAGATCCTGATAAGTGCTATGGAAAAATAAATCTGGGTACAGAGGACAGGGAATTTGCAGGGTAGGGCTGGAGCTGCCATGTTACGTAGATGGTCACGTAATTCCTGATAACTAAGGCTGGGCCTATCCCATGCCAGTGGCTGAGTTAAACCCTAGTGTTTTGCAGATGTCTCCAGCTGTTTTCAGGAAGACTCACTCACCACCTGGACATTACGATGCCCCTGTTGGCTTGCTAGCCAGCAGGATGACGTGCTCCTTTGCGTGAGGATGCTGAGGGGGCTGGAGCCAGGCGGGCATCGCCGTGGGGCCAAGTCAGAGACCCTCTCTTCTGGGCCTAAGCCTCCCACAGTCCAGAGCAACCATTCGGAAAAGAGAAGCAGCGGCAAATTCCGGATCTGATGGCACCTCCTCAAACTGGCACTAAGTATGATTACTTTTAGAGAAAATGCTTAAAGGTTTAAGTTTTTTGCTTCTTCCTTTTCTTCTTCTCATATTTTCACCTTCTTGGAGTCTAGTGTTGCTTCTTTGTCTCATTTTGTTTTAGTCTTATGTAAAAATATTGAAATCTATATAATATGAGCCTGTATAAAGTAAATAAATAAATCTTCCAAAAAAAAGAAAAAGATATAATTAAGTAAAATAAGCATAAGTCTGCCACAGGCTAGAATAAAACCATTCAGCATTTGTGTACTGAGGGGAAAAGCTGGCCTTCAGGCTTTTACAACACTTTCTGAAGATGTGATTTTATAAGAACAGACAATTCTAACCCTAGTGTTTGACTACCAAAATGTAAATGTAATTTGTGTAGGAAGCTCCTGCTTCGGGCATATTAGTCCCATTATGCCTTAGGATATTTAACTAACAAAAGAAGGGAAAAGAAGTTTAAGTAGGTCAAATAAACATAGCAGCCCACTTTCTGGTGCTACACTATTATTGTGATTATTGTGTGGGTGTTTGCTTTCCTGTTATAAACCTCATCTTTTCCACCTGGCCTTGCAAACGTGTATTCTGGGCTGCAGGCGACCCCTTCTTGCAGTAATGTGCCCTGAGGTCGCTTGAATGTAACCCAGTTTCCAAACTGGTCTAGCTGCTGGCAGGTGATAACATCATGAACTACACTGTGGTCGTATTTTCATTCACTGACTTTTTCTCTTACACTCTCACTCACAATGGTTGCATTAAAATTGATTATAAACGGCAAAATCATTCACATCCAGGAAAGGTCTACACAAGACTAAATATTTGTATGACCAACAATTTTTTAAAAACTAACATATTTGAGAATATTTAGGTAACTATTTAAACACTTCACTTGTGATAACCTTTTATAAACAAAGAGTGAGGTCCTTCTGGAAACTGGATATTCCCTTCAATATTAATTTGGAAAGCAGGCATATTAACTGGGATCTTACAGGCTCAGAATTTTAATGCCAAGTCCTTATAAAACAGATGCAGCTTAAATCCACTTGCGAGCAAAAAAAAAACCAGTTTGGAACATCTAGAAGTACTTTCCTCCAGTGAAGAGACTGAAAGAACAGTGAAGAGTGAGAAGGAGGGGTTTTAAGGAGAAATGTTATTTTGGCTCAGAGCTCACATTTGCCCTTTTCTCACTGATACCAAATCTGTGTCCTCTTTTCAAAGGACACAACTGACCCTCTGGCACTTGGCACATTTAACACATCCCCTGTTCCTTTCTCTCCTTCCTTGAAGTTTTTGATATGATTTTCCGGCATCCCATCTTATTCTTCTCTGCATTTCATCCTTTCTCTTAGTTCCTTGGCCCTCCCTGGGTAATATAATTCATGCACATACCACCTGTGCAGGTGTTATTTGAGATGATGTGACCACAGCCCCCAATTTCTCCTCTCCACCTCTGCACTCCCTCTGAGCCACACGTTTCTGGCTGCCTACAAAAACACTGTGTTATGCAACAAAAGGATATTAAAAATTGTCCGAACTTCTATTTCACTTTAAGAAACAAGTTGTATAATAACAATAATAATAATACTTTGGCTGAATGGGATTAAGAACTACAAATACTGTTAACATTTTTCCTATGTATACATCATAAAACACATGAAAACATTTTTGGGCTCACAAATGGATATGCAGTATGTTCTCTGAAAAGGCTATTTAGAAGTTTAAATGAATAAATAAGAAAACATCAGAGTGGAATTAAAAATGAAATGCTTAATGCAAAACGGCCCCCCAGAAGAGTATTATATTCTTAAAAGGTACCACAAAGATATACTAAGTCTACTTATGACATCTTAAAATATTTTGAATAGTTTATCCTACTAGGTAGAATACACTCTAATTTTATGAGCCTGGTTCACTGTCATTCAATACACTGAAAAGCATGTTGGATATAAAATAGCAGTCTTAACAGAAAAACAAATACCGTATGCTAACACATATATATGGAATCTAAAAAAAAAAAGAAAAAAAAGTGGTCTGAAGAACCTAGGGGCAGGACAGGAATAAAGACGCAGACGTAGAGAATGGACTTGAGGACACGGGGAGGGGGAAGGGTAAGCTGGGACAAAGTGAGAGAGTGGCATAGACATATATACACTACCAAATGGGAAACAGCTAGCTAGTGGGAAGCAGCCACATAGCACAGGGAGATCAGCTCAGTGCTTTGCGTTCACCTAGAGGGGTGGGATAGGGAGGGTGGGAGGGAGATGCAAGAGGGAGGGGATATATGTATATGTATAGCTGATTCGGTTTGTTATACAGCAAAAACTAACACTGTAAAGCAATTATACTCCAATAAAGATATTAAAATAAAATAAAAATTAAATTAAGTTAAAAAATAGCAGTCTTTTTAAAAGGGTAAGTTCTATGAGTACTTTGTAAAAATCACCCATTCATTTAATATATTTACTGAGCATTTAATAAGGACAGAAACATCTTTAAACACAAAAGAAATTGGCTTCAAATCGTGGATTTAGGAAATTGCCAGGCACAGGAAGGGAACTTCAAGTGGGTGATGTTTTGATAACCCCTCCAGTGGGTCATCTACCTCAACCCCTAATGCAGCCACTTATTTGTTTATAACCAAAAATTGAGGTCCTAACCGATATCAGGCACAGGGGCATGTGGTGAAAGTGCAGTGGGAGATTTGCTCATGGATGGACTTATGGCCACAACAGCAGGGCTCCGAGGTAGAAGACAGAGTGGTGGGGAGCTGGGGGACACCACGGAGGTGCTGTTAGGGACACTGAGCCCCCCAGAGTGCTGAGGGTGTGGGCAGAGCAGGAGCCACCAGGTTGGAGGTGCATCCTGTTCTAAGGCCCTGAGGCTAGAGAAAGTCAGGACCATTTAAAAAGCACCAGAGAAACTTTTTATATGCTGTTTTTAGTAACTGTAACAAATCATCTTGATGTGACAAGAATCACACTATTTAACAAACTTCAATAGGAATAGGTCACCTGGGGATGCTAACGTGTAGAAAGACAGTACAAACCACAAACAAAATTTCCTTTACACTCATTCGGGGTTTTCTTTGGAAATTTTCCTCCTTTACCCCTGCTGCTTCCTTCCTTCCTTCTCCCTCCCTTTCTTTCTCTTTCTTTCTTTCTGTCTGTCTGTCTGTCTGTCTGTTGGGGAGAAACAATATTCAATTGTTAACTAATGGTAAATATATCATCACATCATAAACTGTATAAAGAGAAATTTTGGATTAGGAACAAGAATAATGACTCTTTCACTTTGGAATACCCAGATCAAAAGTAACACAGAGCCAGCACAAAGGCATGTAATCGTGATTATTACAACACAAACAACCTTTTTGTTATTAAAATAAAAGGGGGGCTCAAAACCTCTACTAGGTTATCTCCCTCACAATATTACACCAAAACCAATTTCTTTTTAAGCTTAGTTCGAAGATGACATTTATTTAATTAAAAACAAATGGTAATATGTGAAATACTGGAGTGGAATGAATTTTTGTCCTATCGATGACTGCATTTCAGTGTATGAAAGGTTGACCTTTTTCATAGATTTACTGCAATAACTATCTAATTTACATAAATTTCCTTAGAAACAATTGCTCTGTTTATGTTTACATCATTCTGATCTTAAAAGTGAATTTCAGTAGTGTTTAAATGAGCATGTTTTCATTATAGCTTTTTTTAAGAAAAAAATGAAAGCTTTTCAACAAATTTATTTGAATTCTTGCCTATAACTTTAAGGATTTCCTGCCAATTCTTGGGGTATTGTTTCATATGCCACTTGTTTGCTCTTTGAATTAATAATTCAATTCTAGATCTATGAAATTATGCATATTAAAAGCATAAACTTCATATGGTAGATAACCTAATATTAATAGTGTATTCTCTTAATTTTAGGTCTTTAGAACATTGTTATTAAATTTGAACATGGAGTGGTTACATCTACTTTAAATTCGTCTAGTTTCCTAAATGCTAATACAAGTATTTAAGAACAATTTACATAAGTTGCACATGAATTCTTGAAATAAAATGTAACTTGTTCCAGGAACTCAATGCTAAAAGCAAACTGCTTCCTGTTGCGGGTCAGGGAGGCTCAGGGAAACAACATCATTTCTATTTTGAGAAAAACAGGTAATGCAGACTATTAGAGAGATGCTCCCCTTCACTGATTAATGATGTCAGTGCTGGGACAAAAATAATATGATATTGGGCTCTGGTTACCTACTCACTGCCCCGACAATTTTTTTTTTTTTTTTTTTACTTGGGACACAGGTAAGTTGCCTCAGTATTTGGAATCATTCTATGGTTATCTGAAAACTCCATTTAGTTTTCAAATCTTTGAAACACACAGTTAGCAGGTATTCTCTTTACCAACCACCCCTGGGTAACCATATTTTTCCTTCTTTGCAAAGAAGAATAAATCATGAATCAGTCCCTTTGGGATCTCCCACGGTAGGAAAAAGGCAGTGCTGACGTGGTAAAGCGGATAACAGGAAAACAGTGCTGTTTTTTTTTTTTAACAGTGTGGGCTTTTCAAACAAGTGCAAATTAACTGCAAACTTATTAGATTAATCCTCTTAACATCCTTATGAAAAAGTATCAGTAAATATCTTGAGTTCCCAATATGCAGTAGAACTAGGGAGTAAAATCACACGGTATAAAATAACATTCCCAGATGGGCCATAAAACGTTAACTTCTTTAGAGAAACTATGTCATATGAATCTAAAATATGAAAATAAAATTCCAAGTAGGAGCCTGTCTTGATTGTGTAATCTAAAAGAACAGCCATAATTCCAAACTCTTAAGAGCAAAACCAAGTCACAGGGTGCTCATTTTGAACAATACACCTCTAATCATCAAGTTTTATTCAGCACTGAGTGTATGCTCATCAACGTGGCCCCAGAAATAAGATATATTATGGACATACATGCCTGACATTTTACAGTTTATCTGTAAAATACTTTCATCGGCACCGTTTGATTTGATAATGCAAGACTGGTCTAAGGTAGCAGTTTACAGTTTGGGGTCTGGACCCAGGATATTTAATATCAAATCCCCCTCGGATACATATGAGCCATGGGAGGTTGTGTTCGTTCTCTGTTACCTCATCTGTAGGACGGGGATGGTTCTCAGGTCCACCTCATGGGATTACTGAGAGGATTAAAAGTATTAGTAATCAGCACGGTGCCCGGCATGGAGCTAGTGCTCCATGAATGTGGACTCGTTGTTGTTGTTGTTCATTTGTTAAGACTCTAGGACAGGCTTCTCTGTACACAAGCTGCTCTGACCTACAGAAATTCCTTGTGGCTGGAGATGCTTGGAGAGGAGAAACAAAGGATGGAAGAGCAACAGGCTTCACAAAATGAGTGACACATTCAGACATATGTGTGGTCTGTACACACAATGGGGAGAAGATGGCAGATTCGTGGC